>NW_017617577.1:1367517-1492517 GCF_001879475.1 Ipomoea nil
AAGGAATTGGTTACCAAACTGATGTCAAAATTAACACTGTTGGACTAAAGCCTCAAAGAAACAATATTTCGTCCAAACAGTACATTAAAAGACAAAAGTTTGTTCCTAAATGGAAATACACCAATGAGTTTAGTGCACAAAGTCCTCATAGGAAAATGGGAAATCCGAGGATTGGGGCAGGGAGATTCTATCCCTCTAAACAAGATTGGTTTGGAAATATTAAACCATGGACTAAGTCCAGATTTAATGCTTATCACAGGCCCAAACAATCTATATCCCACGTGTCAAGAAATCGAGTCAATTTTCAAAAACCGACACAAAAAATGTTTTCAAAAATTAAATATGATTATAATGTGTTTAATGGTTACCAATCACCTAAACTTAGATCAGTGAGTACAAGGTGGATTTGGGTACCAAAAATGACTAACACCCAAGGACCCAAGTCAAGTTGCGTACCTAAAAATGTTTAATTCATTTGCAGGAAGTTTGGTACTTCGATAGTGGATGTTCTAGACACATGACTGGAAATAAATCAAGTCTTGTGAATCTTAAAATATCGAAGGACCAAAAGTCGTATTCGGTGGAAATGAACGATACGGCATAACAAAAGGAATCGGTACAATGCTTCGAAATGGTTTGAAAATCGAAGATGTATCATTTGTTGAAGGTCTAAAATTCAACTTGTTAAGTACAAGTCATTTTGTGACAAAGGATATCTAGTAAAGTTCTTCAAAGAGAAGTGCCAAGTGAAAAATAATTCCACAGGAGAAGTTGTTCTCCGAAGGAATAAGAAAGAAAAACATGTACGTTGTGGATTGGAACACAAAAGAATCAGTGTGTCTACTAGCAAACAACTCACACGCAACAAGTTGGGAATGGCACAAGAAGTTAAATCATCTAAACTTCAAAACCATCAACAAGCTAGCAAGAAACAAATTAGTTGAAGGTCTGCCGTCATTGTCTACAAGAAAGATCAAATATGTGATGCTGCCAAAGAGGAAAGCAAGTCAAGACATCTTTCAAATCCAAAGCTCAAGAATCTACAACAAGACCGCTAAGTCTACTACACATGGATCTATTTGGTCCAGTAGACCCAGCAAGTCTAAGTGGTAAGAAATATACACTAGTTGTTGTTGATGACTTTTCCAGGTACACATGGACAATATTTCTCAAAAAGAAAAATGAAGTGGAGCAAAAGTTGCCAGAGCTACTGAAGCTACTACAAAATGAGAAAGACTTGAAAATTGCAAAAATCCGAACGGATCGTGGAACTGAGTTCGTGAATCAAGTGATTGAAAGCTACTGCAATTCCCAAGGAATTCTACATCAACTATCTGCCGCACGTACACCTCAACAAAACGGTGTAGCCGAAAGAAGAATAGAACGCTAAAAGAAGCCGCACGAGTGATGATTACGTTAGCCGAGCTACCTAAAAGATATTGGGCTGAAGCAATCAACACCGCTTGCTATACACAAAATCGGAGCTTGATACATAAGTCTTACAATAAGACTTCGTACGAATTATGGAAAGGGAGAAAACCTAAACTCAACTATTTCCATACTTTTGGTATCAAATGTTTTATTCTTAATAATGGAAAAACATATCTAAAGACTTTTGATGAGCGTGCAGATGAAGGAATATTTTTGGGATATTCATCTACCAAGTAAAGCATTCAGAGTATTGAACAAGAAATCAATGGTGGTAGAAGAATCAATTCATGTCACATTTGATGAAGCTCATATAAAGGAAACCCAAAGCAACAAAAATGATCAGGAGATTTGTCAAGTTGAAAAATCATTTAATGATGCTGACATATCTTTTAAAGATCAAATTGTACAGGTATGGAGCAATTGGACATTGATTGCAATAGTGAAGAACACGTGGAAGCCAATGAAGATGCACACGTTGAAAATCAAAACTCTCAAGTCAATACACAAATTGGAGATCAATCTGATGAGCAAAATGTGTCTACCTCCAATTTACCTACTGAACAGGGAAACGTGGAAAGCCCATGCAATCTACAACCTGACTTGAGATGGCTCAAAATCACCCTCCAGAGCTAGTGATTGGAGATCCACGAGAAGGAGTAAAAACAAGGTCCTCAAGTATAAATTCTTTATTCTCTTGTTTTCTTTCTCAGGTGGAGCCCACAAACATTGAAGAAGCACTAAGTGATCCAGATTGGATCAATGCAATGCAAGAAGAGCTTGAACAGTTTAAGAGAAATGACGTATGGGAATTAGTTCCAAGACCTGAAATTACAATGTAATTGGAACAAAATGGGTCTTTCGGAATAAAGCTAATGAGGATGGAATCGTCATTCGAAACAAGCACGTTTAGTGGCAAAAGGATATTCACAAGAAGAAGGCATAGATTTCGATGAAACATTTGCACCCGTTGCAAGACTAGAAGCCATCAGAATATTTCTAGCTTATGCCGCATACAAGAATTTCACTGTCTATCAAATGGACGTGAAAAGTGCATTTTTAAATGGATTTACTTGAAGAGGAAGTCTACGTTGAGCAACCTCCCGGTTTCGAGGTAAAAGGTGATATTAATAAGGTCTATAGATTAAAGAAGGCGTTATATGGTTTAAAACAAGCACCGAGAGCTTGGTATGACACCCTATCAACGTTCCTAATTAACTGTGGTTTCACAAAAGGCCTTGTTGATAAACCTTATTTAGAATTCAAGAAAATGATCACATTTTATTAGTACAAATTTATGTTGATGATATTATCTTTGGAAGTACTAATAAAATTCTTTGTGAGAAATTTTCTAAGCTCATGCAGAATAAGTTTGAGATGAGCATTATGGGAGAATTGAATTACTTTTCTTGGACTACAAGTAAAGAACTCAGAGAAGGAATATTCATCATCAGGCCAAGTACACAAAAGATCTGATTAAGGAAATTCGGTCAAGATGGAAAGTCCTCAATCAAGATCCCGATGAGCACATCTTTACGATTAGATAAAGATGATGAAGGCAAGGATGTTGACGAAACAAAATATCGAGGAATGATTGGATCATTACTATACCTCACTGGCAAGTCGACCAGATATATCTTACTCAATGGGAGTATGTGCCAGGTTTCCAATCAAAGCCAAAAGAGAGTCATCTTCTTGCTACCAAGAAAATCATCCGATACTTAAAAGGAACAGTCAATGTTGGATTATGGTATCCAAAAGAAGGTAACTTTACACTAACTGGTTTCTCAGATGCAGATTTTGCAGGATGTAAATCGATCGCAAAGTACCTCAGGAACGTGCCAGTTCTTAGGGGGAAGGTTGGTTTCATGGTTCAGCAAAAGCAAAACTCCATAGCTACAAGTACAGCCGAAGCTGAATATATAGCTGCTGGAAGTTGTTGTGCGCAAATTCTTTGGATGAAACAACAGCTGAAAGATTATGGCGTGAATTGTGAAAATGTCAATATATTGTGTGAGAATACAAGTGCTATTGCCATAACACATAATCCCGTGTTGCATTCAAGAACAAAACACATTGATGTGCGACATCATTTTATTCGGGATCATGTTGAAAAGAAGGAATTATCAATCGAATATATCCCGACCGAGAATCAATTAGCTGATATTCTCACAAAGCCTCTGTGTGAATCAAGATTTTCGAAATTAAGACACGAGATGGGCATGATTGAATTGAGCTAAGCCTCTAAACTCTATTTAAATTATAAGCTCATTTTCATCTGAAATTTTGATACTTTATCTGATTCAAATTTTCGTGCCTATGTGTCACACATGCAAAAATGTCACATCTTTTTAATGTCCACCTATATCTATTAAATTGTGTTAAAGCACATAATGCTTATATGTCTTTCTAACCGGTATATCTACATACATATGTACTAGTAGAAATCATCTAGATATGCCAAATCTTACCATTTAAGAGTGATAAGATGGTGTGATGATAGAATGTCTTAAATGAGAACACCTTTTTATGGTAGTTGTGCATAATAAATAGTCTAGAAAGAATGAATTTCTCTTTCTTCATCTACATAAAAACGTGTAGATACATATATATTATTTTCGAACAGATTTAGTGCTCTTTGAATTTTATTTCAGGTAAAATCAGTCCGAGTATCTAAATTTTTGGCGCCACATCAGCAGACAAATTGGATGGAGAATATATAACCTAAACTAACTATCAGTTAGGTCAAAGGTTGGAAGCTATTGGAATATCGAAAATACCCCTCACTTATTAAAAGTCAACATTTAATTGTGAGGATATTTGTGTAAAGACACCTCCTTTCTACCCAATCGGTTGGAGAAGCCACCATTACACTCAAATTTTCAAAGCTTTTCATCTTCCATAGCCGAAACACAAACCTCTTCTTCCAAAAATTCTCAATCCCTCAAATCTCCTAAAAATATCAATCGCATTATGGCCACCATTGGAGATACAAGCTCACAACCGAATGAAGAACACACCACACAACTCAACCTTGCAAAGCTAGCAGTGGGAATCAAGGCCGGAGGAAGTTTTGACCCTCAAGGATTCCTCAAAGAAGCCGAGAACACTCCTCTTGCACAAAGAATCATCAATGCACTTCAACAAAGCAATCTAATGAGGTTATGTTCTTACTCATATTCTGGATTTTATGATGAAGATGTAGCAGAGTTTTATATGAATGCCAAGGTTGTTGGATGGACCATTGAGTCCACCGTGAATGGAACTCACATCACCATTGATGAACACGAGTTACACACAACCTTTGGACTGCCCATATCTAGTCCAGAACAACCACTGTTGGACTTAGATGTTCACCTATATGATCATACGGAAATTTGGACAGAAATTCAGAATGAGAATGCCTCTCTCGAACCAAATCTTTCCGGTCAAAAATCTGAGTTGAAGTTGGAGTATGAAATGCTTGTTAAAATTCTCTACAAATGTGTATTGTGCAAATTAAATAGCATGGAAGATATTTCACCCGTAAGAATTGGTTATGTACATGCTATCATGAATGTTGTTAGGGGTGATTGGAGTAAGCTTGTCTTGAGCCGAATTGCACACTTTGTGAAAGGTGCAAAAATAAGGAATGGGAAGTTCAACCGTATATTAGGGTTCGGTTTGCTCATTGGTGAGATTATCAAAGGAAAATGGTTGACTATGAGGTCAAAGAAGCCTTTTGGGAGTAATAGAATCTTGTTTAAAGATCATGAAGTGATGAGTGATTTAAATTCCAAAAGAAAGAGGAAGCCGAGAGGTATCCCAGCTAGAAAAAGACCAGTTGCAGAAATTCTTGGTCTACCCTCTCAATCCCATGAAAACCCTACATCAAGCCAAAATCCAAACACAAGCCATAACCCTACCTCAAGCCTTAACCCTACCACAAGCCAAAATCCTACCACATGTCTTAACCCAAATGCAAGCCAAAGTCTCTTAAATCCTTTTTCCCAAATTGCCGAATTGGAAACAATGTTGAATGAGGAGATTCATCAAGTTGAAGGATTAGACTGTGTATTAGTGAATGAATACCGTAGAGTCCTAAGTTGGAGAAAATGGAGACTTGGTCCTTATGATGAGTTGATGAATAAGGGACCAAGTATGCATGAAGAAGAATTGTTTTCACTAAATTGGATTGGCAATTTTGATGTTTGCCATGCAACCTTGTTGTCTACGGTAAATGGAGCATTTTTGAACAAATTGAAAGCCAAATTGGCCGAAGGTACTGTTGACTGCACTGTTCAAGGTGATTTGCCTACTGAAGAAGATTTCTTAGTTGATATGGCCGAATTTGTGACAAGGGATGTTGAAGAAAATGTCACGTATGGTGTACACTTGATGGATATTGGCTTATATGATGTGAGTGTGTTAAATCTCACTGAAATAAGTCAAGACCAAAATGCCATGCAAGCTAGTCAACATACGGAGGAAATTCAATCTATTAATGCAGAAAGTGCCCATGGTGACACTCACGTGTTACTAACTCCGGAAAGGGAAGGAAATATAGTGGAAAATCAAGCTCAATCTCACATGCTTGAAGCCGATTTTGCTCAAGAAGGAGCAAGGTGTTTTCCCTCATCCCGAGAAGAGCAAGAACTTGATGGCACACCTACAAATGAGAAGTTAGAAAATCTGGAGAAAGTTGTCTTAAGCCTTGTTGACCGAATGGAGAACATGTTTCAAGGGATCTACACTCATGTGGATCAAGTTGTCAATATTCAAGGTGGAAAATTCGAAGCATCTTTTGATGAAAATCGGAGAAGTCAACAACATTTGATTGATACCCACCAAGCACTTGAAAGACAAGTTGGAAGTTTGAATAACAATGTCAAAGGGCAACTCAATGAGTTCTATATTCAACTTTCACAAATCCTCAAGAATTCTGGAAAGGCAAATGAAGCAATTGCCGTGAACCAAAGCCAAGGTATTCTTAATGTTGTTCATCAACATGAAAAGCAGATTAGTGATGTCCACACGGATCTCATCTCAGTTAACACCAAAGTGGGCTGCCTTCGGGGATCATATGAGAATATTTCCGAATCCATTTCATCTCTTCGTGAATCGGTTCACATACTTCTTGATTACGCCAAAAAGGGGGAAGAGAGATTCAGTCATTTGGAGAGCATGATTGAGATGATGATGACTGCCATGGCTAGCAGAAATGTTGGCACAAGCAGTAGTAGAGGTGGAGGAGGCAGATCTGCTGGAAGAAATGCACCAAGAAAAGGAGGATTGGAGTATTGGTTCGGTGGTGGTGAAGCTGGCAGTCCAGGAGGATCAAGCAGTGCAAATACCACTAACCGTTCTTTTCGTGATATTGTGTGTGCAGGGGGAAACATTGAGCAAATAAATTGGTACAACCGTGCAGCTCTTTATTTGGAATCCACACCGAGAGATGGTAGAGTTGAAATGCCAAAGTTGGTGACTTTGAATGATCTACCAAAAGGAATGAAGAAAAGTGGTCCTAGTGATCAAAACATGTGGGTTTCAAGTGAAAATTTCAGAAGAATTCAAAGCTATGCTAGAGCCTTGATGATTATGGTTCTAAGGGACTACATCAAAGTCAATGATGCCGAGCTACAAGATGGAAAAAGTCTAGAAGCATGCATCATATGGTATGAGGAAGGTATACTGCCCGGGAGCAACATCACTAAAGCTTTCAACTACTATTCAGTTGGACAGGTATGCAACAACTTTGCCATTAGTGACAATTTCGTTGATGTTCAGAACCATATTAACAATGTGCTCAAGGAAAAGAGAAACAAAGTGATTAGATGATTTGTATGATTGGTACAATTTTTTTTGTGGTCCACGGGTACATGAACCCATGAATATTTTGGAACAATTTGAAATGATTTGAATTATCTGTTTATGATGCTATTAAGTTGTTTCTTAATTTTTTATTTGTCTTGAAAGGATATATTTTTAGCTTAGAATGTATCAAATCGCATAAATTGGAAAAATGCAAAAATTCATTATCATTAAAATTCCAAAAATGCGAAATAGGAATATAGTGGCTAAAAATACCTTTCCTAGAGTCAAAATCATTTGTTAAACTCATCTTGGCTATGTCTAAGTTAATAAAATCTTTTGAAAAATAATTGTTTTTAAAAGACAAGCCAAATGACTGAGTATAGGTTTTGGTGTCATCAAAAAGGGGGAAAATTGATAGGAATATTTTTGTAAGTTTTGATGAGCCAAATGTATCTTTAGATCCCCTTGGTCTTTAGGTCTTTAGTACAAGCATCATAAATCAGAATATTGAAATCAGAAGGAATCTACCATAGGAAGAACAAAATTAATTTGAGAAATTAATTTTGGTCCTACGAGCATTCATCCGTGAAAGAAGCATAAAGCAATGGCGTTGCAAGGAATGATTGGATGAGCTTAACGGCGAAATGGTAGAGGTCCTTACTCTAAACTATACACCCGAGATCGATTCTCCCCAAGGACTTATATTTTTAAGGCAGATTTTTGTGTGCTGAAAGAGCACAATGTATGCTAAAAGAGCACAACGTGTCCTAAGGAGCACAATGTGACCAAATCTGAAAGGAGCACAATGTGACCAAATCTGAAAAGAGCACAATGCAGCTAAGGAGCACAATGCTAAAAAGCACAATGTTGTCAGAAGAGCACAATGCATCAAAAGAAGCACAATGTTCAAAGTCAAGGAGCACGATGTTCAAGTCAAAGGAGCACAATGTGGCAAAAGAGCAAGATGATCAGAAATTGGATAAATTCGAAGGAATTTACTCCAAGTCCACCCACATGCCACAAGACTCCAAAATTGCCTGAAAGACATTTTGATCAGAACGGAAAAATTTTTATGAAGGCTTGAATATAAAAACTTATCCTAGAAATAAATTCTATCAGATGAATTTATTTCAAAGATTCGTTGGATATTCAAATTGACAATTAAAGTAATATTTTTAGAAACAACTAGAAAATCAAAGTTATGCTAAAAATAATTACTTTGTCAGACATGTTGACAAATCAAATCAAAATTGAAGATCTACTACTGTCAACTATATCAGGCTATGAAGATTCAAAATTCAAATATCAAATTATCCCACTCCAACGGATATATTTGATTGACTATAAAAAGTCATGAAGACTTGAAGACAAAGGGAGAGCAGAGAGCGTGAGAAGAACAGAGAAAAACGAGATAGAATACAAGTGCAAAATTCAAAAGTGCTAGTGCTCAAATATTCAAAGAGACTTAGTCTGAATAGTCTCAAAATCTAGTTGGAGAGAGAAATACAAATCCTTGTATTTGTAAACTGTAGAAAGAGTATAGCTGTGTGCAAAATACTCTAGTGAGTGTAGCTGTGTGCAAAACACTCGTAGTTGCTAAGTGTAGCTGTGTGCAAGACCTTAGTTGGCGTTGAGTATAGCTGTGTGCGAAATACTCGGAGTTGAGTGTAGCTGTATGCGAGACACTCGGAGTTGGGTGTAGCTGTGTGCAAGACATCCGGAAGAAGTGTCTGTGTAGCACTTGTTCACTATTGTAACTGTGTGTGGAAAATAGTGAATTTCTCCTAGACGCGAAAGGAGAAAAGTGGACTAGGAAGATTACGCCACTTCCGAACCACTATAAATTGCCTCTCTCATTTACATACCGCACTTACATTATTTGCTATATCTATCTATCTCATCCGACTAACCCGTTTACTATTCACGATTAATCTTCATCATCCGGGTTTAGTGTGTTCTCACGTATGCATGTGACTCAAACTTCTCGAGCTTAAATAGTGATTTATTCTAAGCAAGTTTGACGTGTTGCATGTAACATTCGTCACACGTTCGACGTGATACGATATTTATTTACAATCTTGAATATTGTTATTATATATTGAGTGAACCATCTCCTTTATATATTCAAGATATCTCTGTCACTTTACATATCATTTGTACCTAACTTATCGCATACATGCACACTTAATTTACTAGTTGGGCATAACTCTTTACTATTATTCCGCTGTGCAGTACAAACTTGCTCTATTTATTTGTTACTTAGAGTTGAAGTTACCAAAGAGTTATTTAATTTGAAAAAGCTTGAAAGTCTATTCACCCCCCCCCCCCCCCCCCCTTCTAGACTTTCACCACCTTATCAGGACCAACATCCTTAAATTCCTAAAATTCTATAGTTGGGGACTAGTAATTGACTAGTCAACCCCAAAGTCAAAGTTGCACCTTGAGCTCTGTAAGGAGTTCCCTTGTTCCCTTACACCTCTTCATGTTAGTTAGGGTATTCTTGACTTTTCACCTTGTGTTAGTATTGTATGCTAACCTAGTAAGAACACCCTCACTTCTCTCCTTACACTTTACAAATTCTAGCTTTACCTTCTCTCTAAAAAGGAAGATAGCTTTTCTTCCAAGCCAAAGTTGAAGCTTTGTCAAATCTTCAAGAGTTGTCTCCAAGATTCTACCTTTCATAAATTTGGGCATCTAGGAGGGTAAGATTCATGTTCATCTTGTGTTTTTAGTGTCTTCTTAGGTGCCTTTTCTTAAAAATAGAATCTTTATGATCATTTGGTGTGTTCTTGAAGTGGGTTTGGAAGGTGAGATTTGATAGGAGCTTGGTGATGTGTTAAGTGAAGGTTTTTGGTCTACAAGAGGTAACCCATGCTCTACAAAATCTATTTTGCTTACCTATATGAATATTTCTTGGATTCTACATGTGTTTTGCTATGAAATGTGAGTGTTAATGCATTGTCTTGTGAAAATGCATATCTAGAGCTTGTGTTTAGGGTTCTTGTATGCCATTGCTTGGCTATTCCTTTGATTCAAGTCATTTTGTTGTATTTGGTGAGTTTTGGCATGTTTTGGACTTGAATTTGAGCTTGGAGTTGAAAATCCCCGAAGGGATTATTTTGGGCACAGGAGTGTACCCGCAGGCGGAACGGCAGGCAGAGCCCTACCCGTCGCCCCACCCGCGGGAACGTGGTGCTTGTGGGTGTATGTACCCGCGGGCAGGACCACGGGTAGGGGCCTACCCGTGGGTCCACCCGCAGGGTACACAATGGTGTTGTTTGGGGATTTGTTCCCCGTGATTCTTTTGATTTGGTATTTGGTCTTTTGACTCCCCGATGTTCTTTTGTGGAACTATTTGAGTGTCTTCCTGATGTTTCGTATGTCTAGAATTATATGGTAGGAATCTATGTAGGTTTTGGTGTCTTGAATCGTGCTAAGTGTTCAGCATTGTGTTTCGTTGAACCGTGATGAGTCTGGTGTGTTCTTCGGAACTACGTTTGGTTTACCCGTTTGATAAGCATGCTAGTTCGGTGTTTGAATGCTAGCGTGTGTGTTGTTTGTACCTTCTTATTGGTGGATGATAACTTGTGTTATTCATCGTTGTTGTGGACTGTGATCCATTCCTTGATTGAGTATGGTTTCATATCTTCGTTGAGATCCGTTGATTGATTCCTGTTGTGGTGTGACGTGTGTGTGGCTTTACCTGGATTGCACGATTAGTGGTATGGGACACTAGTCACCAAGGTATTGCAATGGTCCTCGTGGTGGCCATGACGTGATTATGGAGTTTGTGGCCTGAGTGATAGCTTCACGTATTTCTTGGGTGGCATGTGTTGCCGTGTGTGTGATCGGTACCCTTGTGTACTATGAAATTGGTGGTCTTATTGGTGGTTTGTTGGTGGGGGACGACGGTCCCAGGAGGGAAAAGGTTGGACTAAGAAGTACAGGGGTCCTGGAGGTAATGGTTGGAAGAAGATATAAGGTTGGGGGTAGCCATAAGGTTGGAACTGGGCATAAGGAAGGCATATCAACTCGTGATGGGTGATGTCACGAGGGCTTGTGTAGCCGTTGTTGTGAGTTCTATTCTTGTGACGTGTGTAGTCACAAAGGCATGTGTTGCCTTGGCATGTGTTGCCGTTTGTTGTGTCTTTATCCTTTGAGTTATGCATGTCGGGTATTAATCTATTGTGTGATGATAGATTATACCTTGAGACTTCTTGTGAGTCGTTGTTGTTCTTTGTAGTCTTGGGATGTGTTCCCGTGTTCTTGTTGAGAGTGTTGAGTCTTGTGTTGACTATTACTCTTGGTTTTAACTTATATATATGTATTCCGTTTCGAAAATGGCTTTACAAACTTATATCTTATCTATGTATGATATTTCACAAGTATTGGTGGGTTACCAGCATTATTCGCTGACCGGGCGTCGTCCAATGTTTTATATGCTTCTTTCAGGTGATGCTTAGACGAGTGCGCGGTTTAGTCCCAGCTAGTTTAGCTTCCCTCTTATGTTTTGTGGCTTGTGCGCCAATCTAGACTAGTACTTTGTTTTTAAGGTTTTAGACTTTAAACAATGCAAATTTAGCCTGTGCGTTCACCCTTAGGTGAGCGTGGCCTAGCACCCCATTTCTTTTGTTCATATATATTTCCTCTTTCAGTCTTCCGTTGTGTTTGATGTTTTAGTTTAGATATCTGCATGTTTTGAGGCTTTAAATATCATGGTTTTAGGGGGTGTTACAATTTTGACAATCTGAATGCCCAAGTGAACAATGATTTTGCCAACTTTGATCAAAGGGCAGCGGTGATAGAACAAAGAATGGGAATTGAGAATATGCAAAGATGGACTCCCTATGGTTGGGATCCGAACTACATGCCGCCAGGTGGTTCATCGGGAGTCTTTGATCAAGATAACTAGTTAAGCTTTTGAGTACAGTTAATAGATTCGTTATGCGTTTAGTTGTTTAGACTTTAGTTAAGTTAGACGAGAACTCAGAGATTTCTAAACCTTTCAAAGTATTCCAACAAAAAATTCTCAACCTCTTGGTTGTATCTTCCTTTATCCTTAGAGAGCTTGATCCACTCGTTTCTTCTAAGTTTCGGGACGAAACTTCTTTTAAGGGGGATAGAGTGTAACAACCCAAAATTTTATTTTATAAATCCAATTTTAAGAAATTCCAAAATAACCATTTTCACTCCATTAAAAATTTGTGCGATCAATTGGTGTTTGAATAAATTATTTTGGACTCATTTTAAATTAATACAACACCAAAATTTATTTTATTCCAAAATCCTAAGTTTTCAGGTACTTTGCGTACTAGGTTTTAAATCGAGAAATCAATCTGAGTGAAACCGGGAGAATTTAAAGAAGCTTTAAACAAGTGTTCATCTAGAAAACTTTTTGAGAAAATTCATTTTCAACCCCAAAGTATTTAAAATAGCATTTCTAGTCTATGGTCCATGTTGCAAGGTAGACCAAAAAGGGCATTTCTCCTTATCTGATCTTTGCTAGAACTACCACCAAATTACCACATTGCCCTCCACCAATCATTGAGTATCCTTCTAGGGTTTTGAACCCATATAAAAGCAATAGAAAGCCAACCTTTTCTCTTGATTCCATTCTTTGTCTTCCCACCCAAGAGCTCAGCAAGAGAGAAAGAAGAAACACAGTAAGTTTTTGGTCCATTTTCATCCTTGTTCATCTAAGCTTCCTCTCTTTAGCTTCAAATCTCTGAGATTCTCCTCTTAAGTGTTGTTGTATGGCTTGTTTGAGTCATCTAGGTGGTGAAGGGGTTAGTGGTTGAGTTGGGAAGAAGAAGGAATCCAAGCAAGAAGACGGAGCAACAAGAGGTATAACCCCAAGGACTCCCTCTTTGATTTTGGCTCTGTGAAGCCTATTTTATTGAGTAGAAATGATGAGATTTTGTTGTGTTTGAGCTTGGAAGTGATCTGTATTTGTCTTTGAAGTATTGAGAATGTTTTGGATGTTTTGGACATGCTTGGAATAATTTTTGCAGATGGAGGCTGGTGCACACACAGTGTGCACCGTGTGTGCACTAGATCAAAGCAGCGGCCCTAGCCGCGGCCCATCAGGAGGGCCGCCGGCTAGAGCCAGGGCCAACCGGTCCCTAAGTTGCCTAGGCCCGGCCTTGTGACGGGTTACATTGGGCGGCTCTTGAGGAGTCCCGCCCTAGGTCCCTAAGTTTCATTCTAGGAGGATTTTGTGCAGTGGCCAGACCCTTGTTGCTCAACTACGTGTCGTTTCGGGCCTGGTGTCACAGGCGCTTGTGGCTCGGTGCCTCAGGGCCGTCTCGACGCACGTTTCGGCTTTGACTTCGTTGATTTTGGATCAAAATGAGTATGTTATGATGGATTTATTGAAGAATTTGCTACACAGTATAATTGTTAATATCACTGTGAAGAAGAAATGTTTTGCTCTGCGATCTGATGTTATTTTTGTATTGAGTAGAGAAGCATGATCACTTGAGAATATGATTTATTATGAAAGCATGACTAAAATGTGATATTTGATCAATGAGTTTTC
This sequence comes from Ipomoea nil, assembly GCF_001879475.1. Lineage (NCBI taxonomy): Eukaryota > Viridiplantae > Streptophyta > Magnoliopsida > Solanales > Convolvulaceae > Ipomoea > Ipomoea nil. The sequence continues at coordinate 1,381,277 of NW_017617577.1, forward strand.
AAGCATATTTTGTTGATAGAAAATGTATAGAATTTGCTATGTTGCAAACCGAGTATGATATGATATCCTTGTGAATTTTATGGATTTTATACATGGATTTGGAGCATGTTGTGGAGTATTTTTCATCTCACATATATCATATTTCAGAAATGCATAAGTGGCCAATGTGAGTCCAAGTATTACTTTCAAAAATCCATAAGCATGTGGTATATCATTACTTGATGCATTGAGAAGTTGTTGAGTTGTTGCATGCATGAGATTGATGCATGAGAGATATATTTATTTATTATCTATATCGGTGAGGTTTTGGATGATCCCGTTTGGACTATGTCCTCTCGGATGATTTTATGGACATTGCGGTCCCAGTATATGTAACGCGGTGTATTTCAATGTTACGAGGTTGGAAACTGCCCGTCAGGCTTGGAATCCTGGTCAGGGGGTGTGCACGCTAAAAGTTCAATACTTGATTCCACAGAGTTTGAGCATAGAACCAAGAGAGTGGTTCGGTGGACGAGCAGAGTATTAGGTCGGCTAGACGCCGTGCCCAGATAGGTTCATTCACATGATGAAGTTCCTACCTCGTCCATTTAAAGAGAAAGTATGAGTCATTGAGACTCTAAAAGAGAAAGAGTGAGTCATTGCAACTCTAAGAAAGAAAGAAGTGAGTCATTGCGACTCTAAAGAAAGAAAGCAAGTCATTTATGACTCCATGAGACCTCCACAGAAAGTACTCTATTTTTACAACGAGTGAATGAGTATATCTATAGTATTGCACGAGATTGCATATGATTATAGTATTGCACGAGATTGCATACGAGTATATTATAGTATTGCACGAGATTGCATACGAGTATATTTATAGTATGGCACGAGATTGCATATGAGTATAGTATTGCACGAGATTGCATCTAAGTAGAGTATTGCCTGAGATTGCATAATGAGAATGTTGATTTAAGATTGTATATCGAGCATGATTGTTTAGTTACATTTGAAGTCTTGTATATCCAGTTACTTGATGAGAACTTGAGAGCATGAGAATAACTTTCGTACGATTTTTTTAGCATGATATTGCTTGTAAGCAGGAGTTGATTGTTAAGTTGTTGTGACGCTTACATGTTGAAATATCTAAGTTGTTATGTCTTTTGTATCGAAGCATGCCTGTTGATATTATAGGTTGCAAGCATATAGAGAGTATGTGATATGACTAAAGCTGTCTATGAGATGAGTTTGTTGTATACGAATGTTATCAAATGTTTTCCAAAAGTATACTCTATAGTACTTTACAAGGTTAAGTGTGGTTATACTTAGCTTCGTGCTAACGGGTGTTTTCCTATTTGTCTATGTGTTGCTTGTAAAACCCCTTTCAGGTGGGCCCAACGGTGAGAAGTGATCGAGTTAGACTAGTCTTTTAGATTGAGATGTCTAAACTGTTTATGTCTTGTTTATGTTGTTATCTATCGGATGTTAGACTAATGATATTTTGTTGTTTTTCGATGATGTAGACATCGGGGTGTGTTTATCCCCCTTATGCATATTTAAGTTGATGGATGGTGAGTTATTTATTTGTTTCTTTTCTAGTACTACCCTTTGCATGTGCAATCACTACGGAGTTATCTTTTATCCGCTGCTTAGTTATGTTAATTATGGATTAGAATTGTATTTAAGTTTTAGAAAAAGTGGAGTGTTACAACGAGTCATTGGGAATTTGGAACTACCTGACCAGGGACAAGGTTGTAGTAGCGAAAAAAGAGGGAAAGAAAAGGATGGGGAGGAACTCGAAAACCGAAGGAAACCGAGTGGAGATGGGTGCCCACATAGCCCTCCGGTGGATCGGAAATTAACGGTCCCCGAGTTTCACAATTTCCACCGATGGACCTAGCAGAAAACAAGCAGTCTCGTAATCTTGTTCCCCCATCTAAGAAGGACTGGGGGTAAGTAGGTCCATCGGTTCAAAAGCACCGTTGGCCCGGAGAACGTCGTCGGGAAGAGCGGCCACCGCCAGAAGCGGGGTCGGACTTAGTGGGACGACGGCTTCCTCAAAGTGGGGGCCAGGCTCAAAAGAAGATGGAGAGCGAGAGCCGAAAGAAGCCTCTAAATGGCGGGAAGAAGAGGGAGACGACGACGACATAGTGAGGTGAAGCAAGGAGTACCAACCTGGGAAAAACCGCCGGAGGACAAAATAGAGAGACGCTCGGGAGTACACGCCGGAGAAGTAGCAGTGTGGTAGAAGGAAGAACGAGAACTTTGTTCTGTTTTCATGAAGGAGTGGTGAAATGTTAAGGAGGGAAAAGGAAAGATTTTTGTAAAGAATCGTGGAGGTCCTAGAGAGAGACATGTGGCTAAGATCTAACGGTGAGAAAGGCGTGACGGTTGACATGAAGTAACGTGATAGGACGAAGCATTTAATACGCCTCGAAAGACGGAATGGCGGCTGGCCTAAGATTTACCCAAACGGCAGAGAGAGAGGCGTAGGGTTTGTGCAAGTCGAATTCGAGGCGCATGACCCGGCCTGCGACATAGCCAGCCCATCCAGTTCAAAAGCCGACACCAAGGTCTAACTGAGGAGGTCAGCCCACTCATTCGTTGGGCCGACCACTTTGTGTTGGACATTGGGCAATCAGCCCACTCAAAGGCCGACACCAAGGGGTCTAACCGAAAAGGACAGCCCAATCATTCGTTGGGCCGACCACTCTGCGTTGGACATTGGGCAGTCAACCCATTCAAAGGCCGACACCAAGGGTCTAACCAAGGAGGTCAGCCCACTCATTCGTTGGGCCGACCACTCTACGTTGGAAATTGGGCAGTCAGCCCACTCAATGGCCAACACCAAGGGTCTAACCGAGGAGGTCAGCTCACTCAAAGGCCGACACCAAGGGTTTAACCGAGGGGGTCAGCCCACTCATTCGTTGGGCCCACCACTCAGTGTTGGACATTGGGAGGTCATCTCGTGCGGGGACGGAGGTGACTCGGGTCATCATATGATAAAATAAAGCAGTGCATCCACAAGCGATTCAACTTGACACTCGACCGAAATGACAGGCACCACGTCCAGCATATCGAGCGAGAGTACGATGGGATCTGAGTAAGAGTCTCCCACTTCATGACCCCCTGGGCTAGCCACCGTTGCCTCAGCATCTCGCGCCGGGCTTGCTCCTTCAAACGACGAGAAGAACGCCGATCACCGTTTCTGTTACTCATGAGGAAAAGACAAGGAGGAAAGGATAGGGAAGTGTAATTAAAAGGACAAGCCAATGATCCCATTTATAGGGGGGACGGATCAGCTTTCGAGGTGAGAATCGAGGAAGCAAAGATTGGGGGACTGCCGTTTTTGAGCAGGCACGCGGAAAAAAAAGGGGGCTATAATCAAAGCAGAAATATTCGTCAGTGGAAGGCTCCATCAATCCCATCTTGGTAAGAAAGATTCCTGCCTTGGGCAGAAACCAAATCTCCCATAGATATGGAAAATACCAAGATAAGACAAACTGTCAGATCTTGGGAACTGTTATGGGAAACGCAAAAGGTTGACCATTCTGCCAGACCTCGGGGGAGAAAGCCACACATGGCTGACCGTACTCAGAGAAGAAAATGAACGACTCCCCAGTTGTATCTTAGGGGAGGGAGTCGGTGCATTATGCCTATGAAAAGCATAGGGACCGCGTTTGAGGGTGTGCTCAGAAGATAATATTAAAAGAAAGCGACAACAAGGAAAGAAAAATCATATTTTATTAAGGGGGGAGGGCTCATAAAACATAACGAACACTTAGGAAAAGTTTTATTTAAAGCCCTAGTACTTTTCCTAAGTTAAGCTAGCATCAGTATCAGCAACTCGCGTCGACAGCCCACTCCGACAACCTGCACGACTCACTTCTCTGGAGAGGATAGGTTACCAGGAAGGATAGGTCATTGGGAGACTCCGAACTAGTCGGAGAAGGACAGACCGACTCCCAGAAAGCTAGCATCATTGGAGGAGCAGCCTGGACAGCATCCCTGGTGTAGGTCTCTAGAAATCGAGCATAGTCGGCATCGGACAGGTGCTCAGTCGTTGGCTCCGTGGGGTCGTACAGGGGGATGGTGAAAGACATCTCAAACACCATTTGTTCCGGCACGGCTACCCACGTGCCGTCCTCAGTAGTGACCCTGGTAGTGGTTGGACGAGGTGACTTGGTGCTCAGAGGGGGAGCTTCTCCGGCCATGCGAGATCCCGACATGAAAGGGTCCGTAGAGCGTTTGCGAGGAGTGACCTTCTTGGCCTTCTTCTCCTTTTTACCAAGCTTCGTCCGCTTGGCTGGAGAACCAAAATCAATTTTCTTCCCGCTAAGGTTGGAACGACCCATAGCTAGCAGAAAAAGGGGAAGAAGGGGTTGAAAAAAGAGATGAATTACTCACTCCATTTATAGGCTTGAGAGAGGATCAAGAGTTAAAGGCAGGCAATCAAAGAGATGCTGTTACAAATCAAGCCAGGATTCGGCCATCAAATCTGGACTGAAAAAGAGGAAACAGTAGAGATGATCTTGCATGGAGAGATTCTTAGAGCCGGGTACTTTCCAGTACTCGAGCAAGCGGGCTTAGTGCTGGAAAGTGAGGGACTAGTTGATAGGGTATGGACCCAATGAGCTTAGGGCCTAAGGGAAAAAGAAGAGGTGGGCCAGAGATTGGGCCTACGGAAGTAAGCCCCAAAGGGGGAATAGGAGGAATCAGCATCATGGGCCATGGGCAGGCCCGGATAAGGACACAGCCGAATGAGGAGCCGAGTCCAAGGAGTCAGTACCGACAGGCGGTCGGCACGGACAAGGGTCAGCCCAACAGGTGATCATTGCCACTTAAAGGATCGCCTTTAATGCACAGTCAACCAGACCGTTGGGGAGGCCTAGTAACAACAACCCAACGAACCTTAGTCTTAATAAGCTTCATTATGCCACATTAATATTCCTATTTAAATTAACGAAGGGAGGCTACCTATAAATAGGTCCCCTCAGAAAGTGTATGATAGGAATATTTTTGTATGTTTTGATGAGCCAAATGTACTTTAGATCCCCTTGGTTTTTAGGTCTTTTAGTACAAGCATCATAAATCAGAATATCGAGTCAAAAGGAATCTACCATAGGAAGAACAAAATTAATTTGATAAAATTAATTTTGGTCCTACGAGTATTCATCCGAGAAAGAAGCATAAAGGAATGGCGTTGCAAAGAATGATCGGATGAGCCTAACGGCGAAATGGTAGAAATCCTTACTCAAAATGATCACACCTGAGATTGATTCCCCCTAAGGACTTATTTTTACAAGTCAAGTTTTCAGACAAGCACAATGCTACCAAAAGAGCACAAAGAGCATGTGCTAAGGAGCACAATGTTCAAAAGGAGCACAATGTGACCAAATCAGAAAAACACAATGTTCAAGTCAAGGAGCACGATGCTCAAGTCAAAGGAGCACAATGTGGCAAAGAAGCAAGATGATCAGAAATTGGATAAATTCGAAGGAATTTATTCTAAGTCTACCCACATGCCACAAGAATCCAAAATTGCCTGAAAGACATTTGATCAGAACGGAAAAATATTTATGAAGACATGAATATAAAAACTTATCCTAGAAATAAATTCTATCAGATGAATTTATTTCAAAGATATGTTGGATATTCAAAAAGACAAGAAAAATAATATTTTAAGAAACAATTAGAAAATCAAGTTGTGATAAAATATTATTTGTCAGGCAAGTTGACAATCAAATCAAAATTAAAAACCTCCTATTGTCAACAATATCAGGCTATGTAGATTCAAATTTCAAATATCAAATTATCCCACTCCAACGGATATATTTGATTGCCTATAAAAAGCCATGAAGACTTGAAGACAGAAGAAGAGGTGAACAAGATAGATCAAGAGATAGAAATAAAAGTGCAAAATTCAAAAGTGCAAGTGCTCAAATATTCTTAGAGACTTAGTCTAAATAGTCTCAAAATTAGTTGGAGAGAGATACAATTACCTTTGTATTTGTAATTGTAAAAAGAGTATAGCTGTGTGCAAAATACTCTAGTGAGTGTAGCTGTGTGCAAAACACTCGTAGTTGCTAAGTGTAGCTGTGTGCAAGACACTTGGTTGGCGTTGAGTATAGTTGTGTGCGAAATACTCGAAGTTGAGTGTAGCTGTGTGCGAGACACTCGGAGTTGGGTGTAGCTGTGTGCAAAACATCCGGAAGAAGTGCTTGTGTAGCGCTTATTCACTATTGTAACTGTGTGTGGAAAATAGTGAATTTCTCCTAGACGCGAAAGGAGAAAAGTGGACTAGGAAGATTACGCCACTTCCGAACCACTATAAATTGCCTCTATCATTTACATACTGCACTTACATAATTTGCTCTATCTATCTATCTTATCTGACTAACCCGTTTACTATTCACAGTCAATCTTAATCGTTCGGGTTTAATGTGTTTTCACGTATGCATGTGACTCAAACTTTACGAGCATAAATATTGAATTATTCTAAGCAAGTTTGACGTGTTGCATGTAACATTCGTTACACGGTCAACGTGATACGATATTTATTTACAATCTTGAATATTGTTATTATATATTGAGTGAACCATCTCCTTTATATATTCAAGATATCTCTGTCATTTACATATCATTTGTACCCATCTTACATGCGCATTTGAATTATTGATTGGGCATAACTCTTTACATACTACCTATTCCGCTGTGCAGTTTAAACTTACTCTATTTACTTGTTACTTAGAGTTGAAGTTACCAAAGAGTTATTTAGTTTGAAAAAGCTTGAAAGTCTATTCACCCCCCCCCCCCCCCCTCTAGACTTTCACCATCCTATCGGAACCAACAATTGGTATCAGAGCGGTTGTCTATTTAAGTCAATTTTGACTGCTAGACAGATCTCGAAAAATCAAGATGATGAAAAGAGATATGGCTCTTGTCCAAAACTTATTGTTTTCCTTAGAAAAATTTGATGATTGGAAAATTCGCATGCAGGTACATTTATCCGCGTTACATGATGAAATGTGGGAAGTAGTTACGAGTGGTCCTATTGAGATTTTACAAGTCAACACCTCATCCGTGCAAACAAGTGACACTACACAATACATTCCAAAACCAAAAGCGGAATGGTCTCGTGAAGATAGAACAAGAAATAACTTGGACAATATTGCCAAGGATATTTTGTTTAAATCTATCGATGACACGATATTTCCAAAAGTTCGAAAGTGTCAATCCGCGAAGGAAGTTTGGGAAACGCTCATTCAAATTGGTGAAGGAGACGAGCAAGAAAAGGATAATAAGCTCACTATAGCATTAAAGAAATTCGATGATTTCAAAATGCTAAACGGCGAGAATATTACCGACATGGAAACAAGATTTGCCAAAATCTTAGGAGAGATTAATGATCTTGGAAAAGATATTAATCAAAAAGAAATTTCACTCAAAATTCTACGTGGTCTACCATCTACATGGGACATGAAGGTCACGACCATGAGAGATCATAGGGATCTAAAAACCCTATCAACCGATAAGCTCTTTAGTGATCTAAAAGCTTATGAATTTGAGATGAAATCAAAATTAGAGGAAGATCATGAAGAAAAGAACAACGCGCTTGTAGCTGAGCAACCATCAACTTCAAGGTCAGTACAAAATGTTGAATTATTGCCTAATGATCAATTTGCTCTCTTTGTCAAGAAATTTAGGAAATTCTTGAAGAGAAGCAACTACAAGAAAAATCCACAAGGGAAATCGTGGAACGCAACAAAGAATTCGAAGAAAGAAATTGTTGAGGAAGATTCGAATTTATGCTACAATTGTAGAAAGCCTGGACACTTTGCAGCAAGTTGTCCACACCCTAAGGTAAGTAAAAGTCAATATACAAATGTTTCTAACTCTCAACAGGAAGAATTCAAGCCCAAAGATAAAAGGTTCACAAAGGAGAGAAGAAAAGCACTTATTAGTGACCCACTTGAGATGAGTGAGTCAGAAGAATCTTCAAGTGATGAAAGTGACACCTCACAGGATGACAATGCAATGTTTTGCATGAGCATCTCCAACAACACACCCTACGAGGACATGTGTCTTATGGCAAATGGAAATGAAGAAAATGAGGTAACATCTCACTCTTATGATTCTGTCAATTCTTCATTTTCTAGAGAGTCCTTCTTTCACTTAATGGAAGAATGTCAAACCATAATGGACACTCACTCTCAACTCAAAGAGCGCAATTGTCTTTTGATTCTCGAAAAAGATCAAATAAATGAGAAATTGCAAAATGCTCTACTTGAAGTGAAAGACTTGAAAGATAAAATTATTTGTCTTCAAGAAGAGTGTAAATCAAGGGAAGTGAGAGAACACAACCTTAGAGAGGTTATAGCAACATTTACACATTCATCCAAAATAATGGACAAAATGGTAAATATGCAAAAACCCTCAAGTGATAAAACCGGACTTGGTTATGATCCATCGTGTTCTCAAGCCTCCAAAAATTTGGCCAATTCTACTACTACTTTAAATAATAAAGTCCAAGTAGTAAAATTTATAAAAGGTCAAGAAAGCACAGTGAGGCAAGGAATTGGTCACCAAACTAATGTCAAAATTAATGTTGTTAGGCCGAAGCCTCAAAGAAACAATATTTCGCCTAAACAGTATACAAAAAGGCAAAAGTTTGTTCCTAAATGGAAATACACCAATGAGTCTAGTGCACAAAGCCCTCATAGGAAAATGGGAAGGAATCCAAGAATTGAGGCAGGGAGATTTTATCCCTCAAAACAAGGTTGGGTTGGTTATATTAAACCATGGACTAAGTCCAGATTTAATGCATATCCTAGGCCCAAACAATCTTCTTCCCACGTGCCAAAAAATCAAGTAAATTTTCAAAAACCGGCACAAAAATTAATTATGATTATAATGTGTTTAATAGTTACCAATCACCTAAACTTAGATCAGTGAGTACAAGGTGGATTTGGGTACCAAAAATGACTAACACCCAAGGACCCAAATCAAGTTGGGTACCTAAAAATGTTTAATTTATTTGCAAGAAGTTTGGTACTTCGATAGTGGATGTTCTAGACACATGACTGGAAATAAATCTAGTCTTGTGAATCTTAAAAATATCGAAGGACCAAAAGTCGTATTCGGTGGAAATGAACGATACGGCATAACAAAAGGAATTGGTACAATATTTCGAAATGGTTTGAAAATCGAAGATGTATCCTTTGTTGAAGGTCTAAAATTTAACTTGTTAAGTACAAGTCAATTTTGTGACAAAGGATATCTAGTAGAGTTCTTCAAAGATAAATAGTGAAGAATAATTCCTCGGGAGAAGTTGTACTCGAAGGAATAAGGAAGAAAAATATGTATGTTGTGGATTGGAACACAACAAAAGAATCAGTGTGTCTACTAGCAAACAACTCACACGCAACAAGTTGGGAATGGCACAAGAAGTTGAATCATCTAAACTTCAAGACTATCAACAAGCTAGCAAGAAACAAACTCGTTGAAGGTCTACCCGATATTGTCTACAAGAAAGATCAAATATGTGATGCTTGCCAAAGAGGAAAGCAAGTCAAGTCATCTTTCAAATTCAAAGCTCAAGAATCTACAACAAGACCGCTAAGTCTACTACACATGGATCTATTCGGTCCAGTAGACCCAGTAAGTCTAAGTGGTAAGAAATATACACTAGTTGTTGTTGATGATTTTTCCAGGTACACATGGACAATATTTCTCAAAAAGAAAAGCGAAGTCGAGCAAAAGTTGCCAGAACTGCTCAAGCTACTACAAAACGAGAAAGACTTAAAAATTGCAAAAATCCGGACTGATCGTGGAACAGAGTTCGTGAATCAAGTAATTAAAGCATACTGCAATTCTCAAGGAATTCTACATCAATTATCTGCCGCATGTACACCACAACAAAATGGTGTAGCCGAAAGAAGAAATAGAACGCTAAAAGAAGCCGCACGAATGATGATTACGTCAGCCGAGCTACCTAAAAGATATTGGGCTGAAGCAATCAACACCGCCTACTACACGCAAAATCGAAGCTTGATACACAAGTCTTACAATAAGACTCCGTACGAATTATGGAAAGGGAGAAAACCTAAACTCAATTACTTTCATACTTTTGGCATCAAATGTTTTATTCTTAATAATGGTAAAACATATCTAAAGACTTTTGATGAGCGTGCAGATGAAGGAATATTTTTGGGATATTCATCTACCAGCAAAGCATTCAGAGTATTGAACAAGAAATCAATGGTGGTAGAAGAATCAATTCATGTTACATTTGATGAAGCTCATAAGAAGAAAACCCAGAGCAATAAAAATGATCAGGAAAGTTGTCAAGTTGAAAAGTCATTTAATGATACTGACATATCTTTCAAAGATCAAATTATACAGGGTATGGAGCAATTGGACATTGATTGCAATAGTGAAGGACACGTGGAAGCCAATGAAGATCCCCACGTGGAAAGTCAAAATTCTCAAGTTGAAACACAAGTTGGAGATCAATCTGATGAGCAAAATGTGTCTACCTCCAACTTACCTACTGAGCAAGGAAACGTGGAAAGCCCATGCAACCTACAACCTGACTTGAGATGGCTCAAAAATCACCCTCCAGAGCTAGTGATTGGAGATCCACGAGAATGAGTAAAAACAAGGTCCTCAAATATACATACCTTATTTTCTTGTTTTCTTTCTCAGGTGGAGCCCACAAGCATTGAAGAAGCTCTAAGTGATCCAAAAGAAGGTAACTTTACACTAACTGGTTTCTCAGATGCAGACTTTGCAGGATGTAAAATCGATCGAAAAAGTACCTCAGGGACATGCCAGTTCTTAGGGGGAAGATTGGTATCATGGTTTAGCAAAAAGCAAAACTCCATAGCCACGAGTACAGCCGAAGCTGAATATATAGCCGCTGGGAGTTGTTGCGCGCAAATTCTTTGGATGAAACAGCAACTGAAAGATTATGGCGTGAATTGTGAAAATGTCAACATATTGTGTGACAATACAAGTGCCATAGCTATAACACACAATCCCGTGTTACATTCAAGAACAAAACACATTGATGTGAGACATCATTTTATCCAGGATCATGTCGAAAAGAAGGAATTATCAATTGAATACATTCCGACCGAGAATCAAATAGCTGATATTCTCACAAAACCTCTGTGTGAATCAAGATTTTCGAAATTAAGACACGAGATGGGCATGATTGAATTGAGCTAAGTTTCTAAACTCTATTTAAATTAAAAGCTCAAATTTTTTTTTATCTGAAAAATTCGTTACTATCTGATTTATTTAAATCTCTTTCGTGCCTATGTGTCTCACATGCAAATTTGTCACATCCTATATATTTAAGTCTATATTAAATGTTGAAAAAGCATATATTGCATGCATGTCTACCCGTGTATCTATCTATTTACTTCTTACACAAATAAAAATTATTAAGATTTACACAATCTTACCATTTAAGAGTTGACAAGATGGTATAATGATGGGTTATCTTAAATGTGTACATCTTTTTATGGTAGTTGCTCATAATAAATGGTCTAAAAAGAATCAATTCTTTTTCTTTCTTCCAACTACATAAAAACATGTATATATATACATGCACATATTATTTTCGGAACAGATTTAGTGCTCTATGAATTTTATTTCAGGTAAAATCAGTCCGAGCATCTAAATTTTTGGCGCCACATCAGCAGACAAATTGGATGGAGAGAATATAACCTAAACTAACTATCAGTTAGGTCAAAGGCTGGAAGTATTGAAATATCAAAAATACCCCTCACTTATTAAAAGTCAATCATTCAATTGTGAGGATATTTTTGTAAAAGACACCTCTTTTTCCACCCAACCGGTCGAAGAGCCACCATTACACTCAAAACTCTCAAAATCTTTTCATCTTCCATAGCCGAAACCTTTCAATCTTCATCTCTTTCAAAATCTTCAATCCCTCAATCTCAAAAAATACCAAGCACATTATGGCTACCATTGGAGATTCAAACTCTCAACCGAATGAAGAACACTCTACACAACTCAACCTCACGAAGCTAGCAGTTGGAATCAAGGCCGGAGGAAGTTTTGACCCTCAAGGATTTCTCAAAGAAGCCGAGAACTCTCAACTCGCACAAAGAATCATCCATGCACTTCAACAAAGTAATCTCATGAGGTTATGTTCTTATCCATACTCAGGTTTTTATGATGAAGATGTAGCAAATTTTTATGTGAATGCGAAGGTTGTTGGATGGACTATTGAGTCCACCGTAAATGGAACTCTCATCACCATTGATGAACAAGAGTTGCACACAACTTTTGGTTTGCCTATATCTAGTCTAGAACAACCACTGTTGGACTTAGATGTTCACACATATGATCACACGGAAATTTGGACAGAAATTCGGAATGAGAATGCTTCTCTCGAACCAAATCTTTCCGGTCAAAAATCTGATTTGAAGTTTGAGTATGAGATGCTAGTTAAAATCCTCTATAAATGTGTATTGTGCAAATTGAATAGTATGGAGGATATATCACCTGTGAGAATTGGATATTTGCATGCTGTGATGAATGATGTTAGGGGTGACTGGGGTAAACTCATTTTAAGCCGGATTGCACATTTTGTGAAAGGTGCAAAAATTAGGAATGGGAAGTTCAACCGTATCCTAGGATTCGGTCTACTTATTGGTGAAATTATAAAAAGAAAGGGGTTACCAATGAGATCAAGAAAGCCTGTTGGAAGTAACCGAATATTGTTTAAGGATCATGAAGAATTAACTGATTTGAGCTCCAAGAGAAAAAGGAAACCGAGAGGCATTCCTGCTAGGAAAAGGCCAGTTGTAGAAATTCTTGGTTTATGTTCTCAACCCTCAACTCAATCCCATGAAAACCCTACCTCAAGCCAAAATCCAAACACAAGCCAAAGTTTCATGAATCCTTTTTCCCAAATTGCCGAAATAGAATCTATGATGCATGAGGAGATTTATCAAGTTGATGGACTTGATTTGGTATTAGTGAATGAATACCGAAGAGTCCTAAATTGGAGAAAATGAAGACTTGGTTCTTATCAAGATTTGATGACAAAGGGACCGAGTATGCAAGAAGAAGAATTATTTTCCTTGAATTGGATTGGTAATTTTGATGTTGGCCATGCAACTTTGATGTCTACGGTGAATGGAATGTTTGTGAATAAATTGAAAGCTAAGTTCGCCGAGACTACTCTTGATGGCACAGTCCAAGGAGATATGCCTATCGAAGATGATTTCCTAGTTGATATTGATGAATTTGTCACAAGGAATGTAGAAGAAGAAAATGTCACATGTGGTGCACATTTAATGGACAGTGGCTTATATGATGTGAGTGTTTTGAATTTCACTGAAATAAGTCAAGATCAAAATGCCATGCAAGCTAGCCAACCCACGGAGGAAATTCAATCCATTCATGCAGAAAGTGCACAAGGTGACACGCACGTGTTACACACACCAGAAAGAGAAGGATATCAAGTGGAAAATCAAGCACAATCTCACATGCTTGAAGTCAATTCTGCTCAAGAAGGAGCAAGATGTGTTCCCACAACCCGAGAAGAGCAAGATATTGATGGCACAACCTCAAATGAAAAATTGAAAAATCTGGAGAATGTAATACTAAGCCTTGTTGACCGAATGGAAAGCATGTTTCAAGGCATCTACACTCATGTGGATCATGTTGTCAATACTCAAGGAGGAAAATTCGAAACATCTTTTGATGAAAATCGGATGAGTCAACAACATTTGATCGACACACACCAAGCACTTGAGAGACAAGTTGGAGGATTGAATGCAAATGTCAAGGGGCAACTCAATGAGTTCTACATCCAACTCTCTCAAATCCTCAAGAATTCTGGAAAGGCAAATGAAGCAATTGCCGTGAACCAAAGCCAAGGAATTCTCAATGTTGTTCATCAACATGAGAAGCAGATTAGTAATGTCCACACAGATCTCATCTCTGTCAATACCAAAGTGGGCTGCCTTCGAGGTTCATATGAAAATATTTCCGAATCTATTTCATCTCTTCGTGAATCAGTTTATACACTCCTTGATTACGCCAAAAAGGGGGAAGAGAGATTCAGTCATTTGGAAGGCATGCTTGAGATGATGATGACTGCCATGGCCACCCGAAATGTTGGTACAAGCAGTAGTAGAGGTGGAGGAGGCAGATCTGCTGGCAGAAATGTTGCTAGAAGAGGAGGATTGGAATATTGGTTCGGTGGTGGTGAGGCTGGCAGTCTAGGAGGATCAAGCAGCGCAAATACCACTAACCGTTCTTTTCGTGACATTATTTGTGCAGGTGGAAATATTGAGCAAATCAATTGGTATAACCGTGCAGCTCTCTATTTGGAATCCACACCAAGAGATGGTAGAGTTGAAATGCCAAAGTTGGTGACTTTGAATGATCTACCAAAGGGAATGAAGAAGAGTGGTCCAAGTGATCAAAATTTGTGGGTTTCGAATGAGAATTTCAGGAGAATCCAAAGCTATGCTAGAGCTTTGATGATCATGGTTCTAAAGGACTATATCAAGGTCAATGATGCCGAGCTACAAAATGGAAGAAGTCTAGAAGAGTGCATCATATGGTATGAAGAAAGTATACTGCCCGGAAGCAACATCATTGAAGCATTCAACTACTATTCAGTTGGGCAGGTATGCAACAATTATGCCATTAGTGACAATTTCATTGATGTTCAAAATCATATAAATCATGTGCTTAAAGAGAGGAGAAACAAAGTAATTAGATGATTTGTATGATTGTCACATTTGTTTTTGTATGGTCCACGAGAACATGAACCCATGAACAATTTGGCAATTTGGAATGATTCGAATTATCTGTTTATGATGCTACTAGTTTTCCTTGTTATTTATTGATATTTTATTTGTCTTGAAAGGTAACATTTTTAGCTTAGTTTGTATCAAATCGCATAAATTGGAAAAATGCAAAAATTCATTATTATTTAAGTCCAAAAATGCGAATAGGAATTTAAGTTGCTAAAAATACCTTTCTTAGAGTCAAAATCAAATGTTAAACTCGTCTTGGCTATGTCTAAGTTAATAAAATCTTTTGAAAAATAATTATTTTTAAAAGACAAGCAAAATGACTGAGTATAGGTTTTGGCGTCATCAAAAAGGGGGAAAATTGATAGGAATATTTTTGTAAGTTTTGATGAGCCAAATGTACTTTAGATCCCCTTAGTTTTTAGGACTTTTAGTACAAACATCATAAATCAGAATATCGAGTCAAAAGGAATCTACCATAGGAAGAACAAAATTAATTTGATAAAATTAATTTTGGTCCTACGAGTATTCATCCGAGAAAAAAGCATAAAGGAATAGCGTTGCAAAGAATGATTGGATGAGCTTAACGATGAAATGGTAGAAGTCTTTACTCAAAACGATCACACCCGAGATCGATTCTCCCCTAAGGATTTAATTTTACAAGTCAAGTTTTCAGACAAGCACAATGCTACCAAAAGAGCATAATGTTCTTAAAAAAGAGCACAATGTATTAAAAAGAGCACAATGTGCTAAGGAGCACGATGTGTGCTGACGAGCACAATGTTTAAAAGGAGCACAATGTTCAAAAGGAGCACAATGTTCAAAAGAAGCACGATGTGTCCAAAGGAGCACAATGTGACCAAATCAGAAAAACACAATGTTCAAGTCAAGGAGCACGATGCTCAAGTCAAAGGAGCACAATGTGGCAAAGAAGCAAGATGATCAGAAATTGGATAAATTCGAAGGAATTTATTCTAAGTCTACCCACATGCCACAAGAATCCAAAATTGCCTGAAAGACATTTGATCAGAACGGAAAAATATTTATGAAGACATGAATATAAAAACTTATCCTAGAAATAAATTCTATCAGATGAATTTATTTCAAAGATATGTTGGATATTCAAAAAGACAAGAAAAATAATATTTTAAGAAACAACTAGAAAATCAAGTTGTGATAAACTATTATTTGTCAGGCAAGTTGACAATCAAATCAAAATTAAAGACCTACTATTGTCAACAATATCAGGCTATGAAGATTCAAATTTCAAATATCAAATTATCCCACTCCAACGGATATATTTGATTGCCTATAAAAAGCCATGAAGACTTGAAGACAGAAGAAGAGGTGAACAAGATAGATCAAGAGATAGAAATAAGTGTAAAATTCAAAAGTGCAAGTGCTCAAATATTCTTAGAGACTTAGTCTAAATAGTCTCAAAATTAGTTGGAGAGAGATACAATTACCTTTGTATTTGTAATTGTAAAAAGAGTATAGCTGTGTGCAAAATACTCTAGTGAGTGTAGCTGTGTGCAAAACACTCGTAGTTGCTAAGTGTAGCTGTGTGCAAGACACTTGGTTGGCGTTGAGTATAGCTGTGTGCGAAATACTCGAAGTTGAGTGTAGCTGTGTGCGAGACACTCGGAGTTGGGTGTAGCTGTGTGCAAAACATCCGGAAGAAGTGCTTGTGAAGCGCTTATTCACTATTGTAACTGTGTGTGGAAAATAGTGAATTTCACCTAGACGCGAAAGGAGAAAAGTGGACTAGGAAGATTACGCCACTTCCGAACCACTATAAATTGCCTCTCTCGTTTACATACTGCACTTACATAATTTGCTCTATCTATCTATCTTATCCGACTAACCCGTTTACTATTCACAGTCAATCTTAATCGTTCGGGTTTAATGTGTTTTCACGTATGCATGTGACTCAAACTTTACGAGCATAAATATTGAATTATTCTAAGCAAGTTTGACGTGTTGCATGTAACATTCGTTACACGGTCAACGTGATACGATATTTATTTACAATCTTGAATATTGTTATTATATATTGAGTGAACCATCTCCTTTATATATTCAAGATATCTCTGTCATTTACATATCATCTGTACCCATCTTACATGCGCATTTGAATTATTGATTGGGCATAACTCTTTACATACTACCTATTCCGCTGTGCAGTTTAAACTTACTTTATTTACTTGTTACTTAGAGTTGAAGTTACCAAAGAGTTATTTAGTTTGAAAAATCTTGAAAGTCTATTCACCCCCCCCCCCCCCCCCTCTAGACTTTCACCACCCTATCGGGACCAACAGTGTAGAGACAAATTTTTGCTCGGCCAAAGAGTGGTTGAATAACACAAATAACACAAGCAAACTTGATAGCCATTTTTCTCCTTGAAATAGCTTTATTTTACTGGTGAATCCACCAATCACGGTTGTGTTGGACCTCCTTGGGCCCAAAAACCCTAAAACCAACATGTACGCCACTTTATTACTCTTATTAAATTAAATAAATTAGTAGCTACATCAAAAACTAATACATATACATTTAATTAATTTATAATTAGATGTCTATAATCCCTTTATTCAAAAAGAATTATAAAAAAATTTAAAAGAGATATAATTTCATCAATTATATTATCTTTATTTTTTATAACTCAAAGATTCCTTACCTTCAAATTCATTAATTAATTATATTCACTTGCTATATTGTCCATTGTCTACTTTATACATTATCCTGTAATTAAATATTAAAGTTATTCTCTCTACCTAGGGTTTTCTAGGGTTTCAGTCGGTTCTCTCGACTTTCTCTCCGGTAACTTCCGGCGATCACGTACGAACTGAACGGACCAAGCGCACGGAAGGTTGTAGTAAGCGAACGGAAGGCAACAGTGTGTAATCTCTGAACGTTTCATCGCATGGCTGCGTCGACATCTGAAGCTACGGCGGTGGCAGGTCTCACGACCAGGTGGGCCGCCCTCGTCTTGGAGGAGGAGGAGGCGGCGTTCGTGCCCCAGGAGGACGAGAACGGCGGTGGGCAGGACGACGCGGTGGAGGAGGAGTCATAGGGGGTGGTAGGTCGTTTCTTGACGAGGAATCTTGTTAAGCTTGAGTTCACGAGTCAGGTAATGGCATCCGTCTAGCAACCGATAAGCGGGGTACAGGCTACTGAGATACAACTGGGGTTGTTTCTATTCTTTTTTCATCATATAATGGATGTGCACCGGGTCCTTGATGAGGGGCCATGGTCGTTTGATAATAGTACTTTTGTTTGCAAACAAGTTCCTGATGGTATTCTGCCCGTGAATGTTAAGCTTGATACGGTTGATATGTGGGTACAACTCCATGACTTGCCTACAGGATATACATCTGAGTTGATTCAGTAGCAAATTAGAAACTACCTGGGGGTGTTTGTGAAAAGGGATGATCGGTTTCAGAATGCGCCATGGAAAACGTTCTATCGGATTAGGGTTACACTGTCAGTGGATAAACCTTTGAAATGCCGAATGAAATTCGTTAAGTGTGACAAGACAACCTATTGGGTTTATTTCAAGTATGAGTGGCTACATACTTATTGTTTTTTCTGTGGGATACTTGGACATGCCTACAAGTTTTGCCGTGCTGCGAGGGATTCGGTGGTGCCGGTGGAGGATTATCCGTATGGCCCGGAGCTACGAGCGTGTCGAAACCGGGGACCGAGGCCACTTGGCGGCAGCTGGTTGCTATTGCCGGCTACAGCAGTACGTAGTACTGTTCGGGCGAAGGGTGATACCGTGAGGCAGCAAACGGCGGAAGGGAGGCCGGCAGGTGTGGATGGTACTGACGATGAGGTTGTCGTGGTAGCCGTGTCCAAACGTCGGTGGGAAGGTTTGGGAAACGGGGGTGTGCGGCATGGTTTGGATGGGGATGATATTGTGATGACAGACTTTTCAAAAAACTTGTAGCAGTGCCCGCCCGACCCAATTAGTACTCTAAGTTGGAACTGCAGTGGCTTGGGCAATCAACGAACAGTTCGAGAGATTGTGGACATGGTGTCCCGTAAGAAGCCAGATTTTGTATTTTTAATGAAAACTATGGTTGGACAGGATCATGCAGAACGCCTCCGTATAAAGCTTGGTTTCGAGGGTTTATTTTAAGTTGACAACACGGGCCATGGTGGTGGTTTAGCGTTGCTCTGGAAGAAAAACAATACTGCTACACTTCTGAGCTACTCTAAAAACCATGTGGATGTGGAGGTACGAATGGATAATGATAACGTATGGCGTATGACAGGTTTTTATGGTTTCACGGAGCGACATAGTAGAAGGGAATCATGGGAACTACTGGGAACACTAGGCGGGAGATCCTCACTTCCTTGGGTTGTAATAGGGGATTTCAATGACCTTCTATATCAACACGAGAAAAGAAGGGCGGGGGGTGGGGGGGAACCCGCACCCAGATAGTTTCCTACGCGGGTTTGGGGAGGTAGTGGAAGGGTGTGGATTGGCGCAGATGGCTATGCGAGGTCATCAATTTACATGGGAGAAGAGTAAGGGCACTAGTAATTGGATTGAGGAAAGGTTGGATAAGTTTTTGGCAACGGCATAGTGGGGAGATGTTAATCACCCTGCGGAGGTAGAGAATATTCTAACTCAAAAATCGGATCACTCGGCTCTATTCCTCAACATCATTGCACCATGCATGCAAAGAGGAAGGGGTCCGAGGGGTTTCAGATTTGAAATGGCCTGGTTGTTGGATGAGGGGTGTAGGGAGGTGGTTGAGACGGCATGGCAGAATAGTCGGACTGAGGGTTTGCTGAATTGTCAGCAAAATTGTGGACACAGTCTAATGCGGTGGGGTGGTGATCATTTTCACAGGTTTGGGGACCGTATTAAGCGGCTACGAAGGAGTCAGGAAACTATTAGACACAGACGTGATCCAGATGCGATAGCCCAGCTGGAAGCCCAAGAAGATGTTTTTTGGAAGCAGCGTGCAAAGCAGCATTGGCTACGTGGGGCTGATGCCAATATGAAATTTTATCATAGGTATGCCTCCGCCCGCAAGAAAAAGAATTATGTTGCCAAATTAAAGAATGATGTACGAAATTTTATCATAGGTATGCCTCTACCCACAAGAAAAAGAATTATGTTGCCAAATTAAAGAATGATGTTGGGGAGTGGGTTGAAGGGGAGAATATGAACTTGATTGTTTTGGATTATTTTGAAAAAATATTTGCCTCTAGTAATTATGTATGCAGTGATCCCTTATTTGATGATTTTACTCCACGGGTTACCCCGACCCATAATACTGGCCTAATGCGCCCTTTTAATACTGAGGAGGTTAAAACAGCTGTATTTTCTATGTTCCCTGATAAAGCCTCGGGGCCAGATGGTATGAATCCAGGATTCTACCAGTATTTTTGGGATGTAGTTGGGCAGGATGTGTCTGTGTTCATTGTAAATTTCCTCAACTCGGGGGTTTTCCCACATGGATTGAATGATACAAATGTGGTTCTAATTCCTAAGAAAAATGTACCTGAGACGGTGGGGGATATGAGACTGATTGCTTTGAGTAATGTGCTTTACAGAATTATGGCTAAGATGATAGCAAACCGGATGAAGCCACTTATGGAGGATCTAATCTCGGAGTCCCAGAGTGCTTTTATTCCAGGGAGATTAATTACGGATAATATTTAGAGGTGGTCCATTTTTTGAATAGAAAGCAGTGTGGTAAAGTTGGGTGGGGGGCTTTAAAATTGGATATGGAAAAGGCGTATGATAGAATGGAATGGTCGTTCTTGAAGAGGATGTTGGAGGTTATGGGTTTTGATAAGAAATGGATTGACCTGATTATGTTGTATGTCACAACTGTGACATATAATATTGTGGTAAATGGTGCGCCTAGGGGACAGATAATTCCGACTCGGGGTCTCAGAAAAGGTGACCCCCTCTCTCCCTATCTATTCATTATTTGTGCAGAGGGATTATCTTTACTTTTGCAGAAAGCTCAGGTGGCAGGATCAATACACGGATGTAGAGTGGCTAGATGAGCCCCCCCCCCCCCCCCCCCCCCCCCGGTATCACATCTTTTCTTTGCGGATGATAGCTTATTATTTTTTAAAGCAAACTTTCAGGAGGCCAGTGTGATAAAGCAGTGCTTGATGAGGTATGAAAAGCTGTCTGGACAAATGGTTAATTATCATAAATCTAACATTTGTTTCAGCAAGAATACTGCATGGGAAGAAAGAGAAGTGGTGGCAAATTGTCTAGGGGTGGAACAAGCCCCCAATTTTGGAAAATATCTTGGTCTATATTTTTTGCTACCTGAGTTAGTTTGTTTATCTATTGAGAGAACAATGAACAAATACTGGTGGGGAAAAGGGGTGGATAAAGGAATCCATTGGAAGGCCTAGGACAAGTTGTGTGTCCCTAAGAAATATGGGGGTTTAGGTTTAAGGATCTTCGTGCTTTCAACCTGGCTATGTTGGGGAAGCAGGCATGGAGATTTCTCACTAATCCTACCTCTCTTGTAGGCAAGATTTATAAAGCTCGGTATTACCCAACAACCTCTTTTATTGATGCCAAGATGGGAAATTGCCCAAGTTAATGTGGCGGAGTATAATGGCTGCACATGGTATGGTTTGCTCTGGGGTTCGAAGAAGAATTGGAGATGGGGAGACGACGTTAATTTGGGGACATCCCTGGTTACCAGATAATCCTAGCCCCCTTAGTGTAGACAATAATGCCTAAGGAACTGTGTGAAGCTAGAGTAGTAGGTTTGATTGATCAGCAGACAAATACCTGGGATCCCCATATTTTAAGTGATTTATTTGAACCAGAGGATGTGGCTCGTATATCCAGGATCCCTATTAGCCCGGATTATGAGGACACTTGGTATTGGTACAGGGACCAAAGGGGATGGTATTCTGTTAAGAATGCATATAGGCAGATTGTTGGAGATTTTGAACATGATCCTGGTGCCTTTGATAAATGGATCACATTGTAGAAATTGAAGGTTCCTCCGAAGTGAAAGACTTTTTTATGGAGAGCTTTATGTGATATTCTCCCTACTATGAATAACCTGATTATAAAGAGGGTAGAAGTAGATCCAACATGCCCTATGTGTTTTTTGGTCTATCTCATGAAGATGTTATGCACACACTGATTTCTTGTGTTTATTCTAAATTAGTGTGGAATATTTTGGGTTTACCTGTTACAAATATTGTTGCTTCTTCTTTCCCAATATGGCTGATGGGTGCTATGGCAAATTTAACAGATGAGCAATTTGGCATGGTCGTAGCAGTCCTTTATCACCTATGGTGCACCAGAAACGACGCCGTTTGGAAAGGGTTTTTGCCACGGCCCGCTGGGGTGTGGAGGCGGACGACTGCCGCAATGGCAGCCTATACCCACGCCAATTGCCGAAGCCACAGCCACAGCCAGCCTACGGTACTGCCGATTCCACAAGGCCGTCCACTTTGTTACTTCGATGGAGGATACCGGCCGCACTCGGGAGATGCAACATACGGTGTAGTTCTTTTGCACCCGGATGGCTCGTTTAAAGCGGCAACGAATGGAAAGCTAGAAGGTTTTCTCTCACCCCTTATGGCAAAGGCACTAGCCTACAAGAAAACCTTATCTTGGCTCAGGGAGCGTAATGAATTAGATGTGGATCTTTTGACTGACTGCTCAGAGCTCTGAAGCCACTTACTTTCTAGTCCTACGACTATACTATCCTATGTAGGGGTGGTGGAAGACCAATGTTAGGCGGCTTTAGCCCTATTTTCTTTTTGCTCGTTGAATGTTATTTCTAGATTGTTTAATTTACATGCTCATACTTTAGCTACGGTAGCTTTTTATCAGGAACACCCTATGTACTAGGACTATGTCCCTCCTGACTGTTTAGCTTCTCTCATTCATTAATATATGCCTTTGGGCTTTCAAAAATAAAATATTAAAGTTATAATACAAAATATGTTATATATTTATTTACCAAGTATTTTATACAAATATAATAAATGTTAATATTTTGTTCAATACTTTCACATGATAATCTACGACACACATCTCACAACACATGAAACTTAAAACATGTAGAAAAAAACTACCACTACCAAATATCAACAGGCACTTGTAAGATAAATAGTTCATAGTACAACTAAGATCCTAGTCATATACACAGCAAGGAAAATCTAAAACTTCCTACACCATAATCTCATTGCATGATGATGTCTTATATGCTACCACCAGTAACCCAATTGCACATGACACACGTCCCACCAAAATTTTCCCTCCAAAATATTTTTTTTTTTTTTTTTTTTTTGTGAAGGTAAATCAAACATATTATTTTTATGAGCAATTATTGTTACAAATATTATCTTTATCCTTGTTATCCTATATTTAAATACCACACATGGGTTACTGGGCATGCGAGTTTGATATAGCCCATTTGATACCTTCGTATCCGAGAATCAATAAATTCGACTCCGCATTGTTCACAAAATTTGGGTTCTTCTTTTTCATCTCCGATTACTCGATAATTTCCACAAGCGCAAATTCCACTTTTTATAGGCCCAAAAATTCTTTCATAAAATAATCCATTTTTTTCCGGTTTATTGGTTTTATAAAGAAAAGTATATGGTTTTTTTACCTCTCCAACTATCTCTCTATTCGGCAGGATTTTAGTGGCCCAAGCACTTATTTGTTGGGGAGAAACCTATCCAATTCGCAGCTGTTGATGTATGTGTATATATATATATATATATATATATATATATATATATATATATATATATATATATATATATATATATATATATATATATATATATAAAACATCTAGATTAAATAAATATTTTTATTAATTACTTTATGTAACTCTTCGTTGTCCAATGTTTATTGGAATTGTAATTTTTTTTAAAATATTTTGATATTTGAAAGGTTTTTTTTTTTTTTGAATGTTACTAGCTCTATTACATTGTAGTATCTGTTCGTATACTTTCTCAACCTACTGAAACACAAAGAGCTAATAACGCCTCCACTGAGGCTTGAACTCACAACCTTCCAAACAGAAGTCCAACCCGGGTACCATTAGACCACATAGTCCTGGTTTGATATTTGAAAGGTTATTATATACATATATCAGAATTTTTGTTATAACATTTAGAGTAAATTATTATTATTATTATTATTATTATTATTATTATTATTATTATTATTATTATTATTGTTATTATTATTATTATATAATAAAGAAAAATCCAAGCCAACAAAATTTTTCCTCCAAAATATTTTTATACTTTTTGTGAAGGTAAATCAAACATATTATTTTTATGAGCAATTATTGTTACAATTATTATCTTTTATCTATGCTATCCTATAGCATTTTTTAAGTAATCTATACATGTTTCAAAATTGATTCTGATTATGGTAACTGAGTTGGGTAAATATAGTACTGATTCCACGATTAATTGATTTTTTTTAAAGATATCATCAAATCCCTAATTGAGGCAAAACTTTGTATGTCAAATAAAAAAAAATAAAAGAATAAACACATCAACGTTTTGCAGAATCTAAGGAAGGGAGAAATAAACTTAGCTTTTTTGTAGATCGAATTATTTTTTGTAGTAGCTGAGTTTTGTTCAGTCATACCTCTTAAGTTGTAACCAGAGAACCCAATAAAATGGAAGATGAAGGAGGAATATCGAATCGCAGCAGAACGGAAGATGAAGGAAGGCATCAGAAAGAATCGCAGCAACATAGAAGATGAGCTCTGCTACGGGAAAATGAGGATGGTAGAACGCAGAAGATGAAAATTGGTCTTTTGGGTTTGGTATTTGATTGACTGTTTAGATTTGACCCAACTAAAATATTTAAAAATTGACTTGGTATCATTTGGATTATAATTTTTAAGCTAAAATTTATTTGTATGTGTTTTCTGGGCAAATTATTGTGTGGACCGTAGTCCACATAGTTGTGTGGACCATGAATGTTAAGTATATTTTTAATATAATAAAAAGACATTACTTTTGTATTGTGAGTATATTATTTTTGTATTAAAGGTACATTATATAAAATAATGGACTTTTAGTACTTGAATAATGTACTTTAAAATATGTATTTTACATATATAAATAATGTAATTTTAGTACATTAAATATATACTTTTTTATTTATGGTCCACACAATTGGGTAGACCATGGTTCGTGTAATAGTGAGGAGTATTTTCACTTTAAATTTTATTTTTTATTTGCCAATAATTATTAAGTAATAGATGTATTTATTATATATTATACAGTACATAAGAGACTCAAACAACCATATTTAATTTTAAATTCATTAACTCATACAAATTATATGAAATATTAAAATCTGATGTGGTATCTAATAACATAATACTTTATAATATATGTTATAGTATGTTCAATATAAAATCTGATTTTGTATTGCTAAAGAAAAATATGTTTTGGAACCAACAGGTGGACCAGTAAACCGTGCTCTGTTACCAAATTGAAGCATGTGCTCCATCTCAACTAAAAGCTTAAGCTTATAATTGGATACACATTAACGGATATATGCTCAAACATACAAATACTAAGTGTAAGTAATGTAAGTGTAAGTAGATTAAAGAAGAACGGAACGTAACTTCACTTTTAAATTTTTCTCTCTAGGGTTTGCTAGAGTTTTCTCCTCCCCTAGGGTTTGCTAGGTTTCCGACGGTTTCCTACATTTTTTCCGGTGATCATCACTGTTTGGCGACGCTAGTCGCAGCGGGCAAGTGCGTATGGCAGCGATGGTGGATGGCTCAAAAAACTTGTTTACGGCGGGTTCTGGATCACAGACCCGCCCAACCCAATGAGTACGCTGAGTTGGAACTGCCGTGGCTTGGGTAATCCACGGACAGTTCGAGAGGTGGTGGACATGGTGTCCAAAAAGCAACCCGACTTTGTATTTCTAATAGAAACTAAGGTAGCGCGAGATCATGCTGAGCGTCTTCGTGTTACGATTGGTTTCGAAGGCTTATTTTATGTTGACAATGATGGTTTGAGTGGTGGATTAGCGTTATTGTGGAAGAAGAATAATACGGCGAGACTCCTTAGTTACTCAAGAAACTACGTTGATATTGAGGTAACTATGACAGGTCATCCGGCCTGGAGAATGACGTGTTACTATGGTTATTCGGACCGTAATAGGCGTGCTGAATCATGGGATTTGTTGAGAATGTTGGCGGCAAAATCGAATCTCCCGTGGGTGGTGGTGGGGGATTTTAATGATTTGCTATACCAGTATGAGAAGAGAGGGGGAAATCCACATCCGAATAGCCTTCTTCGAGGTTTTGGGGAGACGATTGAGGATTGTGGATTGGCCCAGTTGCCAATGATTGGATACCCATATACCTGGGAGAAGGGGAAAGGGACTGCAAACTGGATTGAGGAGAGACTTGATAAGGTCCTAGTAACGAACGAGTGGCGCAATATAATTCCCCATGTAAAGGTTATGAATTTGAGAACCAGGAAGTCAGATCATTCAGCCATTTTTTTCACAGTTCAGGAGGAGGTAGGGAGGGATGGGGTTAGAAGAAGGGGTTTTAGGTTTGAGATGGCATGGTTATATGATGAGGGATGTAGGGGTGTGGTGGAGCAGGCGTGGCAGGAAGGGAGAGGGCAGGGTTTACAGGGTTGTGTTCAATACTGTGGAAACCGGTTAACACGATGGGGTGGGGATCGGTTCCATAAGTATGGGAAACAGATTGTGCAGCTGAAACGGGATCAACAACGTTTGAGAGGATGCACTGACTCGGCCTCTCTTGTCGAGTTTCAGCGGATAGAGCAACTTCTGAGTCGCACTGAGGCCCAGGAGGATGCATACTGGAGGCAGAGGGCCAAGCAGCACTGGCTCAAGGAAGCTGACGCCAATACCAAATTCTTTCACAGGTATGCCTCTCACCGAAAGAAAAAGAATACTTTACTTAGATTAATGAATGACAATGGGGATTGGTTGGAGGGGGATCCCATGAGAGATATCATTCTGGACTATTTTAAGAATATTTTCAGCTCTGGGGGTCCGGGAACTGGAGATGATTTTTTTGGGGGGATAGAACCCAGGGTATCACAGGCGCAGAATGACTCACTATTACGGCCATTTAATCTGGAGGAAGTAAAGGATGCATTGTTTGCAATGTATCCGGATAAAGCACCAGGACCGGATGGAATGAATCCGGGTTTTTATCAGCATTTCTGGGATGTGGTAGGAGGGGATGTTGCGAGTTTTGTGCTAAACTGTCTTGAATCAGGTGACCTCCCGTCTGGCTTGAATGAGACAGATATTGTGTTGATCCCTAAAAAGAGTAATCCAGAGTTAGTAACTGATTTGCGCCCTATAGCACTTAGCAATGTCATTTACAGAATAATAGCTAAAATGATGGCTAATAGAATGAAGCCTTTGATGGAAGGAATAATATCTGAGACACAGAGTGCTTTTATCCCAGATAGATTGATAACAGATAATATTCTATTAGCTGCAGAAGTGGGGCACTTTCTGAATCGAAAACAGTGTGGATTGAGGGGCTGGGGTGCACTTAAGCTGGATATGGCTAAGGCGTATGATCGAATGGAGTGGCCTTTTCTCCGTAATATGATGATGGCATTGGGTTTCCATGATAGATGGGTTGATTTGATTATGAAATGTGTGACCACAGTCTCCTATAGTATTCTGATAAATGGCTCAAGGAGTGACCCAATAATACCCACGCGTGGTTTGAGACAGGGAGACCCGCTATCCCCATATTTGTTTATTATTTGTGCAGAGGGACTCTCGTTGTTACTACAACAGGCTAACAGAGCGGGATTAATTCATGGATGTAGGGTAGCAAGAGGTGCCCCTCAGATTTCTCATTTGTTTTTTGCGGACGATAGCCTTTTATTCTTTAAGGCTAATGTGGAAGAGGCTAATGAGATAAAGAAATGCCTGACTGTATATGAGGATCTATCGGGACAGGTGGTTAACTACCACAAGTCGAGTATTTGTTATAGCAGGAATACGAGTAATGTGGATAGGGAAAGTGTGGCCCAAGTTTTGGGGGTGGAGCAGGCACCAAACTTTGGCAAGTATTTGGGTCTACCTTCGTTTGTGGGTAGGAATAAAAAGGCAGCTTTTGCATATATTGAGGATAAAATACGCCAAAGAATTGGGTCGTGGAATAAAAGGCTATTGTCTCAGGCAGGGAAAGAAATACTGTTGAAAAGTGTGGCACAATCTATGCCTACCTTCTCAATGAGTGCTTTTTTGCTACCTATATCAGTATGCACGGCTATAGAAAGAACGATGAATAGATATTGGTGGGGTTCTGGGACGGACAACCGAGTTCACTGGAAGGCTTGGGACAAGCTATGTGTTCCTAAGAAGTATGGTGGATTGGGTTTTAAGGACCTACGTGCATTTAATCTAGCTATGTTGGGGAAACAGGCATGGCGAATGCTCACTAAGCCTGATTCCTTAGTAGCTCGTGTTTACAAAAGCCGATATTTTCCCAGGGATACTTTCTTTGATGCGCAGGTAGGAAATAATCCCAGTTTTTGTTGGCGGAGTATAATGGCATCAAAGAGCATAATTTGTAGTGGGGTCAGACGAAGAATTGGGAATGGGGAAACTACATCTATATGGACCCATCCATGGTTACTGGATGACCAGGACCCTATGATACAAACAGAGATGCCTATACAGTTACGAGAGGCTAGAGTAGTGGGGCTAATAGATCAACAAACTGGTACATGGGATAATGAAATTTTATCAGATTTATTTCAACCTACGGATGTCGAGAGAATTATGAGAGTACCTGTATCCCGGGATTATAATGATGCATGGTATTGGTACGGGGACCCGAGAGGATTATATTTTGTGAAAAGCGGGTACAGACGATTGGTGGGAGATTATGAGAATAATCAAGACCCCTTTACTAATTGGTTAGCTTTATGGAGACTAAAAATTCCACCAAAGTGGAAAATGTTCCTCTGGAGAGCTATTTGTGATATTTTGCCTACAACTACGAACTTGCTTTTAAAGAGGGTGGAGTTGAACCCATATTGTGCTATGTGTGGGATATCACATGAGAATACAATGCATGCATTAGTCTTGTGTGATTTTGCAAGAAACATTTGGGATCAATCCAACCTTACAATCCCCAATATTGTCACGGATATTTTTCATGTTTGGTTTGGGGAACTTCTAAATATTTTAGATTCTGATGGAATGTTATATGCAGCATCAATTCTATACAATATTTGGAAAGCTCGAAATGGTGCAGTTTGGGAGGCATTTTTACCACGCCCGGGGTCCCTACTCAGAGCCGCAGCGGCAGCCAAGACCGCATGGACTCAGTCCCGCCCAGCCGTGGCTGCCACTGCCACTGCTACGCTGCCGACAGAAAACCGCCACGCTGCCCAGGCGAGTCCCACCGCCGGCCGCGGTGCTGCCGACGCCGCCGGATCCTCTGTGCCGCCAGTGAGAAGATGCAGGGTCGATGCGGGATATCTACACGAGACAGGGAATGCAACTGTAGGGGCCGTTAGATGGAGATGGAGCCTATATCTCGGCACTAACCGCGCCGCTACCAGCCTGTACGTCACCACTTATGGCTGAGGCTTTGGCGTGTAAGGAAGTTTTATCATGGCTAAAGGATCGAGGTGAACAGAATATTGAGATCTACACGGATTGTTTGACACTACAACGCTACCTTACATCATCAACCACTGCGTTTCGCTCTTACGTTGGCTATGCCATTGATAGCTGCAGGCAAATTGCCGTTTATTTTCACTCATGTTCTTTTAATTATATTTCTAGATCGGACAATTATTTAGCTCATGCTTTAGCCACTACGGCTTATCAGCAACCTGATACTATGTACTGGGATACTCACCCACCAGACATTATTTCAGCATTTTTCTAATGAAGCACCGCAGAAAATTTTCAAAAAAAAAAAAGATTAAAGAAGAACGGGTAAATAGAATAAAGAAGAACTCTACAAAAGGATTGACAAGGCAATGGGCAAATTATGCCCTGGACCCGTGTCCACAATGCATTGTGGACACGAGTCCAAAACGACGTCGTTTTTAAGAAAAACGCATCATTTCAGTTAAAAAAATAATAATAATTTGATTTTGTCTCGCCGTTAACGACGTTATTCATTTATGCCATTATGAATGTTTAGTGGCTAACGGCACTGTTACCCGTGTCTAGCATGCATGGACACAGGTCGAGAGCATAACAACTGAAGGTAATGGGTAACTAGAAGGCCAATGCCAATAGAGCACATAACTCACATATTTTGTATTACACCAAAACAGTACGTTAAATATATTTCACACAAAAACACTGTAACTCTATTCATATTCACTTTCCGGGAACGAAGTTTGTGGCATAGGCCCAGGCGTTGTTGTTAACTGGGTCGGCAAGGTGGTCGGCGAGGTTCTCCAATGGGCCCTTTCCGGTAACGATGGCCTGAACGAAGAATCCGAACATGGAGAACATGGCAAGTCTGCCATTCTTGAGCTCCTTCACCTTGAGCTCGGCGAAAGCCTCTGGGTCGTCAGCGAGGCCCAATGGGTCGAAGCTGCCACCGGGGTAGAGTGGGTCGGTGATCTCTCCGAGGGGTCCGCCGGCAATACGGTAACCCTCAACGGCTCCCATCAACACAACTTGGCATGCCCAGATGGCCAAGATGCTCTGTGCGTGGATCAAGCTTGGGTTGCCCAAGTAGTCAAGACCTCCCTCGCTGAAGATCTGAGCTCCGGCCTTGAACCACACTGCCTCGCCGAACTTCACGCCGTTGCGGGACAACAGCTCCGGGAAAACGCATCCAAGGGCTCCCAGCATCGCCCATCTGGAGTGGATCACCTCCAGCTCGCGGTTCTTGGCGAAGGTCTCTGGGTCAGCAGAGAGGCCAGCAGTGTCCCATCCGTAGTCGCCGGGGAACTCTCCGGTCAGGTAGCTTGGGGGCTCGCCGGAGAATGGACCCAAGTACTTAACACGGTCTGGGCCGTACCATGGGCTGCCGGATGAAACAGGTTTAGCAGCGCCCTTCCTCATGGTAAACTTGGCGTTTCCGGTGATTTCTGGTGTGGAAGGCGAGAGCTTCACTGCCTTTCCGGCGAAAGAAGGGGAAGAGAGAGCCATTGTAGCAGCTGCCATTGTACTTCTTTAGAAGTGAAATGCAAAGACTACACAATTGAAGGTGACAACAACTGCAAGAAGTGTGAAGATCGAGCTCCTTTAATTTGTGGCTTGATGTGTTTCATGCTTCTTTTCACTACAGCCTATATATGCGACATGGATGCCCAATTGAAGGTCCTCAACTTTTGGATCATAATCTTTCATTTTATTGGTTGATCAACCTTTGACAGATTGATAATGCAAGTCCATTGGCCATCTCTAACGCCACAAATATCCTGGATTAAAAAGTCTAGCTAAGAGCAGATACCAATTGCCGCACCCAATTGGGTCTTGCCATGTGTTCAATTGGATTTGTGCAATATCTTCCTTAATTATAATCAGCAAATAATACAAGAAAAATACCTATTAATTTATCTAAATAACTACCTATTAACTTTTTTAAATTTAGTACCTACAATAAAAATATATATATATATGCATTTCTTTAATTTAGAATATATCTCTACAATGCCTTTATTAAAAAAAAATATTCAATGTCAATAAATTAAATAAGAGAATTTTCAAAAAAAAAAAATTAAATAAGAGAAATTAAATAATCTAAGCACCTTGTGCTCAGATGGCATGTAGTGACCTCTCTCATGTGGGAGGTCAAGAGATCTTGACCGTACAATGCCTTTATTCATTGTCAATTAATTAAGACAAATAATTTCATTAGTTATATTGTCTTTATTTTTCTTCAATGTAAAAATTCTTTACATTCAAATTCATCAATTGATTATATTCACTATATTGTCTATTATCTTTTTTGTACACTATTTTTTTAATTAAATATCAAAGTTATAATACAAAATATTTATTTACAAGTATTTTATTAATACTGTTGGTTTTCACAGCCTCGATGGCCGCTCGGCAGGCCAACACTACCAAAAAGTTGTTCTTGCGAGGTGATGAAAAGAAGAGATAAAGTATCAAAGAGAGAGAGAGAATAATGCGCGGTATTATTTCTCTAGGGTTTTTTCCTTTAAAGTGTCGACCCAATACATAGCGATCCCGCGGGGATCTTTATACAAGAATATGGAGCTCGTATATGGTAAGTAGGGTTGACGTAAGGTCAAGCCTAGAGGGGGGTAGGGCTGACGTAAGGCTGATGCAGCCGCCTACTTATTACCATAAACCGTCTAGACTAATTAAGGAAGCTACTTAAATGAGCAAAGATTGCTTCCGTAGAATCTGATTATATCCGCTTCTAGGTGCGCGCCCAGTCAAAAATGCCCCGGCCGCCATGGGAGTATCTTCTGGGGCCATCGTATCCGGGCAGGGACGCTCTGCCTGCGAAGCTTGGTCACCCGGTTGGGTACGGGACAGCGCGCAGTCGGGGACGCACCGCCCGCGTAGCCTGGTCGTCCATTTGAATCCCACGGGGTATTCAACCGGAGACACGCCGACTACTGAGGCTGGTCGCCCAACCAGGTCTCGTTCGGGAGCCCGCCCGGAGACACACCAGCTGTTGAGATTGAGTTGCTAAAGGATGAACAACTGTCGTCGTCGGACGTCTTAAACGATGGTCGGGAAGGGTCCTGGGGGCGGGTCCCCTAATTACTAAGTATCGAACCATGCCTTGACCCGGCTGTCTTGCCTGACCTTCCCGTCCAGGCGTCTAATTTGGGGTATCTATCACCAATCCCTCACATTTTTAGGCCTAGCCGAGCGATGGCCTAAAAAAGTAAAGAAAAGAACACAAGTCCTTCGAACACCCCGGCCGCCTGGTCCTTCGGCCCTACCTGGTTTGTTGATAGATGGAGCCGGCTCCCGCCTTGCTCCCGATTGGCTCCGTTTTCTCAACTGGTCCCGCCTTCCCCGACTGGTTCTAGGAAACGGTACAGTCGCGGTGGGTGTAATTATGACTCTTCCCGCTAATTCCGCCGGTTAAACTTTCGAAACATGTTTCTTCGTAACCGACACCTCAAGTGTAACGTCAGCAAATCCCCCTCCGTCGGATAAAGGACACGTGTCACGATCTCGCGGCCGTCCAACGTTGTAAATACCCCGACGTCTTCTTCCATTTTCTTCTTCGCACTTCTTAGACTCACTCTAGCTTTGAACCCTTTCGCTTCTCAGGCTTTTTCCCATCTCCGGCGACCGGCATTTTTTGTTTCTCCTTTCGCCCTTCCATCCTCCGGCCGTCGTCTTTCTCAGGTTAGCCTCCCCGTTTCTTTCTTTTCCGGTACTTCTTTTCATCTATTCCCATGTCTTTTTCTTCTTCTTCTTCTTCTTCTTCCTCCTCCGGCGAAGGCGTTCGCCAAGGCCAGACCTCCAACCCTCCGGCCACTACTTCTGCTCCGGCGGGTGCCGGTGGACGGTCCTCGGTGGCCGTGGTCGATCCTCCCATCGGTCGGGAGTCTGGTATATTTGATGACTTGGGTTGGCTGGCCGGCCGACGGTCGTCCATTCGGGAGGTGGATTTCCTTCACGCCCACCAACTACTAGGCACGGCGGCGGTAACTCGCCGCCCAGGCGATCGATTGATAACGGATCCCCAGGTGGTGGATACGTGGGGATCCACTATCAATCGGTGCGTTGTGGCTTCCGCGTGCCTCTCTCGTCCTTCCTTACCATTCTCCTCCAATATTACGACATAGTGCCTAGCCAGCTAACCCCCAACTCCTACTGCCTCCTGACTGCCATCCTCACCTACTACCATCGCCTTAGGGTAGAAGTCACCCTTCCTCTATTCCAGCAGTTTTTCCGGCTAACGGGTGTTGGTCTAGTCTCCCTAGGCTTTGTGCAAATACACGTCCAGGACGACCGCAAGTTCCTGGACAAGTTGGTCTCCTCCCACAAGGGTTGGAAAGAGGAGTTCTTCTTTGTTCGCCCGACCGACCACCTTCCGGCCTTCGATTTTCCTCTTTCGTGGCAGTCGTCCTGCTTCTGCCTCGACGGGCGGCCACCTTATCCTCCAAACCTGGTTGATCACCGGGCCTGAGATGGTCTCTGCCCAGCGGTGGCGACGACTGGCGGCTATGATGAAGGCTAGTCTTTTGTCGGATGGCGCCCCTCGGACAAGTTTGTCCCTTCTAACTTGTATTGTACTCCGAGTTTGACTAGTCAGAACATCTAGCCTGACTTCCTTATTCCATCTTCGCAGGGAACAACGACACAGAGCAGTCGTTCGAGGAGGAGGAGGAGGAGGAAGGAGAAGAGGAGGAGGTGTAACACCCCTAATTTTTAAAACATTTAAAGCTTACGAAATAAAGGCGAATCTATCATTAATTACCCAAACAGAGCAGAACTAAGCATAAGAGTCGGGGTGTTATGCCACATCCAAGCTTGAGAGCTTAGATGCACAGGCTAACTAACTAAACAGAACATAATTCAAATTCAGTACCCAAAATACAAGTCAAGGCACGCAGGCCATCTACCAAGACTAAAACTATCTAAGCTAAATCCTTGCATCCATCTAGCGCACTCTAGGGCTACTGGGATGTACCTGAAAAACATATGGTGTAACAACCGTCAGCGAATAATGCTAAGTAATCCACTCCCACGCGTTAAGTACAATATAGGTAGATATAAGAAAACCATTTTGAGACCGGAATACATATATAATCCTAAACAAACTCTAACTTTAAAACCAAGATCAAGACTCAAGATGCAACAACAGGTTTAACATTACGAATCATCATAGAAGTACTTGCATGCATCCTAACTCACAAGATAAGATAATCACAAAGCTCAGCAATAACAAATAATAACAACAACGACAATCAAATGCAGCAACAACAATCGTATCATAGTCCAGCCTTATATCAATTCCAACCTGTACCTCCAGGCCACCCTTATAACACCCTCCCCCCCCCCCCCCCCCCCACCACCTTTATCCCTCCAAAGCACTTCATGGTTGCCCTCCAACATAACCACTGATCTGATAGCACCGCAGTACCATTAACACATGATCCGTGCCTATAGCACTATAATCAAGGGGTCTTGCCTATATAGCACGAAGACATGGCACCGCAGCTTTTATAACTTGACCCATGCCTATAGCAAGCAAGTCAAGGTGGTTCGTGCCTTCAGCACGATAACCGAATGGTCTGTGCCTTTAGCACAATAACCGGGCACTCGTTGTGCCAACCTCCAACAATCTTTTCCACCAATCACATCTCTTTCTCATCATGTACAATTAACCACGATAATCAACACACACAACAACAACAGTGGCCACCGCTCAATAACAACAACAATCAATACACTTCAACTAGGGCTAGGCACTTCGGGTTTCGGTTCGGTTTTTTTCGATATCGGTTTCGATTTCGGTTTTTCGGTTTTAAAAAAATTAAACCATTCGGTTTAAAATAGAGTTCGGTTTCGGTTTCGGTTTCGGTTTGAAAAGTTCTGTTCGGTATTCGGTTTGGTTTTGGTAGAAGTCCACTAAATAAACGTTTCCTTTTTTACCTGCCCGATTGTTCAGTTGGCTCACTTGGAGTGCCATTTGAAGTGTTTTGTTGATGACAATATAAAGAATCATCCATCTATAGTTAATATTTGAAAAATAAGAATTATTAAAATGCCAAATGTTGAGACTTACGACTTAGAGTTGAGATCTGAGGACTTGAGGAGTTAAAATTATTAATTATTATAATATGTATATATAATACAAGCATTTTGTACGAGTGATGCGCGAAAATTTATGCCCAACATTAAAAAATTGATAAATGCAAATAATTACAAATTATAGTTCAAATTATATTTCGCAAAATCCTTAAATTAGTAAATTTTAATCATCATATTTGAAAACTATAGAGATGAACAAAATTGATATCTTGTTTATTAATAATGTAAACAATTTTGATATAATTTATACTTTGTTTTTACAATAAATAAATAAATAAATATATATATATATATATATATATATATATATATATATATATATATATATATATATACACACACACACATATATGATTTACTATTCATACAAATTTAATTAAAATATAATCAACAATTAAACTAATTATATAATGATTTTAATCAAATGGTAATTAAAGAATAGGAAAAAGATATCATAGATAATTAGATATAGGTGTATGATAATAATGATAGAATTATGAAAGTTTTAGAATTAAATAATAACGGTGTTATAACAGTATAAGGGTATTTTAGTCTAACAATAACGTAGTAGGGATAATTTTATCTATTACAATTGAAGTTTACAACATTTAATAAAATAATATATACCTTTATTAGCATGCAAATGTAAATATTAACACATGTGCTTTTAGCTTAATGGGTAAAGCTCTTGACTTCAAACTTGGTGGTTAAGGGTTTAAACCTCACTTAAGACATTTAAGTATATTGTATATATTTATTGTATATTAAAAAATAAAATAAAATAAAAAATCGATCGGTTCTTCGGTTCGGTTCGGGTTTTAACCGAACCGATCGGGTTACCCAAACTGAGTACCGATCGGTACTTCGGTTTGGGACCGAACCGAACTGAAGTGCTTCGGTTCGGTTCAACACATAACAAGGGGTAGTCAAAGGGAAGGGCACAACAAGAAACTGAAGTGTTTCGGTTCGGTTCAACACATAGCAAGGGGTAGTCAAAGGGAAGGGCACAGCAAGAACATTCACAACCTAACAATCCAACAATTAATCTAGGGAATAAGAACATTCACAACCTAATAATCCAACAATTAATCTAGGCGATGGCGGTAGAGGAGGGAAGAGGTGCAGGTTGAGATAACAGGTGGGAGCGACGAGTGGCAGTAGAGGAGGGAAGAGGTGCAGGTTGAGATAACAGGTGGGAGCGACGAGTGGCAGTAGAGGAGGGAAGAGGTGCAGGTTGAGACAACAGGTGGGAGCGACGGTGAGGGTGAGACGGCCCCAGGTTAAGACAACAGGTGGGAGCGATGGTGAGGGTGAGACGGCGGCGCAGGTGGGAGCGACAGTGAGGGTGAGACGGGAGCGATTGCAAAGTCGGCGCAAGTTCTGCTGACGGTGGCGGGTTGGGCTCAGCGACGGCGACGAAGGCTCCGGCGCAGGTTCTGCTGAGTGTAAAGTCGACGGCGACGGTGAAAATTTTGTGAAAAAAGTCGATGGCAAAGTGTTTGAGGTGCGACGTTCTCTGCTGAGAGGGAAATTTTGTTTGAGGCGCGAAGAAATTTTTGTTTGAGGCTTCAATTCTGCTGAGAGGGAACTTGAACTTTGTTTGAGAGAGATTTTTTGCCAAGTGTTTAAAAGATGGAAGTCAAAAAATTAATTATTTTGTAGAAAAAAAAAGTGTTAAATTGACTCCCTAAGTCGATTAGATAGTGTAATTGGGTCCCCTAAATTTTAAAAAAAAAAAAATCTCTATTTAAATCTCATAAACCTGTAATGTTGTTCAATTAAGTTCAAAGTAAAGTCTTCACATGGTTGACACATGTCTTTTAAAATATTTTTTGTTTTTGTTTTTTTTTATAAAATTTATTTATTTATTAAAATATATATTATATATTAAAAATAAAAAATAAAAACACACAACCAACAGCGAGAGTGCGAGACCTCTTCTGCCGGCATTCTTCTCCAGCACTTACTACGCCACCAATCACCAACTACCACCACACAGCTTCGCCGGAAGAAGCTGCTACGCGGAGGGTACTATAGGTCGACAAACGAGAGAGGAATCTGTCGATCTGTTGCTGCAACGAAGCTGCTACGCGGAGGGTACTGTAGGTTGACGAACGAGATAGTAATCTGTCGCTCTGTTGCTATTGGTGGCTCGTCATTGCAAAGAGGGAAATAACGTAACATATACTATATACTATATACTATGTACTAATATACTCCGTAATAAGAAAAATAACGAAATTTTATTTTAATTTTATAATAAGCCTTCATTTTTTTTCCAAATTAAATAAGGAGTAAATACCTAAAATGGTCCCTCAACTATAGCTAAATTCACAAATTGGTCTTCGACTTTTAATTTTAACCAATTAAGTCCTTAACTTTACAATTTTAACACGATTTGGTCCTTCAAACACTTCTACATTAACGCCAGCGCCCGCGCTGTCATCGACGATCTCCAGAAGAACCCGCAGCTCTCATTGGAGCACATGGAGGCCTCCAGGATGACGCTGCACCGGTTCGAAAACACGTTGTCTTCTTCACTCTGGAGAAAATTTCAATTTTGGTCCACTGACTATTGGGGTTGTGTTAATTGCAACACTTGACTTTCAAAAATGTTTATTTAATACCTTGACTATGCAATTTCTATCAATTCTAGTCACGCCGGTCAAATTGCTGGTTAAATCTCACCGGAAAAATTTAATAGGTCAATTTATGAGGGTATTTTAGTAATTTTACTCCTCTTTTTTCTTCTCCGATGAGCTTCTCCATTTCCGGCGACGTTCTTCTCCATTTCCGGCGATGTTCTTCAGCGGATTTGGTATGCTTTTGAGTGAGAATTTCACTGATGACAGGCCAAATGGATTTTGAGTCCTTTTTGAGTGAGAATTTCACTGTTGGTTTGTGGATTCTTGCTTTGAAATTAATTGGTTGGAAATACAATACATGCAGGGCGGCGGTGAGTGAGCTATGAAGTGTGAGATTGGGTTCGGCGAACACACAGACCCACAAATTAAAGATGGCTACTGGATTTCCGTGCCGGCTGAAAAATCCTCCTTCTTCATCACCGTTGGCTACTTCTCCGCGAAGAATTTTGGCACTTCCTTGACAACCGCAGTGGGCGTCTCATCCACCGCCGACAACCACCCGGATTCACCGAAGCTTCCACTACGGCAGAAAACCGGGGGAGACGCCAACGGAGCATCAAAGTCGTCGATCAACTGCCGCCGAATAGATTCAAGAAGAAGCCGCCGGAAATGGAGTTGCTCGCCGGGGAAGAAAGGAAAAAATGTAAAATGACCAAAAAATCCTCATTATCTGACCTATTAAAATTTTCCGGTGAGATTTGGCCGGCAATTTGGCCGGAGTGACCAAAATTGATAGAAATTGCATAGTCAAGGTACGAAATTAACATTTTTGAAAGTCAAGTGTTGCAATTAACACAACCCCAATAGTCAGTGGACCAAAATTGAAATTTTCTCTTCACTCTGGTACGAACTCAACTACATTGAATCCAAAGGGAGGATGAAGAAAGGCGACATGATTTGGTAGATTGTTTTCGTCGGTGGATTCAAATGTAACAGTGCGGTCTAAAAATGCAACCGGAACCTTAAAATCGACGATAGACCATGAAATTACATATATATCCTCAAAAATCACAGTCAACAAACGGTCAAATAGACGGAGGACCAAATCGTGTTAAAATTGCAAAGTTAAGGACTTAATTGGTTAAAATTGAAAGTCAAGGACCAATTTGTGAATTTAGCTATAGTCGAGGGACCATTTTGGGTATTTACTCTTAAATAAGTATATTCATGGTTTTATAGGGACCGGGTCCACCATAAACCGGGTATATAGGTATAGATCGGGGGTAAGAAAATTTATTACCCGGTGCGCTAGACCCAAAATAGTACCGGGTATAAAGGTACAGAACGCGAGGTAAGAAAATACTAGCTTTATTACCCTGGGTGTACTGGGTATATAGGTACAGAACGGGAGGTAAGAAAATAGTAGTTTTATTACCTGGGGTGCTAGGTCCAAAATAGTTCATAATTTCTATACTATAGATTCTGAATTTCTATACTATAGGTTCATAATTTCTATACTATAGATTCATAATTTTTATACTATAGATTCATAATTTCTATACTGTAGAGTCATAAAATATTTACTATAGATTCATAATTTCTAAATTGTAGATTCATAATTTCTATACAGTAGATTCATAATTTCTACACTGCAGATTCATAATATCTGGACTGTAGATTCATAATTTCTTTATTGTTGATTCATAATTTCTAAAATGTATAGTTATCAAATTATGAACATATAGTCCTGTGATTTGTGAATACAGAGAACAGTGTGCACCATGCATGGGTAAATTATAGGTAAAATATAAGGTGTAATGCATTAATAAACAAGAGTTGGTGTGGTTTGGTGGGTTTAGTTTTGTTTGTTATGTTAAAGGTCTCGGGTTCTATCCTCTTTTGTGGCATCCTTAACCTATTTTATAAAATCATCCGGTTATATCCTAGATGTTGCCCTTAAGTACATATGGTTTGGTGGGTTTAGCTTTGTTTGTTATGTTAGAGGTCTTGGGTTCTATCCTTTTTAGACCATCTCCAACCACTGCACCAAATTTTACACCAAAAATGAATATTCCCAGCATATTCTTACACCAAATTTTTTCCATCTCCAACCCATTACACCAAATTCTGCACCAAATTTTATTCCTACACCCCTCATGAAGTTTATATTTATACTTTTATTCTTTTAACAAAACTAATAGTTGTAATTTAATAAATTAGACTTTAATTATATTTTATGTAATTTTATTTTTAATTAAATTATATTTAATATTAGTTTTGTTTTAATCGTCTTCTTGATAAGATCTTTGAAATGATATAATTTTATTTTAATAATATACAATAAGGCGTGATTGACTTAAAAATACACAATTACAAATTCATACAAAGAGAGCTCGTCAACCACTTGGAGGAGAAGAATCAAGCAGTCAGTTTACTCAATATTTTAATCATTTCGGAGGAAATGATGCTGGCCTAGGAGATTATTGAATTAAGTATGTTTAAAGTAGTTTTAATTAAGTTTTATGTGTTTGTTTTAAATTAAGTATGTTTAAAGTAGTTTTAATTAGACTTTATGTGTGTGCTTTAAATTAAGTATGTAATTTGCTTTAATTTTGTTATAATTGAGCTTTATGTGTTTTCATTTTTAATTAATCTATGTTCAATATTAGACTTGTTTTAATCGTCTTGATGAGATCTTTCAAATGATATAATTTATTTTTAATAATATAAAATTTATATTTAACAATTTAACAAAATATACAAATATATTAAAACAAAAACAAAACAAAAAAGGAATTAAAAGAAAAGGAGATGTCAAAATGAAAAAAAAAAATAAGAGAGATTTGGCACAAGGTGAACAGTGCTGCGCCAAATATGGCGCAGCACTGTTCACCTAGCGCCATTTTTTTAGTGAAATGGCGAGAAGATTGGAGCTGAAAAATGCCAAATTTTCCTCCAATTTGGTGCTTTGGCGCACGGTTGGAGATGGTCTTAGTGGCATTCTTAACTTATTTTATAAAATTGTTGTCTTGGTTCTCAGAGACAACACAGAAGCAATTCGGTATATTCTAGATGTTGCACCTTAGTACACAAGGGTTGGTGTTACTTAGTTGGTTAGGCATTGTTTGTTATGTTGGAGGTCATAGGTTTGACTCTTGTTGTTAACATTTTTATTTTTATTTTATACAACTGTTGTCTTTTATAAAATAATAATGTGCAAAGACAACAGTTTTTTATAACCGTTGTTTTTGTAGTGTTGTGTATTCAAGTACGCTTAAAGACAACATACCAAAGATAACGGTTAAATAAAACCGTTGTCTTAAATTAAAAATAGATTGTGCAATGACAACGCTTTTATAAAACCGTTATCGTTGTAGTGTTGTGTATTCAAGTGCTATTAAAGACAACACACAAATGACAACGGTTAAATAAAACCGTTGTCTTTTAAAAAATAATAATGCGCAAAGACAACGGTTTTAGAAAATTGTTGTCTTTATAGTGTTGTTTATTCAAGTACATTTAAAGACAACATATCAAAGACAACGGTTAAATAAAACCGTTGTCTTAAAATAAAAAAAGCACATAGACAAAGTATTGTCTTTTTTCAAATTGCACAAAGACAACACACTTATAACAACGGTTAATTAAAAACCGGCCCGTTGTCTTTGACAAAAGTGTTGCATCAAAGACAACGATTTTGAACCAAACTGTTGTCTTTTATACAAAAGACAACACTTTTGTTAAAAACTGTTGTCTTTCTAGTGTTGTCTAAGTGCATTTTTCTTGTAGTGAAACTAAAAATGTTAATTTTAAATTTAACTTGCAAACTTAATTGCTGCCAAATACTTTGTGATTTGATGGCATATATCACAGTTACTTTTTATAAGGAAGATCCTTAAATTAGGTTCAAGTCTCATTCCAATCAAGAATCGACATAATTTGTCATCAACAATCATGACAAGCACCTCCACATACATACTCTGTTAGAGATACGCACTTCCAATGCAAATCTATCGCCTCTGCTCGTATCTAGGTGCCCTCGCCACAATGTAGACTTGGATGAATGGCAGCAGGTTTTGGCAATTATCTAGCTAAATAGTAAAATTCTACCCCTTATCACCCTAACCTAA
Source organism: Ipomoea nil (assembly GCF_001879475.1). Taxonomy (NCBI): domain Eukaryota; kingdom Viridiplantae; phylum Streptophyta; class Magnoliopsida; order Solanales; family Convolvulaceae; genus Ipomoea; species Ipomoea nil. The sequence goes on from NW_017617577.1 coordinate 1,423,542, forward strand.
GCCCTAAATCGGACTACTCACACTCTATAAACACAAACAAGTAAAGAACACAAGTAAATTTCAAGGACATTGAATATGTAGAAAATTTAAAAAGAAGAGTAAGAAAAGCTTCTCTATTGAGGAATTGAAATTCTTGGCTAAAATCCGCTTGGATCAATCCAATGTTACAAGCTAGAGATAGCACTTCCAATGCAAATCTATTCTAATCTAAGCTAAAAGTATCTAAAGAAATCAATGGAAAATCGCCTCTGCACGTATCTAGGTGATATATCCACTGACCCGAAAATTAGCTAAATTAGCTGAAAATCGCAATAAAAGGTCGAGCTGTATGAGTGATCAAGCATAATTGATGTGAGGATGTGCGATCAATACAAGCAATTGTATGTGAATGATCAAGGTTCAGTTGGACATATATAGAAGTTGCAAAATGGGTCTTATTCATTTAATTTTGATATCTCCCAATTTGTTTTCAACCAGTTTTACCAACTATACAGTGATATTTGGATGAACCACAAATTTAAAGCAATAAGAAATGCAGGAGCAAAGAATTCACACATTATCTATTAGATCAAACCAGTTCAATACATCACACACTAACTCTCTACTCATATTCACTTTCCGGGAACAAAGTTTGTGGCATAGGCCCAGGCGTTGTTGTTAACTGGGTCGGCAAGGTGGTCGGCGAGGTTCTCCAATGGGCCCTTTCCGGTAACGATGGCCTGAACGAAGAATCCGAACATGGAGAACATGGCAAGTCTGCCATTCTTGAGCTCCTTCACCTTGAGCTCGGCGAAAGCCTCTGGGTCGTCAGCGAGGCCCAATGGGTCGAAGCTGCCACCGGGGTAGAGTGGGTCGGTGATCTCTCCGAGGGGTCCGCCGGCAATACGGTAACCCTCAACGGCTCCCATCAACACAACTTGGCATGCCCAGATGGCCAAGATGCTCTGTGCGTGGATCAAGCTTGGGTTGCCCAAGTAGTCAAGACCTCCCTCGCTGAAGATCTGAGCTCCGGCCTTGAACCACACTGCCTCGCCGAACTTCACGCCGTTGCGGGACAACAGCTCCGGGAAAACGCATCCAAGGGCTCCCAGCATCGCCCATCTGGAGTGGATCACCTCCAGCTCGCGGTTCTTGGCGAAGGTCTCTGGGTCAGCAGAGAGGCCAGCAGTGTCCCATCCGTAGTCGCCGGGGAACTCTCCGGTCAGGTAGCTTGGGGGCTCGCCGGAGAATGGACCCAAGTACTTAACACGGTCTGGGCCGTACCATGGGCTGCCGGATGAAACAGGCTTAGGCTTACCGGCGGTCTTTCTCATGGTAAACTTGGCGTTTCCGGTGAATTCCGGGGTGGAAGGTGAGAACTTCACAGCCTTTCCGGCAAAAGAAGGGGAAGAGAGAGCCATTGTAGAAGCTGCCATTGTACTTCTTTAGAAGTGAAATGCAAAGACTAATGAAGTGTGAATTGAAAATCGAGCTCCTTTAATTTGTGGCTTGATGAGTTTCATGCTTCTTTACACTGCAGCCTATATATACGACGTGGATGCCCAATTCAAGGTCCATAACTTTTGGATCATAATCTTTCATTTTATTGGTTCATCAATATTTGACAGATTGATAATGCAAGTCCATTGGCCATCTCTAACGCCACAAATATCCTTGGATTAAAATGTCTACCAAGAAGCAGATACCAGTTGCTGCACCCAATTGGGTGTCGCCATGTGTTCAATTGGATTATTGCAATATCTTCCGGCCTTATAATCCGCAAATAATACAAGAAATGGACCATCTCATAGGTCTTAATAAATTAATACTTTATAATACAAATTAATACTTTATTGTAAAATTGTAATAGACAATTTATATGAAATAATATTACTAAACTCATATACTATATGACCAATTGTTATACCGTGGATAAGGGTCCACTGTGAACCCTAAATCCTAAATGACGTAGTTTTGAATTTTAATTTTGACGACGATCGTTTGTTGTTTAATTCACGTTACAAGTTTTTTTTATTTATTTACTGTAAAGCATGTGTATGTGTCTTGTGTTATGCGTTTTTGTGTATCATGCATGTTATGCAATTCTGTACCTTAAACGTTTGGATTCTGTACCTGAAATAAAGTAAATATAACATGCACTTTTGTGTCTTGTGTTATGTGTTTTTGTGTCTTGTGTTATGCATTTTTGTGTCTTATGTTATGCAATTCTGTACCTTAAGAATATTGATTCTATACTTGAACTAAATTAAATATAAAACAAGTGTATGTGTCTTGACTCTTGTGTTATGCGTTTATGTGTCTTATGTTATGCAATGTTATACCTTAAACGTATAAATTCTGTACCTGAAATAGATTACTAGTTGTGTAACACAACATATTGTATGTATTATTTTACAAATTTAGATCTTGTATTATGAAATTATGTCCCTATAGGAGATATATTATCTACATAAATTATATTTGAGAATAAGAAAATATATAACATGTGTATGTATGTGCCTTGTGTTGTGAGTTTTGTATGTCATGTTATGAAATTCTATACCTTAATAAATTAAAATTTGTGTTGAAACATTAGAAACTGGAAACTATAGAATCTGTTAAAGCTACGTCATTTTGATCCAGAGTCCACAATTCTTTGTGGACACTGGCCCACAATATTAATTGTCTTATAAGATCGAATTCTCCTAACCTGAACCGTCTAACATATTGAGACCCGTGAGGGAAAATTATACCATGGACCATGGTCCACCTTGTATTGTGAACTCTGTTCCAAAATGACATTCAGATTATGTGTCTGAAATGAAGTTGATCCTACAGATGTAGAATCATTTATGCACTAGACTTAAGGTTTGTCATGAAGTAAACTTGTGAATTTTTCAATTGCACTTTTTTTGGGTTTTGCAGTAGACTTATGTATTGGTAACCGTTTTTGCTCAAATATATTACTATGAATGAATTATGCATTATTTATGTTATAATGAATGTATATGATTTTTTGAAGATGTAAAACATTTTTATTGTTCTATTGCCCAGTAGAAAAAATGAGGATTTTGACAAGTTCATAACGTCATTTTTAATGTCATTTAAACATATTTATTGACGGAGGACAAAAAAAAAATTTTATGCTACGAATCCCACAATAATGTTAGGATCAAATGATTTTGTGGAATAACACATAAATCTAAAAATAAGGACTAAAAGTGGAATAACGCATAAATCTTCAACCCAAAAAAAAATAAAATTAAAAAATTAAAACTTAGAAACTGAATAAACCACAATGTCATTGTATTTAATATCATTTAAACGATTTTGTTGACAGATGACAAAAAATGATTATGTCATACAAATATTAGGATCAAACGGGAATGTTATAAAAAAAAAAAAAAAAAAACACTAAAAGTGGATTACCACCTATAAATTCAGGACCAAAAATTTTAATTAACTCCTAAACTAAATATTGTATAATGGTACCCGGGTTGGTCTTTCATTTGGAAGATTATGAGTTCGAGCCTCAGTGAAGGCGTTACTGGTTCTTTGTGTTTCAGTAGGTTGAGAAAGTATATGAACAGATACTACAATGTAATAGAGCTAGTAACTTTCAAAAAAAAAAAAAATATTGTATAAAATTGAATTGTAAATTAACATATATGATTATATGAGACCCAAAAAAAAAAAAAAAAAATTGGTAGGGTGGAGAAATAATTAGCAAACATTTCACATTTTCACCATTCCTAATTGTAAATGTAATCTACTGTCAAAAACACTGCAATTAAGTTCTGCAGATCAGATCATGCCATTTTACTAAGCTTTGAAAGAGTTGACAGAACTTCTTCCATGTTAGGCCGGTCTTGGGGGTCTGGGCAGGTGCAAGACGAAGCTAAATCCAGAAGAGCTTCCATGGCATCCTGCTTCTTGGAGGCATGTGCAGCTAGATAAGGATCAAGAATTTCAGATACCCCCCCGCTGCTATTATCAATCGCTTTCTGGACAAGTTGCCGCAATGTGATTGGCAGTTGATCCTCTCCTGTAAGTCCTGTTGGCCTTCTTCTTGTAATCAGCTCCATTGCTATTATTCCGAAGCTGAATACATCTACCTTAGTTGTCACTTTCCTCATATATGCAAACTCTGTTGTGCACATAAAGAACTAGGGTTAGCAGCATTTAAGAAGATGATAGTGATGTAGAGTTAAGTATGTAGCTTCAAGTGAGGAGAATAGTGTTGAGAATATATATATATATATGTATATATGTTGGGCAGAGGCCGGTAAGGGCCAATTCTAGCAGCATGTGGCTAGGGGATTGTTGGACGGAAGCCGGTAAAGGGCCAAAGTTCAGACCCTGACTCTCGAAAATGTGTAGCGGTATAAGAAAATAAAGTTGCGCCTTATAGCTTTTGGCGTAATGATAAACACTTGATCCTAAGAATATATATATACCTGGTGCCATGTATCCAATAGTTCCTTCAAATGCTGATGTTGATGATGTGCTACTTTCTTGAATTCCCAACATCCTAGCTGTTCCAAAATCACTTACATGGGCATTCAAGTTGTTGTCTAGGAGAATATTAGAAGGCTTCAAGTCACAATGCACTATGGGGAAATCATAACCTGAGTGCAGGTATGACAGCCCACTCGCGACCGAGACTAGAACTTCAATCCTCTTGGACAGTGTCAACCTTGAATCATCTGAGTCTGGATTGTGTATAATTCTGTCCAAGTTTCCATTCTCCATGTATTCTAAAACCAGGGCTTTTATTCTATTGCTCTCCCAAGCAAAACCGCAGACCTTAACTAGATTCCTGTGTCTCAGATGGCTCAGGGTCTTGACTTCCCTGTCAAAGCACTTATCAGACTCTGCTGAAAACTGTTTCAAGTTCAGATTCTTAACTGCCACAGTCTGTCCATCCTGAAGCGTAGCTTTATACACAGTGCTTAAACTGCTAGCTCCTATAATGTTGTCTTCGCTGAAACAGTTAGTGGCAGTTTCCAACTCCTCTCGGCTAAACCTCCTGAGGCTCAATGCAGAGGTGTATTCTGCACCTGTAATTTCAGCATCTTTTACTTTTTGTTTCTTGATGTGCTGATGAAGTAGGTAAATTGCGAACGCCAGGAGGACGAGAATGAAAACAGAAGCAAGTGCTGCAAGAATGATTATGGTTTTGTTTGACAAGCGGTGAGAATTCACACGATAGCAAGGCCTGAGCACCTGTTTCCCGCAAAGAGATGGGTTTCCATCTAAATCAGGAAAAGTAATGTTTGCAAATAGACCTGTCTCTGGAATGTGACCTTCAAGTTGGTTGAAAGAAAGGTTGAGATGCTCTAAGGTATGCATTTTGGCAAGGCTTTCAGGAATGGTGCCTTTGAAATTGTTGTGAGAAAGATCGAGAGAGTGAAGATGTTGCGTTTTTGCCAAACTTTCAGGAAGCTCACCGTCTAGTTGATTATGGGAGAGGTTCAAGTTCACGATCTCGCTAAATTGAGTGAAAATATCTGCTGGAACTTGACCAGATAGCGTGTTCCCCGACAGATCTAGAGAGAATAAGTTTCTGCATTTTTTCAGTGATCTGGGAATGCTTCCTGAGAAGTTGTTGTTTGACAAGTCTATCTCTTGCGCCATTTCTAACACGCCAATCTCATCTGGAATTATCCCCTCCAAGAAATTGTGGGAGAGATTCAAGTAAAATTGCATACTTTTCATGCTTGCCACTGATGATGGAGAAACGTGTCCAGTGAGAAGGTTGTGTGACAGATCCAACATCATCAGCCTTCTAAGATTTGCTATGCTTTCTGGGATAGTCCCGTTGAGCATGTTCCCACTAAGATCAAGCTGAGAAAGTAACTCGAGTTTCGAGACAGAATCTGGAATTGGACCAACGAATTTGTTGTGCTGCAGACGTAGATCAGTGAGTTGTTTAAGATCAAAGAGTTTCTCCGGGATTGGCCCTTCCAACTCATTGTTGAACAACGAAAGGCCTTGCAGGTTTGCAAGCTTTGATAGCTCAGGTGGGATGGTTCCTGAAAAACTATTTTCATATAGCTCCAAATCCATCAGGTGGCTCAAATCACCAATCTCTCTTGGGATCGGCCCATCCAACGAGTTATCATCTGCCCTCAGGATACGCAGATTGGATAGTCTGCCAATATTCGATTTCAGTTTTCCACTGAAATTATTTTGACTTAAATCCATCACCTGAAGCATCGAGCAGTCGTAGAGGTCATCCGGGATCTCCCCCGACATTTTATTTCCACCCAAAGACAGGTAAGTGAGGTTTCCTAATTCCCCGAACCCAATGGGTATGTTTCCCGAAACTCTATTATTAGTTATACTTATAACTAGAAGACGTGTGCAGTTGACGATACTGGATGGGATTATTCCTTCCAAGAGGTTGTCATTCATGGTAAGGTTCTGTAAATTACGTAGCAATCCTATGTCCGATGGAATCGGGCCAGTCAAAGAATTGAAACCAATGGAGAGATATGTTAAGGTTGTCAAATTTGTTATGGATGAAGGAATATGGCCAGTGAATCTGTTGATGTGGAGAGTGAGAACTTGTAGTGATTCTAAGGACCCTATCTCAGAAGGAATGGTACCGGTTAACTCGTTCTGGGACAGCCCCAAATGGGTTAACGATTTGAGTTGAAACAATGATGTTGGGATTGAGGAGTTCAACTTATTCTTGTACATCCTCAGGATTTCCAAATTCTCTAAGTTCCCAAGCTCAGGAGGAATACTTCCTGTAAATTCATTGCTAAATATATTCAAGATGGAAAGATTCCTACAAAAACCGAGCTCAGATGGGATTTTCCCCGAAAGGAAGTTGAAATGCAACTGAAGAATTTGCAAACTGGACAGGTTACCTATTGCTGGTGGTATTGGTCCAGATAACTGGTTCTGGCTCAGATCAAAAAACTGCATGGCTTTCAACCTACCAATGGATGAAGGGATGGACCCAACCAAGGTGTTACCATAAGCGACGAATAGCTCGAGGTTAACCAGATTGCCAAAATCGGCAGGAATCGTGCCTGTGAGGTTATTGAAACTGAGACTCATTTGTAACAAGGAAGTGCAGTTGAATAAGGTATGGGGTATACTCCCATTAAGAAAATTGTTTCCAAAATCTAGACTCTCCAGGTTTCCAAGGCCCCCTAGCTCAGATGGGATTGGACCCGAAAGAAAGTTGCCAAAAAGTGTGAGCTCAAGAAGGTGTGAGCAAAGCCCCAACTGGGGAGGGATTTTGGCAGTGAAGAAATTCAAGGTGAGATCAAGAACCTGGAGATTGGAGAGGTTTCCAATGGAGGGTGAGATCTCCCCTTTCAACTGCATATCAATGAGGGAAATGTTGACGACCCGAGTCGACGAAGGATCACATGTGACTCCAGTCCAGTTGCAGTGGTGCTTTGCATCAGTCCAGTCCACAAGACTGCCCAAAGGGTCATCAAGAATTGAGGCCTTGAAGGCTTTCATGGCCTCAACTTCTACTTCCAAGCTGCCTGCTTCTCCTGCCAGAACCATAATGAGCAAGGCAGAAGACAATATGGCTAGTGATAAACATACTTTCTGTGACATTTTTAGTTTTTCAAAGGAATGAAAATACTTAATGGTTCAAAGTTGAATAAAATGGCAGTATATATTGAGATCTCCAGTGTGCTAAAGCTTTAAAAGGACTCCACTTGTTTGTTAAATATATCTAGAAAAAGATTCTGCATTCTTTGCATAATGGACCCCAACATGATCTGGATCAATTTTGACTCAACTTCTTCCAGAAAGAAACAAAAACTACACTAACATTTTCCATTGTAATGACACTATTAAGTGCTGCAAGTATAATAGGCCAATTATGACCATTCACTATTACAAAAATAGCATATAACGTCCGACATATCACGTATCGACATCAAAATATTTAATGAATTCAAAAAAAAAAAAAATTTAAAAAAATTTAACGTCGATTTTTCAAATTAACCGACATTGTTAATAATTACGAGATTTTTATTAATTTTAAAATTCATACGACGTCGATATTTTAAAAAACCAATGTCGTATATTATATGAATCTTTTTATTTTTAATGAAGATACGACGTCGGTTATATTAAAAAAACCGACATCGTATTTTAAAATGTTTTTAAAATTTTTTAATGAAGATACAACGTTGATTTTTTAAAACACCGATGTCGTATACTTTAAAAAAAAAAAATAAAAATAATAATAATATATACGACGTTGATTTTTTGAAAAATCGATGGCATATGTTATACAGATTGTTTTATTTATTGAGGATACGACATCGATTTTAAAAAAAAAAAAAAAAACTGCTATAGTATGTTATTTTTTTTAATCAAGATACGACATCGGTTATTTTAAAAACCAGACATCGTATCTTTTTAAAAAAAATAAATTAATTAAATTTTTTAAAAAATAATAATAAAGATACGACGTTGGTTATATTAAAATATCGATTTTTAAAAATAAAGATACGATGTTGGTTTAATAGGTCATTTATGACCATTATGTTGTGGTTTGAAACAGAGGTAATGGTTTTCGTTACATAGCCTATAATGATGGCACGTAGGCTATTTAAGCATGGTCCTCCACTACTCCTGTTACGGTCTCACAATTACACAATCTAGTTTCTCAGGAAACTAATTAAGTGATAGACAAAACTCAATTCCTTACCGTTCTTCAAGCAATGCAACGGAGAATATAATTATGGTTGGAGATGCTCGATCATATACTTTCACTATCAATGTTAGATTAATTTTTTGTATTTTACATGTATAATACATATATTGATTTCTATATTTCTAACACATAAACCATGAGTGTACGTACTTCCATCTCCCCTACCCATGACTGAGAACCGCACATAGAGTCCACTATTGTCAACTCACGACGTTTCCTCGTAAGTTATCACAATATAAATACTTTGGGAATTTTTACTCACTACTTGTATATTATATGTGTCCACACTATATGGGTACATCTTATTTTATCTTATCTTATCTTATAACTATAATAAAGCTATATGGTTTGAAAAGTAATTAATGTTACAATTAATTACCAACATTATTATTATTACTAGCTATAAATATAAAATAGCCACAACATCTTTTACTAAAAAAAAAAAAAAAAAAAAAAAAAACACAACATTCGAAAAATAAAATAGCTATTTTTTTTCTCGCCCATAACAAAGGATTACATTTATTGAATTAATGGAGTTATTAAATGTTATGATATTAGGATTAAGGCTTCCGATTCTCGATTAATAGAAAATATGAAACGATGCAATATTAATTAAATCTCTAGCTTTACAATGAAAGTCTATTTGATATGCTTTTGTTATTTTTGGTGCTTCTTGGGATTACATATTAATTAAATTTTCGATGAAAGCCTATTCGATATTTGAAACAGTGCAATTAATGCAAGCCTCTACATATAATTTTTCTCCCTCTCAAATGCTTCAAAGAAATGACAGAAGCGAGAAGGGATGAAGAAAGCAAATGTTGCGGGCCGTGGGTCAATTATTGGACTTCAAAATTTAAAAAAAAAAAAAATCATTTGAGCCATAAATAAAAATTTAAATATATATAAATGTATATATCGTATGGGTCTATAAAGTTTTTCTGGATTTCTAAACTTAGGACTTTTAAAAGAAAAAAAATACATTTGAATTATCTCCACAAAAAGTGGTCTTGGACTTATAAAATGACATTTGGGTTTATGGAATGACATGTGCATAAAGAATATATTATATAATCATATAAAAAAATGTGTTCAATTAGAGTTTAAATTTACTCATACAAAATTTGAAATTTGCTTTCTAAATGTAATTATCTTAGTTATTATTCGTATTGTGAAAATTATAATATAGATGAAATACAATTAAGAATAAACCAATGTAACTATGTAAATTCTCTCTATAAGTTTATATGAATATGTACATAATTATAGATTATATTAACCATACAAAATTTTAATTGTAATTTTGTATTCTATAAAAATAATAAATACTTGACCAATGGAAGCTCAAAAATATTATTATATTAAACAATTTAAAATTTTTTTATTTTTTATTTTTATTTATAATAACATAATTTTTTCCCCGTGCATCGCGCGGGTGAATTACTAGTTATATATATAGAGAAAAAAAAAAAAAAAGAGTTAAAGGTGAGAAGAGTCTTTTATTTAAAAAAGTGAGGATTGATATGATCTATCTATTTGAGTAAATTAACACTTAAGTAGTATTGTTAAAAATAAAAGAAAAAATAGTGGAGTTGGTTTTATAAATATTACAAATTTAAAAGTTTGTAATAATTATAAAATTGACATGTATTTTTTTTTACTAAAATTCTTAACACAATTGATGAACCCTGATAAGTTCGTCCTTACTTTTTACAGGATAACCATTTTTTCATTTGAATCCCTGTGTATATTACGGAGTATTTATTTATTGGCAACTCATAGCTAGGGTGTAAATGAGATGGTACGGTGCACATTTTTTCCAACTTAATCAAATGTATTGAGTTCAACCCTTGAAAATGCAACAACCAATTAATTAATGTCTATCTGACATAAATAAGATTAGTTCACATTATCTCCCCAACCTAGGCTCTGTTTGGCGAACCTAGCTAAAAAGTTATAAGCTAGGAGTTGAAAGCTGAAAAGCTATAAGCTCGGAGCTGCAAACTGAAGAGCTGTTAAGCTAGCTGTTATGATTGAAAGTGTTTGGTAAAATTAGCTTTTTGATAAGTTGATAAATGTAAAAAGACTAAAAAGGACATCTTCATAAAATTTAAATTAGTTTGTTTACCTATTAAAATTTAACATTTTGTTTTTAAAAAATTAACATTTTGAAATAAAACTATTAGCATAATCATGATCTAGTATCTCATAATGAAGTAGCAATATTGTTGCAAATATAATAATAATAATAATAATAATAATAATAATAATAATAATAATAATAATAATAATAATAATAATAATATTTGAGGTGAAAGTTGCAGATAAAGGAGAAGAGAAAAGAGTTTTAATTGGGAAGGGTAAATTATGCCATTTCTTTAAAATAATAAGGATAAAGATGGAAAAAAAGTTAGGAAGCTAGGAGCTTATTTTGAAACGTTCCAAAATAAGCTCTTATTTTAAGCTAGGAGCTTATTTTGGGAACATTACCAAACAGAACTTATAGCTTATTAGTAGCTTAAAATAAGCTTTAAGCTTCTAAATAAGCTCTGCCAAACAGAACCTAAACAAGTATACTTAATTTTAACTCAATATCAAATCTTATAGAAACTAAGTTATTTCTATGAAACCACGAAATCTTTACAAAAATGATAATGTGTTTTTTTTTGGTTCTCAAAAAAAAAAAAAAAAAAAAAAAAAAAAAAAAAACTTTTGATCTTTGAACTCTTCATAAAGAAATACATTTCTCTTCATTTTTGTAAAGATTTCGGTCTTTATTCAACGGACACTAAAACACATTTGAATATTCTCATTTATTATTTTTTAGTATTGAGTATTATCATTTTTCTTCTAATGCTATATCGCTTAATGAAAAATAAAATTATCTTTAAATTTATACTACATACATTGCTTTTATGAGAGTCACTTTTGAATTTTTTTTCAATTGCAATACATAAATTTATTATATATATATATATATATATATATATATATATATATATATATATATATATATATATACATACATATATGGCTTAATCAATGGTTGAGGATTTTAATATAAAAAATATGAGGTCAATTTTATAACTATTGTAAACTTTCTTTTTTTAAAAACCTATTGTAAACTTTTAATTTGTAACATTTATAAAATGAAATCCACCTTTTTTTCCCTTACTCCCAAACAATTCTCAATCGCTATTAATGAATCATATCAATTCTTACTTTAAAAAAAAAAATCTATAAAAATCTATACATGTTTGTGATATAATATGTTTATAAACTTCTATAACAACTAAAAAAAATCTGAAAACAAAAATAAAATATTTTAAAACTTATTAAAATTTGTTAAAGTTTACCGCTCTAAAAAGTTACAAAAAGGAGTTTATCGTACTTTTGGTCACACGATTATAGTGGCATTATCAGGATTGATCCACGACTATTATTATTTTTTTTTTTTGCAAAAATGGTCCTTCCCGCCTGTTTTTGTCGAAAATGATTCTTACTCATGTGAGAAATTGACGAAAAATGGGTCGGAATGACCATTTTTACAAAAACAAAAAAAAAAAAATCAAAAACAAAAAAACAAAAAAACAAATAATCACAGACCGAGATTGCAAGATTTGAAAGTCTATGAATTAATTCTGATAGTGTCACTATAGTTATTCATGAGACCAAAAGTGCGATAAACTCTTACAAAAAATTATAAAAGTGGAATACAACGAACCCCGCCTAATTCTGGGCGGGGTGTGAAATGAAGAACAAAAATCGTAATGCACCAAACTAAACGCGGTATGGGTGGAGTCAACTGCCAATGTGCGGCGACCATACTGACGCGCTAAGAACAAGATATGATATGAGTTAAAATATAATATGCAAGTTGGTCGGACAGGCCAAACATGAATTTAAGGAAACAATTTTTTAGTTGGCTCGTCGACATGCGCCTTAGGACGATAAGGATAATCCATAACCTTTTCCATTTTTTGCTGACATCCAGTTGTGTCGTTTGGATGGATAGATATTGCGATTATATATGTACTAGTTACACACGCACATTTTGCGAATAGTTTAATGTCTAATAATGTATATTTTTAAATTTGTATTTTAGAATTTATTAAAGTTAACATTGCATGAACTGCAAACCTTTTTTATTTTCTAAATATTGCAGACCATTTACAAGCCATCTATTGATAAATTTTATATTGTATTTTTTTTTTTAAAACAACCATCAAAGCGAATTATCATTGCGAAATCAAATCATGAATACAATGAAAGATATTTGCATCACATACCTCCCGACAAGTATACGAGCAAGAAGCTCTGACCAGAGCGGGAGAAATCACATTGGTTATTATATTGTATTTTTTAAAAAAATATACTCTAACATATTTATAGTATATGCTTAACAATTATGTCAATTTTGATTGGGATGGGTTCGAACCTAAGACTTTCTTTATAAAAATCAATGAGTAAGTTAAGAATAATAAATAGTTAACGAAATATTTCGTTATTAAAGTTTACACTGACGGAATATAATGCAGAAGTATTTAGGAAATGTAAATTATATAATAGAGAGTAAAGCCGAAAAAAAATACTAAAATCAAAATAATATGAATCATTCATTTCAACAAACAATTACACCAATATTTTTTAATTTCTGTAGATCTAAATTTATTGGTTCTTATTAGGTTTGCAGATATAAGGTAAATTAAGTACTAATACCGTTGTGGAAATGGATCATACAATCGTTCTACGTTTTCACATATATTATTTGCTATTGAATCTAGGCACATTGGATTATAAAATCAAATGGCTAAATTAAATATGCATGCAATAGTTAAATATGAATTGCTCTCACAGGCTGGGAAGGAGGTTCTCTTAAAAAGTGTGGCTCAGTTTATGCCTACTTTTTCTATGAGTGTTTTTTTGTTGCCTGAATCTGTGTGTTTGTCTATACAGCGTATTATAAACAAATATTGGTGGGGGACAGGTACAGATCGTGGAATACATTGGAAAGCTTGGGATAAATTATGTATCCCTAAAAAATATGGAGGATTAGGTTTTAAGGACCTTTGTGCATTTAATCTGGCCATGCTAGGGAAACAGGCATGGAGATTTCTTACGGAACCCACCACTTTGGTAGCAAGGATTTATAAGGCTCGATACTATCCTACGACCACTTTTGTTGATGCTACCATAGGGAATAACCCAAGTCACTGCTGGCGTAGTATTATGGCCACCCATGATCTAGTCTGCGCCGGGGTGTGCAGAAGGATTGGAAACGGTAGGGATACATTGATATTGGGACATCCTTGGTTGTCTGATGATCCTAGCCCTTTGGTTCAAACACACATGCCTGAGGAGTTACAAGGGACATTAGTGAGTGGCCTGATAGATCGATACAGGTACCTGGGATCCACATATTCTCAATGATTTATTTATTCCTGAGGATGTGACCCGAATCTCAAGAATACCGATAAGCCCAGATTATGATGACACATGGTATTGGATGGGGGGACACACAAGGAATATACACGGTTAAGAATGCCTATAGGCAAATTATGGGAGATTATTCTGACAACCCAGGGACTTTTGATAAATGGGTTACATTGTGGAAATTACGAGTGCCACCCAAATGGAAAATCTTTCTATGGAGGGCTGTGTCTGGCATACTACCCACCACTGATAATTTAATTATTAAACGAGTGGAGGTGGATCCTATATGCCCCATGTGTGGCACTACACAAGAGAATATTATGCATGCACTGATTTTATGTGATTACTCTAAAATGGTTTGGAATATTTCGGGATTACCTGTCACGAATATTCTGACTAATCATTTCCAATCATGGTTCGTAGGCGTGCTGGACTCGTTGACGGAAGGGCAGGTACGGCTGGCTGTTGGGATTCTATATTATTTGTGGCTAGCAAGGAATTCGGCGTTATGGGAAAGAAGCTTGCCACGGCCCACATCCACGGTGAGGAGGGCGGTGATGGCCGAGGAAGCCTTCACCAGGCTGGGACGTGCAAGTTACCAGCCTCATGCCACCGTGTTGCCGGAGAGCGACCCACACGAGCGGCCCAGGTGTTACTTCGACGCGGGCTACAGACAACACACGGGAGAAGCGACATACGGAGTTGTGCTACTCAATCACGAAGGTGTTTTTATGGCAGCCACGGCAGGAACGTTACCTGGTGCTTTTTCACCTATTATGGCAGAAGCTCTAGCCTGCAAGGAAGCTCTATCATGGCTTAAAGGGCGCGATACACAGATGGTTGATCTACTCACAGATTGTATGGAGTTGCGAAACATGATAACATCAAGAGGTACCGGAACTCGATCTTATGTTGGGGTCATTGTGGACCGGTGCAGGACAACTATGTCATTATTTACTTCTTGTTCTTTACATTATATTTCCAGAGCTGTTAATATGCATGCTCATACACTAGCTTCGTTAGCTTTCGATCAGGACCATCCTATGTACTGGGATGTAATCCCTCCAGACTCTATTACTATGTTCGTTCATTAATATACCAAGTTACTTAGCTTTCAAAAAAAAAAAATGAATCGATCCACCTTGCCAGATAGATCCGGGTCAAAATACACAATTTATATATTTAATGTTCACAAATTAAATTGTGCACATCTTATCTTATCTTATCTTATCTTACTCTATATAATAGCAAAATCTTTTTGCCATGTCAATTTCCCGCCCAATTGCAACATGTCGTTTTACTGCATTTATATTTTATAGCTTTCGTTTGAGTTGGCCATCCTAGGTGGATTTATTTGTCCAGGATAAATGCTAACATTATTTGCTTTGGTAATTTTTTCATTATCCAATGCTACTAGCCGCAGAAATCTACCCGCCAAATAAATGGTATTGATATGTATTTATGCTATGCAAATTTAGGTGATTGATATTAATTGATTGTTGGGACTTTTAGTCTTCCAATAGCTAAATGGTGCTAATTACGCTGTGATTTTTGAAGAGTCATTAAATGTGAAAATCAAATTGACTTGATCATTTAATGAACTTTATACGTTACATATATACAATATGTGGGAGGTTGAAAACGGCTGGAAGGAAGAGGCTCTCAACGCTTTACCTACTTCTGTCACCGCAAAGTTTCAACTTAAGATGATTGACCCCCCAATGTCGACAGACGGGTCGCGGTGTATTGGAGGCATGAACCCATAGGTATCTTCTCAGTTAAATCTGTCTATAACTTGATTACTGGCAACTTAACACCTATGCAGGAAAAGGTTCGGACGGATATTTGGATGCTGAAGGTGCCAAGCAAATTTAAGCTTCTTCTTTGGACTATGAATCATGAGAGGATCCTGGGCAATGCAGAATGAAAAAGGAGGGGAATGACAGCTGATGGCACCTCCACAAATGATGGATTGCGGCAAGCATTGCTCAGCGCAATAATAATAAATATACTACTGAGGACTAGGCAACAACCTTCACAATAGCATGCTGGTGGCTTTGGCGTTGAAGGAATCAGGCTCGGCCCTGGGCAAGGGCAGGCTGGGCCCTTGCCCAGGGCCCATGCTTGGAAGGGGCCCACAATCCTATCTAAACACCTTTTATATATACTATAGATATTTGATATAATAATAGAGTATAAATTTATGTCATTAAACTGAAAATTAGTTGAATTGGAAAACTCTGGGAGTCTAAGGTTTTTTATGCGCCAGATCAGGGGATCGAATCCTTGTTATATGCTTTTACATCAAAATTTTCCTAATTTTGGGATATTATTATATAGTTATTAAAATTTTAACTAATGAAATTTATTTATATTTATAATTTGTATTTTTTAATTTAATTTGTAACTTTGTGATTTTTTTTTTTTTTTTACCTTTCTATAATTATAGTGAGATTTATAATATAGATTGATTTGTGATTCATATCAAATTTTGAATATATTTCTATTCGAGTAATTTACTACTTATATTTAAAATATGTGTTATTTTGTGAACATTATATATAATGAGTTATGTATATGTAATATATTTTGTGATTTAGTTATGAAAAATATTTTAAAAGATAATTTAATTTTTCTATGAATTATCTAGTCAATGTAATTTAGAAGTCCTATTTGTCCTATTGTGCGTCATCATATTCAAATTATTCTATAGAATATTGAAATTAATCTAACAAAAAGAAAAAGTATTTATAAATATGATATCAATATAGAAGATATGTGATTTATTATGTGTTTTTCATTTGAACTATTTTATTCAATTAATTATGTTTCATATTTTATTATGAATATCTATCTTTTATCACGTTTAAAGTATTTTGATTTATTGCTCCCAATAATTAAGATTTTATGCTATGCTCTCATTTGTGAGTTTTGTATTACAATTTTTTATTAAAAATAACTTCATTATTTATTATAATTATAATGTGATTTTCTATAAACGTTTAGAGTATTTCGATTTATTTCTCCCAATAATTAAGTTTTATTCGTTTTTATAAACTATAATTCTTTATTTATGAAAGCACTGATGCAGTTATTGATTATTTTGAATTTAAGAATGCATCTAGAAATGTTTTCATGTGTATGCATAATTGTTAAAAACTTAGAATCTTATTTCAAGTTATTTAATATTGGTATTTTTCTATTATTTGATTTAAAATTTAATTATAAAAACATATATTAATTTACTATAGGGCCCATTTTGTTACTACGCCCCGGGCCTATAAAATGATAGGACCGGGCCTGGGAGGAATGCTAGAGTGTTTGGTGGCGACATGCCGGATATTAGAAGGAAAATCTGCCGGATTCGAGAAGCCGTGGATGAGATTAATGTTGTGTTTAATTGACAGTGGCGAGGAAAACTTGCGAATCGGAATCCGCAAGCTTCGTTGGGTAGCGGCTACGGCGCAAACTTGGACCCTCAATGTGGACAACTGCTTGCTGCAAATACTCCCAAGGAAAATATTGATATTCCTGTTAAACATGAGTCATTGGTTGGAATTTGGAATGGAAATTTTGTTTAAAATTTTCTTAAAAAATGATAACGACCTTAACCACAGCAGTGTTTTTCCTGTCATGAGCATTTTACAGAAATGAAGAAAATATGCATGCATTTTATTATAATTACTTATATGAATGAATAAATCTAAGTCAGAAATAAATTACTATATATGTAACGACCATATGCTTAGTTTTCATTTTTTTGTATTTTATATTCACTTCAAAATAATCAATGAATTTACCTAGAAGAGCATTTGTGCTAAGACCCTCAGATATTCATTCCCTGGCTTTGAAAAAGTAATCCTGAAAATAACATATTATAAAATTTAATTGAAAATGCAATATAGTGATAGAGAGATCACATTTGAAATATCAAAATCTCTTTTTGTAATGTGTTGATTTTTTAAATAATGAAAAAATATATTATTCGCATAAATGTATTATACAAGATCGTTAATCTAAAGTATAAATTGAAATGAAAAATATTTTTTGTGGTATCTAATTACACAATGCTTTATAATATATGATGATAGTATGTTGTTTTGTTCAATATAACAATCAATTTAATATTACAAAAGAAAAATACGTTTTAGAATGAATTTTCATGATTCATGTTTGATTTTATCGTTTTTAAAAAACATTATCGACAATAAAATTACTTAAATTTTATGACGTGCATCGCACGGGACAAATACTAGTTTAATATGTAAATTGTGTTGGAAAAAATAGGTTAAAATGATATATTAAGTGGCTATTTTGTGGTACAATTATCAGTAGGGTCCACTTCCGATTTGGGTCGGGTCAAAGTGGATTCGGGTTCTTCGTAGTGAGACGAAGAGATTGATATATTGTACGCTCAAAACGGATAATGGGTGAATGAGATATTGATTCTCAAAGTAGACCTATTTGAGTTGGAAAATGAAGGAAAAAAGTGAGCTTTTGTCCCACATTAGTTTGGAAAGAGGATTTGGCCCACTATTTATACAAGAGCTCTCTTTAAACATATTGAATTGTATAGCTTAGAGACTCTCTCTCACGCGCAGGGTGGGTGTAAATCAAATCCCAGAATGAGATTCTAAAAGCTTGGATCAAGCCTAATCTCGTGTGCACCTGCGGGCATAAGTTATGCCATTTTTGGAAACAAACAAGTTCGGCCTGAAGCTCCTGTTTCTGACTGCTGGGATTTAATTCAGCTGTTATAGGATTAATTCTTTGAATTAATTCCAATTTTAATTTTTGAATTAACACCCAGGTTAATGGTTGCTATTACAGGAGTTGTAGGGATGCCCCTAAATGCCATAATAAAGGCTATTCACTCCTCATTCCCTATATAAGAAGGAGTTGAGCAGTAGCATTTTTAACACACAAGAAAAATCATTTTTTCCAGCCTCAAAATACTTCTGCTTCTACTCCATTCTTGAAGCTGTGTTTTGCCCGTGCTCTTGTTCTCTGGGTTCGTTCGTTTGGGTGCTCAAACGCCGAACCGTTGTACGTTTTATCCTGGGAAACCTAGGCCACAATGCTCCTAGCACTTTTGGGAGGTGGCAAATAAAGTTTTAAGGAAAGAAAGGCACTCGCCTAACTCGTACACTTCTTTCTTCCTTCTCCTTCTTTCTTGTTTGGATTATGCTTTTAAGCAAAAATCCGTTCTCCCTCTTTTGATATATTAGTTGGATTGGACTTATAATCTGAGGATTATTAGTTTCAAATTTGGTTGATATATATTGGTATATCTTTTTCGTAGATATACATGTATATATAACCTTTGGATCCGTTTTATATATATTTGTGTGTATATATATTTCAAATAAATATCCAATAATATTTTATATACTTGTGTGTGTATATATAAATATTATTTTTAGAATATTAAATCGATTGTGGTTCATTATCACCAACAATCTTAAAACCTTATCAATTTTTTTTTTGAGAATGAACAAATCGATGGATTTCAAAAGTGTTGGATCCATGAATGTTGCTCATGGTGCACATTCTAATGGTCGGAACGGCAACGATGTTGCACATTCCGTGATGCCAGTTGATGGCAGCAACGTTGGAAATAATATTTCCATGGGAGTTGCAAAAGCACACGATGGTGCTCCGGAGAACTTTGGTTCACGGTCTACCGATGGCACACAATTGGTACCTATTGTGCTGCCTAACGGATCGGCTAAAAGCCACGAAGGATCCTATGATGGTGTAATGACTACATGGTCTGAGGACTATGGTAGTGTTACCAATGTCTTCAACCGTAATCGAAGGAAACTCAAGCGGAAGCTTAGCTTTCAAGAAGATTATGAGAAGAAGGAGAAATGCCACTATGAAGCGAACCGTCATCCTGGTGAGAAGGTTGAGGAAAATTTCGCTATGTCCAAAACATGTGGATGGTTGGACGAGTGAGGTCACAACCGAGGTACCCCCGATGTGCGCTATGGACCACCCTTCGTGGAGTGGACGGTTGGAAATGGAACGAGGCACACGGGTTGAAGGACTACTACGAGATAGGAATAAGGAAATGTGTTTCCAATGTAATTTTCCTATTTATTTATTTTGAATGAATGTTGTAGTATCCTTGTGATACATTTTATTGTTGAATAAAATGAATTGTTCCATTTGTGGGTATTGAACTTTGTATATTTTAAAATATTCTTGTGTGATAATTTTAACATATAAAAGATTCAATATGGGTGCGTAGAGCATCACGGAGTATTATGTGGAAAATTCTAAAATGGCTTAAAGGCCGGAATAAAATGTAACAACAGTGTTACAAGTTGAAATCCCGTAACGAACTTCGGTTCAGGTTCATGTAGAACGATACGGATTTCAAGGATCAATTTGTCAAAAATTGGGATAACTATATAATCGTGAGCGTCATAGCTCAAGTGTTGAATATTTTATATAATATTCTAAGAACGATTATATGAGTTTGGTTCAACTAGTTTTGGAAATTTGGTTGATTGGGTTTTGTTAATTGTGTTATAATTAACTTGATCAAAAATTCTAAATTATACTAGTATATTTAATTTGAGACAAAGTGTGTTTTGATGAATAGTATTTTTGTAGCACTAATGGATAGTGCAATTTAATTTGGCACTTTGAAGTGCAAATTAAAACACTGTAACAGTGCTATTAAGCACTAGGTAGAGTGCCTAATTAGGCCCTTTGGGCCACTTGGTGGCTGCACCTTTAGGTGTTGAAAACTTAAGCATTTGGTGCTTTGGTAATAGCAATAAAGGTGTTAGATTATGATTGGTCTTAATGTTAATCTACTTAGCTTAAACCTTTCATATGTGGCTAATTAAATTTAGCTTTGTAAAAGTGCTATGTGATTAGCACAAAAGGAGGTTTGGTTAATTGTGTAATTAACTAATAATCCTAGTGTTAAGTAGCACTGAAATTATAAATTAAGCAACCGAAAGGATGTTATGTGTTTATAATTTAAAGCAATGGAAGATTGCTTTGAGATCAGCGCTTTAAGTTGCAGCAATGATTCGTGCTTTGTGTAGCATGTTTCGTGCTTCATTACTAAGCACTGATTCGTGCTTCAATTTCGGAAGCACTAATTCGGGTTTGTGGCCTTTCGGTCAAAACCGAATGGATTCGTAAGTGCTGATCTGTTCGCACCTACGAGATGTGCTAACATGTAGCACATGTTTATTCTTTATAAGAATAAAAGGATAACCAAATTAATTGTGGATTAATGCGGTTATGAACGATCGATGTGGTGAACATGAAACACCTATTGGTGATTTCAGCGCAAGCGTTGGTATTGTACTCTAGAGTACGATACGGTATTCACCTCAATCGAACGTTGTTGCCGAACATAAATATCAAGACGTTGATAAGTTCGAGTCTACCTCAAAGTATGTGGGGTGAGACGATACTTTGGACAAGTAAGTACCTTTTTAAAAGGTTAGCCGTATGAAACTCTTACGAATTGTGGGTACGTAGGAAGTTTTCCTACTAATGCCTAAAATGTGGGGGTGTCTTGCCAAAGGTGTGTATTGGTTCTTAGTACACGAGTCCTATAGTTTAGATGTACATGAGAACACAATAAATTGAATCAAGAAATTCATCGTTCTTTGAAGATGTATTTTTGTGAAGGTTCAATAAATGACCTAGCACATTGAAAGGAACTTTCGGCGTAGCTATGGTTGAAGGATATGAAAGATAACCCGAGCTCGAAGCTAGACGTAGCAAGAGAGCTAGGATTGAAAAATCCTTGGTCCATATTTTCTGACGTACTCGTTAGAATGTGATGCGCACAATCTAACTTGTTTACTAGAAAATAATTTGGATTTTCTGACAAGGTTGTTAGAAAATGAGCCTCGAACGTATGTAGAAGTGCTGACTTCTACAAGTGGACCAACCCGAGAGAGGCTACCGAGAGTGAAGTAGATTCTATCTTAGAGAATCATACTTTGATCTGGTTGATCTTCTTTCATGTTCTAAAACCTTTGGATCCTAAGTGGATCACTAGTCGGAAGATAAAACCGGTTTTGTTATATTGAAGTAAAATGACCGGGCTTGTAATTGTAGATTACATGCAACACGAATGCCACAGTTACTTCAATATATATTCTCTGGTGATGAGAATGAAATCCATTAGTATGACACTTGCCATAGCCGTCTAGTGAGACTTGAAAGTTCATCGAAATGGATGTATCGCTTTCTTAATAGACATGGAACAACCTGAGGGTTTTGTGGTTCCGCGCTATGGATAGAAAGTGTGTAATTTGTGAGATCATTGTATTGTTCGAAACAATTGCCTTAGTGTTTGGCATGTGAGCTTGATCATACAATGATGACCAACGAGTTTGGTATAAACGAAAGTGAAAGTGTGTCTACGTATTGCGTACGATAGACGGTGATATCACTATTTGTTTATACACGATAAACTCAACGAGGGTAGTAACGATCAAATGATCAATTCTACCATGATCATGTTAAATTTTAGATTTGACATGAGAGGTGTGAGTATTGGCAAGTTTAATCTTCGAGATTAAAATCGATGAGAAGACCGTATGGTCTCATGGTTAGCCAATCTCACCGAGTTGATTAAATCCTTGCAAGGATGATAATCAAGTGGCTTGGACTCCGTTAGATACTAACGTACAACTAGGCTATAATCACGGAAATGGTATTTCTCACGGAGAATACATTCAGATTATTGGTAGTTTAATTGTATTAAATGGGTTGTACTAAGCAGGATATTGCCTTTGCGGTTAACAAACTCGGTAGACATACGAGTAACCCTAGTGTTACGCACTAGAAGGCAATAGTGGAAGTTATTAGATACTTATGTATGCTTGTGACTTTGGACTGCACTACGTGGGATATCTAGCCGTACTTCGAAAGTAGAGCACGGATATCAAAGGACACTAAGTCCATCAAAGGCTACGTGTTTACGTAGGCCAGTGCAGTTGGTTAGATGGAAATTCTCGAAATGATTTGTGATAGCTAAGATCCGACGGGATCTAAGCTGAGAGCCTTACACTCGTGTCGCGAGCGAGTAGGCCAAATGGCTATGCCATTATTTCGAGAATGTTCCTAGTGGTAAACTCATACTTCCAATTTGTATGTATTGCGATAGTCAAGCCAAAATTGGTTAAGTACAGAGTTAAATGTGGAATGGTAAGTCTAGACTTATAAGTCGTAGTTATCATTAAACAATTTCTCACAACGGGGGTTATCTCTATTGACTACGTGATGTCAAAAGATAACGTAGCGGCCGCTAACTCGCTAACCCGAGGGTAAGCAAATGGTTATGGAGAAGTTGGAACGAGGATTGGGTCTAAAGCCCTTGGACTAAAAGTTCTAAAGTGGATACCCAACCTAGCTAGAACCTAGGTTCAATGGGACAACTAAATTATGGAATGGAGCGTGTCACTGTGGGGGTCTCGGACTCCCTACCACTCCTCGTTGAATACAGTGACTCCCGCACGAGGCTAGCATGTTGATGCTTTAATGATTCGAATATCGGTTGACATATGTGAGTATGCGAGATACTCGGAAAAGAATCACCTATGTGAGAGAGAAGTGAGGGTCGCTTCAAAGGAGAATTGATGGGCACAATTCTTCACAAACTCTTGCAGAACCAGGACGGTGACCCACGACCAAAATGGGCACACTCATGAGAACAGAGCATGGTTGGGAGGTTCCTGTGTGAGATATGTCATCGTCTACACAAACGGCAGTCGGTCCAAAGACATCGCGTTCTACCATATAGCCAGTAGAATAAACATGTCTTCACAATGGAAGGTACAAAGGGTATAGTGATCCCTACCTATCCTATGCAGGGATCGACCGTTGAACACAGTTGTTTCCGATTTCAAAATACCCCTGAAAATCAATTTTTCATTCATGTGGGAGATTGTTGGAAAATATAGTTTAAAATGGCATATTAAGTGGCTATTCTGTGGTACAATTATCAGTGGGGTCCACTTCCAATTTGGGTCGGGTCAAAGTGGATTCGGATTTTTCGTAGTGAGACGAAGAGATTGATATATTGTACGCTCAGAACGGATAATGGGTGAATGAGATATTGATTCTCAAAGTAGACCCATTTGAGTTGGAAAATGAAGGGAAAAAGTGAGCTTTTGTCCCACATTAGTTTGGGAAGAGGATTTGCCCCACTATTTATACAAGAGCTCTTTTTAAGCTTATTGAATTGTACAGCATAGAGGCTCTCTCTCGCGCGCAGGCGCAGGGGGGGTGCAAATCAAATCTCAGAATGAGATCGAAAAAGCTTGCCTAATCTCGTGTGCGCCAGCATCTGCGGGACGACATGGCCTTGCGGACTAAGTTATGCCATTTCGGTCTCGGTCTCATTTTCCAATTCAGGCCACCACGAAATGAAACATTTGTTTCACATTTCGTGTGCCATTGGCCACCACGAAATGAAACATTTGTTTCACATTTCGTGTGCCACATTGGCCACCACGAAATGAAACATTTGTTTCAAAGTTTCATGTGCAACTCTGGCCGAAAGTAGTGGTTAAACTACTACTTAGGCCGAAAGTTCGGCCTAAAACTCTGTTTAGGACTGTTGGAATTTAATTCGGCTGTTATGAGATTAATTCTTCCAATTTTAATTTTTGAATTAACACCCATATTAATGGTTGCTGTTATAGGAGTTGTAGTGATGTCCCTAAATGCCATAATAAAGGTTATTCACTCCTCATTCCCTATATAAGAAGGAGTTGAGCAGTAGCATTTTTAACACACAAGAAAAATCATTTTTTCCAGCCTCAAAATACTTCTGCTTCTACTCCATTCTTGAAGCTGTGTTTTGCCCGTGCTCTTGTTCGCCGGGTTCGTTCGTTTGGGTGCTCAACCGCCGAACCGTTGTACGTTTTATCCTGGGAAACCTAGGCCACAACGCTCCTAGCACTTTTGGGAGGTGGCAAATAAGGTTTTAAGGAAAGAAAGGGCACTCGCCTAACTCGTACACTTCTTTCTTCCTTCTCCTTCTTTCTTGTTTGGATTATGCTTTTAAGCAAAAATCCGTTCTCCCTCTTTTGATATATTAGTTGGATTGGACTTATAATCTGAGGATTATTAGTTTCAAATTTGGTTGATATATATTGGTATATCTTTTTCGTAGATATACATGTATATATAACCTTTGGATCCGTTTTATATATATTTGTGTGTGTGTATATATATATATATATATATATATATATATATATATATATATATATATATATATATATATATATATATATATATATATATATATATATTTCGGATAAATATCCAATAATATTTTATATACTTGTGTGTGTATATATAAATATTATTTTTGAAATATTAAATCGATTGTGGTTCATTATCACCAACAAATTGTGAACATTTAGTATATAAAAATTATATACATTCACTATGTAAATTGTGAATATTCAATATATAAATTGTATATTTTTAAATTCGAGTCCACATAATAATTTTCCCTAAACCTGGTGGTCAACAACCAGCGCCCAAGGAAAGCTCATTATTTGACACTATAAGATTTTATTTAAATACTAATTTATGATGCGAGCCTGATGAAAGTTTTAAATGCTGGTCTGACCACTCAAGTTGATATAACAATGGTATTCTTATTGTTATAACTTATAAATACATAATAATTTGTACATTATGTTATTGATATTGTAACGGAAGTAACGGTCCGTCAATTAAGAATATCATTATTTTATATGTTACATTTGTATTGTATATAAATAGAGATGTATTGTATTGTACTTCTTGATTAATGAAAATCTTGGCTACCTACACTATTGTCTGCTTTCTCTCTTTTACTCTTTTCAATATCATCTATACTGCAAAAGTTCATCGGTTAGAAGCTAACGATCAACAGGCATAACCATTTACAACACTTATTATTATTTGACATTATAAGATTGTATTTAAATAATAATTTATCTAATGACCCAAAAAATTAGCTATCCAATTTCGTAATCTAATATTAAAAGTACAATTTAAGATTCTATAAATGAAAACATAACATGAAATCAAGATTCAAAAACATAGTTAGAAATATCACCCTAGTCATAAGATAAAAATAAAATAAAGTATTCAATATTAATAACAAAAAAACAATTACAAATATCTTTTCTAAATATGAAAATTAATTACATTAAAAAAAAAAAAAAAACTATAATGGTAGAGTCACGTAAGGAACAATAAGTTCAAATGAAAGCCTTATTGAAATTTTTTAAAAATTAAAGAGTCATGAACGCTTCTAATCTCATCGACACTCGTGGGTGAACCTTATACCCATATATTTTTATTTTTTTTGGTGAATTTGAAGCCCTCAGCGAGAGCTTTATCTAACCCTTAAGTAGGGTGTATTACATAAGTCAGTCGACAGAAGGTCGGTTAAACCAGTCGGTGCATGATCAAGGACTATAGTACCCCAGTCTATCGTTTGGCCCCAGTTCGCAAGCCAGTCAGCACATTTATTTCCTTCCCTCTCGATGTGGGTGAAGTGGATGTTATGAAACATAGCAGCAAGGTCGATGCAGTCTTTGACTAAGGCTGTCATGGTCTCGGACTGCTCCCCTTTGTTCATGATCGCTATAGTGGCCGCCGAATCCATCTCTACCCAGATTTTATCTAACCCCATTCTCAAGCTAAGCCGTAGACCCTCCCTTAGGCCCCACAGCTCAGCCGAGAAGCTATCCGTCGTACCAATCTTGATAGGAAAACCCTTAACCCAAAGACCACCTTCATCCCTAATTAACCCCCCTGCACTTGCCATGTCGGTGTTGTTTTTCTTTGCTCCGTCTGTGTTAAGCTTTACCCACCATTGTTGCGGCGGTAACCACGTAACCCATTTACAGAACCCATCAAAGGTCCTCCCATGCAGTGTGATGATCTCACAGGCTTCCTTCGCCAAAGAACGAGCAAGTCTTGCAACCTGGAGTGGTTCCCCATAATTATAGCTGAAGATGAAATCGTTTCTTGCTTTCCAGATTAGCCATATCGTATAGCTGAACATCGTACTCCAAGGAATACCATCTGCCATCAGTTTCGTGCTTTGGGCATTTTTCTCGAACCAGTGGCAAAACGGGCAAAGGAATGTGTTGTCAGCCCTCCCATATTCTGAACATGTTCCCAGCACTGTGAAGCGAAGCTGCACTCCCGGAGAATGTGGTTAGCAGTCTCTTCCTTGTTCTCGCATCTCTGGCAAGTAGAGTCGTCCGTGAGATGTCATCTCTATCTCTCCACATTCGTGAGCAGCTTATCTTTCTTTGTTAGCCATAGGAAAACCTTTATTTTCTCCACGCATTTTACTTTCCAGATCCACTCCCAGCTGCTGTCCTCCATATCAGTACCTGCAATCAACTTATAGGCAGCATTAACGGAGAACGTACCTGTCGTGGAATTTGGCCATGTGAGTCTGTCTTACGTGGTTTCATCGACTGGTATGGGAATGTTGCACACTTTGTTGATGAGCTCAATCGGAAGGACTTCCTCTAAGGCTTCCACGTTCCAGTTTCTATCTTCTGTTATGAAGTCAGCTACCGTTTTGTTATAGGAGCTTTCCGGAATGTCTACCGTTGTTTCCAATCCCAGCGGCTTGTCCGTGATCCACCAATCTGACCAAAAGTCCAGGGACTCCCTGTTACCTATTCTCCATTTTGCTCCGATTTCAATCACGGTTCCCCCCTTGATGATACTGCGCCAACTCCAAGAGGCCTTTCTTGGAATGCCCATTGTGAAGAAGTTATTGTTATGCACGTATTTGTGCTTTAGAGCTATGACCCATAATTTTTCTGAGTTGTTGATCAATTGCCACGCCAGCTTGGCCAAAAGGGCTAAGTTGAAGTCCTTTGCCCTTCTGAGGCCCAGACCACCCGCTGCTCTTGGTGTACAAACCTCATTCTAATTAACCGGATGGATTTTTCTTTTCGCATCGTTGGACCCCCACAAAAAATCCCTGCAAATTTTATCGATTTCGTTGCACGTACCTGTGGGGAGGGCCGTAGATTGCATCGAGTAGACCGGGATAGCATTCAACATGGCCATTAAATTGGTATTAAAACCAATTGTGTAACACCTGTAACAGTCACCCACTAAGTAGGATTAAACTCAGTTTTAAAATTGGAATTAAAACAGTGTTAATTCCAGTAACAGATGAGTTTAATCTTCTGAACTTTCGGGTTTCAGGCCGTTGGGGTGCAGGTTCACACGAGAGCACACGGACCAGGCAACACGAGAGTACATCTCTCGTGCGCGCTGTGCACGAGAGTTGTGCTCTCGGTGCACCACAACCTCTCGTGCTCTCGGTTTCGACCGAACCAAGTGACTATATCAGTTAGGCAACACGAGAGTACATCTCTCGTGCGCGCTGTGCACGAGAGTTGTGCTCTCGGTGCACCACAACCTCTCGTGCTCTCGGTTTCGACCAAACCAAGTGACTATATCAGTTTGAAAATGATACCGAAGTTTGGCATAACTTAGCCCGCAAGGCCAGCCAATTTCGGACGACATTCGTGCCCGCAGGTGCCGGCGCACGCGAGCTCGGGCTTGAATCAAGCCTTTTCGATCTCTTCTAGTTGGATTTTGATTTGCACCCCCCCCCCCCCCCCCCCCCCCCGCGCAAGAGAGCCTCTATGCTATACAATTCTACAAGCTTCAAAAGAGCTCATGTATATAAGGGGGGCAAATCTTGTTTCCAAACCAATGTGGGACAAAGTCCTCT
This sequence comes from Ipomoea nil, assembly GCF_001879475.1. Lineage (NCBI taxonomy): Eukaryota > Viridiplantae > Streptophyta > Magnoliopsida > Solanales > Convolvulaceae > Ipomoea > Ipomoea nil. The sequence goes on from NW_017617577.1 coordinate 1,452,425, forward strand.
ATTTTCCTTCATTTCCCAACTCAAATGGGTTTACTTTGAGAATCAGTATCTCATTCACCCATTATCCGTTTTGAGCGTACAATATATCAATCTCTTCATCTCACTACGAAGTACCCGAATCCACTTTGACCCGACCCAAATCGGAAGTGGACCCCACTGATAATTGTACCACAAGATAGCCACTTAATATGCCATTTTAAGCTAGTTTTTCCAACAATTCCCCACATGAATGAAAATTGATTTTCGGGGTAGTTTTAAAAAACGGAAACAACTGTGTTCAACGGTCGATCCCTGCATAGGATAGGTAGGGTCACACCCTTTGAACCTTCCCTTGAGAAGATACATTTACTCTACTGACTGTACGGTAGAACGCGATGTCTTTGAACAGACTGTCGTTTGTGTAGACGATGACATATCTCACACAGGAACCTCCCAACCATGCTTTGTTCTCATGATTGTGCCCATTTTGGTCGTGGGTCACCATTCCTGGTTCTGCAAGAGTTTGTGAAGAATTGTGCCCGTCAATTCTCCTTTGAAGCGACCCTCACTTCTCTCTCACATAGGTGATTCTTTCCTGAGTATCTCGCATACTCACATATGTCAACCGACATTCGAATCATTAAAGCATTTAACATGCTAACCTTGTGCGGGAGCCACTGTTTCTAACGAGGAGTGGTAGGGAATCCGAGACTACCCACAATGACACGCTCTGTTCCATAATTTAGTTGTCCCATTGAACCTATGTGCCAGCTAGGTTGGGTGTCCACTATAGAACTTTATACCAAGGGCTTTAGACCCATTCCTCGTCTCAACTTCTCCACAGCTACTCTACATAACCCTTTGGTTAGCGGATCTGCTATATTGTCTTTTGACTTTACGTAGTCAATCGAGACAACACCAGTTGTGAGAAGTTGTCTAATGGTATTATGTCTACGACGCACATGTCTAGACTTACCGTTATACATCTGATTCTGTACTCTTCCAATTGCTGCTTGACTATCACAATGCACACACATTGGAGGTACAGTTCTTTCCCAATTAGGAATATCCTCTAAAAAATTGCGTAGCCATTCAGCCTCTTCGCAACACTTGTCCAAGGCTATCAGCTCAGATTCCATCGTGGATCTAGCTATCACGGTCTGTTTAGAGGATTTCCATGCACCGGCTAGTGTAAACACGTAGCCACTCGTGGACTTGGAGTCCTTAATATCAGATATCCAGCTAGCGTCGCTATACCCTTCAAGTACAGCAGGATATCTCCCATAGTACAGTCCAAGGTCTCGAGTATACCTTAAGTATCTCAGAACCTTCACTATTGTCGTCCAGTGCATGGCACCGGGGTTACTCGTATATCTACTGAGTTTACTAACCGCAAAGGCAATATCCGGCCTAGTACAGCTCATTAGATACATCAAACTACCAATAACCCGAGCATATTCTACTTGAGAAATACACTCCCCGTGGTTCTTGGTTAGATGAACGCTTCGATCTAATGGCGTCCTAGTCTTTTGCTGATTATCCTTGTTAAAATTTTCAAGGATTTTATCAATATAATGTGATTGGCTCAACATAAGACCATCAAGTATTCTAATGATTCTAATCCCGAGGATTAAATCAGCCAAACCCATATCTTTCATGTCAAATCTCGCATTTAACATGTTTTTGGTAGACTTGATCATCCGATCGTTACTACCAACGATGAGCATGTCATCTACGTATAAACAAAGAATGACATAACCGTCTATCATTTCTTTAACGTAGACACATTTGTCACTTTTGTTTATTTTAAACCCATTAGTCAACATTGCATGGTCAAACTTCTCGTGTCACTGCATAGGCGCTTATTTTAAACCATATAGCGATTTAACCAACTTACACACTTTCCTTTCTTGGCCCGGAACCATGAACCCTTCGAGTTGTTCCATATAGATTTCCTCATCTAATTCGCCATTTAGGAAAGCGATTTTAACGTCCATTTGATGAACTTTCAAATTCCGCAACGCGGCTATAGCAAGTATCATTCTAATGGAGTTTATTCTCGTCACGGGAGAATACGTGTCGAAGTAATCAAGGCCTTCGCGTTGCCTGTAACCCTTGATTACAAGCCTAGCCTTATACTTCTCGATGGAACCATCGGGTTTCATCTTCCTTTTAAAGACCCACTTGGATCCTAAGGGTTTACTACCCGGAGGAAGATCAACAAGTTTCCAAGTGTGATTCTGTAAAATAGAATCCACTTCGCTTTTAGTAGCCTCTTTCCACATTGGTCCTTCTGTAGAAGTCACGACTTCTACATACGTTCGAGGCTCGTTTTCTATCAAACAAGATAGAAAATCGGGTTCATTTTCTAATAAACAAGTTAGAGTACTCGAATCGTACTCCAACAAGTAAGTTAGAAAATCAGGACCAAATGATTTTCCAACTCTCGCCCGCTTACTGCGTCTCGGCTCGAGCTCGGGTTCTCTCTCGGATTCCCCACAATCATTATCCATAGCTTCGTCAAAAGTTCGTTTTGACGTACTTGGTCCCTCATTGGACCTACAATGAAATACATTTTCAAAGTAAGATGCATTCCTTGATTCTATTATCTTGTTCTCGCGTACGTCTGGATTATGGGGCTCGTGTACTAAGAACCGATAAGCACTACTATTATGTGCATAGCCAATAAAGATACAGTCCACCGTCTTGGGACCTATCTTTACTTTCTTAGGTGTTGGCACCAAAACTTTGGCAAGACACCCCCACACTTTCAGGTACTAGTAGGAAGGTTTTATACCGTTCCACAGCTCATAAGGAGTCTTATCGAGCTTCTTGCGAGGTACCTTATTTAAAAGGTAATTACTTGTCAAAATAGCTTCACCCCAAGCATCTTGAGGTAGGCCCGAACTTATAAGCATCGCATTCATCATATCTTTCAATGTACGATTCTTTCGTTCGGCAACACCGTTCGATTGAGGTGAGTAAGGTGCCGTACGCTCATGTATTATACCTACACTCGCACAGAAGTCACCAATAGGTGCTTCGTACTCACCACCTCTATCGCTTCTAACTTTCTTAATCTTACGATTAAGTTGGTTTTCAACTTCATTCTTATAAAGAATGAATTTTTCCAAGGCTTCGTCTTTGCTTTTAAGCAAATACACATAGTAATAACGTGTGTTATCGTTGATAAACGTGATAAAATATTTATTACCACCTTTCGTTTGTATCGATTTAAAATCGCACAAATCACTATGGATTAATTCTAGTGGTTCAGTTTCCCTTTCAACCGATTTGAAAGGTACTTTCGTTAGTTTTGCCTCAACACAAATTTCACACTTGTTATTTGTGTTAATTTGAAAATTAGGAATATGGTTCATGTTAATTAATCTACACATAGAATTAAAATTAACATGACCTAGTCTACCATGCCACAAATTGGAAGACTCGAGCAAGTAAACGGAAGTAACTTTGCTCTTATTCATGATAATAGGCATTACATTGAGCTTAAAAAACCCATCAGTTACATAACCTTTGCCTACAAACATTCCTAACTTAGACAAAACAACCTTGTCTGACTCGAACACCATGCGAAAGCCATGCTTGTTCAATAGTGAGCCAGACACCAGATTCTTCCTCAGCTCTGGAACATACAGAACATTGTTCAACATCAGTTCCTTCCCGGAAGTCATCTTCAGAACCACCTTGCCCACGCCTTCCACAGCAGACTGAGCAGAGTTTCCCATCCAAACCTTCCCGCCCTCAACGGTCTCAAAGGTACTGAACATCTCTCGATTGCAACATAGATGCCTTGTTGCACCAGTGTCGATGAACCACTCTCATCGGTTAGAGTCCACGAGGTTCACCTCGGTCACCATAGCCGAAAGACTAATCTCGACCTCATTCTGACTGCTTTCTTCAACCATGTTGGCTTCAGAATTCTTGTTCTTCTTCTTTGGAACTTTGCATTCAGAGGACTTGTGGCCAAACTTGCCACAATTGAAGCATTTTCCATGAAATTTCTTCTTGGTAATGCCTCCCTTCGGACCTAGCTTTTGCTTGTCCTTATTGTTCTTCTTGGAGCTTTTAGCATGCTCCACAACATTGACCTTAGCGCCAACAGTGACAGGATTTCTCCCATCATTCGTCCTATTCCCCTCCTCAATTCGGAGTCGTTGGATCAGGTCCTCTAGGTTCATTTCCTTTCGCTTATGCTTAAGGTAATTCTTGAAGTCCTTCCACCCTGGAGGCAGCAAGTGGATAACGGATCCCACTAGGAAGGCTTCACTCAACGTCATGCCCTCATCACGGATTTCATCAAAGATTAGTTGTAAATCTTCAACCTGACTTAGCACGGTCTTGGTCTCAACCATTTTGAAGTCAAGGAATCGGCCAACCACAAATTTCTTTGCGCCGGCATCCTCACTTCGGTATTTATGGTCCAAGGCTTCCCACAGCGCTTTCGCTGTGCCAATCTTGCGATATACATCGTATAACGCATCACATAATCCGTTCAGGATGTAGTTTCGGCATAGGAAGTCCGAATCCTTCCAATAGCCAACTGCCATCACGGATTGGGCATCCTGTTCCCTTAGTTCGGGAACCTTCTCGGTCAAGAATCTCGCCAAGCCGAGAGTTGCCAGGTAGAACAACATCTTTTGTTGCCACCTCTTGAAGTTCGATCCACTACCGGTGAACTTCTCCGGTCTTTCGGCCGAACCACTCGGTAGCGAAGGTACCCAAGTCATGGGAATATATCCCTCAGTGGTCCCACCATCTTGTGAACCAACGTTCACTGGTGTAGCTTGGGAATTAGCAACATTGTTGCCATTCCCACCACTGTTGTTCTCAACAACATTCTCCTCCCCATTAGCTGGCAGAACGGGATTCTCCATTTCTTCTAGGAAATTAGAGATAAACAACCAACAGGAAACGGAAATAAGGTTTTAAGATTGTTGGGTAATAAGGTGAAAGTCCCAAAATAATAATTCTACAGAAAAATTATTATTATATGGGAAAAAACAGAAAACTGGGAAGGAAAAGCTGGAGTGTTTAGATATAGGTTTAGCACAAGTTCGAACACAAAGTTCTTTTCCTTAAAACCATATTTGCTACCTCCCACAAGTGCTAGGAGCGTTGTAGCCTAGGTTTCCCAGGATAAAACGTGCTACGATTCTTTGTTTAAACACCTAAACAAAGAACCCGGCAAACAAAGCAAGAGCAAGAACACAGCTGGGTAAAGAAGAGAGTAGGAGCATAAGTTTTGCAGCAAAAACTGTACTGGAATTCCTTTTTTTTTAACTGTATAAAATGCTACTGCTCTACCTCTCTTTATATAGGGATGTTGGAGTGATAGCATTCAACATGGCCATTAAATTGGTATTAAAACCAATTGTGTAACACCTGTAACAGTCACCCACTAAGTAGGATTAAACTCAGTTTTAAAATTGGAATTAAAATAGTGTTAATTCCAGTAACAGATGAGTTTAATCTTCTGAACTTTCGGGTTTCAGACCGTTGGGGTGCAGGTTCACACGAGAGCACACGGACCAGGCAACATGAGAGTACATCTCTCGTGCGCGCTATGCACGAGAGTTGTGCTCTCGGTGCACCACAACCTCTCGTGCTCTCTGTAGGTGCTCTCGATTTCGACCGAACCAAGTGACTATATCAGTTGGAAAATGATACCGAAGTTGCCGGCGCACGCGAGCTCGGGCTTGAATCAAGCCTTTTTGATCTCTTCTAGTTGGATTTTGATTTGCATCCCCGCCCGCGCGCGAGAGAGCCTATATGTTATACAATTCTACAAGCTTCAAAAGAGCTCATGTATATAAGGGGGGCAAATCTTGTTTCCAAACCAATGTGGGACAAAGTCCTCTATTTTCCTTCATTTCCCAACTCAAATGGGTCTACTTTGAGAATCAATATCTCATTCACCCATTATCCGTTTTGAGCGTACAATATATCAATCTCTTCGTCTCACTACGAAGTACCCGAATTCACTTTGACCCGACCCAAATCGGAAGTGGACCCCACTGATAATTATACCACAAGATAGCCACTTAATATGTCATTTTAAGCTAATTTTTCCAACAAGAAGTTGTGTAAGCAATCCATGGTCGTGCGGATTTGGGACTCCGATGCCTCTCCAAAGAGCATAAGGTCGTCTGCAAAGAAAAGGTGTGAGACCCCCACTCCTCCTCTCGAGATGTGGATGGGTTTCCAAAGCTTCTTGTTGACTTCTTGTTGGACCATGTATGACAACTTTTCCATAGCTAAGTTGAACAAGTAGGGGGCTAGGGGGTCCCCTTGTCTGAGACCCCTCCCTGGTTGAAAATGGGGGAGCTTTTCCCCATTCCAGAGCACCTTGATCTTGCTTTCTTTGAGAGAGGAGATGATAAGCTTGATTACACGATTCGGGAAACCGAAGTCCATAAGTACCCTTTCCAAGAAACGCCAGTCTAAGCTATCATAAGCCTTATGTAGGTCCACTTTCATCACAAGGCCACCATTTTTACCTTTTCTTTAATTGATACTGTGGACAATTTCTTGAGTTAGGATGATGTTGTCTAGCGTTGATCTTCCGGGTAGGAAACTGTTCTGGTGGGGGCCGATCAATTTATTCATTAACGGTCTCAGCCTATTAACAATCACTTTGGACACAATTTTGAACATAACATTGAGGAGCGTGACCGTTCTGAAGTCTGTCGCGGTTTCGGGGTTGTCCTTCTTTGGAATCAAAGTGATGAAGGCTTCCTATAAGCTAACCGGAACCGTACCTGAGTCAAGGGCCTCATTCACCATCCTTGGTATAGCATAGCCTACCTCTTGCCAGAAGTCTTGGTAAAACGCCGCCTGGATGCCTTCGGGGCCCAGACTTCCCATCCTTTTCATGCCAAAAACTGCAGTTTTCACTTCATCCATGTCTGTTGGCCGAGCTAGATGATCCGCTTCACTCGGTTCAAGCCTCTTACCGTAGTGAATGTCCGGTGCGGTCTCATCTTTATTTACCCTGCAAAAAAGGTTAGAAAAGAAAAGAAGGACATGGTCTTTGAGAACCTTACCATCTGTGGTCCAGTCGCCATTAATTTTAAGCGCCCCTAATCCTCCCTCTGCTTCTTCTCATGATAGTGGAACGATGGTAGAAGTGAGTATTTTTGTCCCCGTCTTTAATCCAGGCTGGGACAAAAATAAAGAAGATCACAGACAGATTGAAATTATTTTAGTAGTACTATTTTTAAAATTTTGCATAATTGTATTGTATATTTGTATTATTATTATTATTGAAGTGATAATTATTTTTTTAGTTGATTAATTTTAAAAGTAAGTTGATAATTCAATTTTGGGAAATGGGTCAAATAGGCTCTCAAACTTTTGCTAAGAAGTCAATTAGCCCCTCCAACTTTTTAAAGGTGCAATAATTAATTACACCCATGAACAATGTATTTTGATGCAATGAACCCCAAATACAGGTAAATGACCTGCTATTATAGGTCATTAGAAATCCGACCACTTTCCGAAATGTTTTCCAGCAAAAAAAATGACTTCTTAACAAAAGTGTGAGGGCCTATTTGACCCTTTTCCCTTCAATTTTAGTTGTGTATTTGTCTTGATAATTTAGTTGTTGACTTGTTGAGGAGTTGAGATTGAAATATTGAATTGTTGGTTAACTTAGATTAGGTATGCATTTGTGTTTAAACGTTGAAAACTTGTTGACGTGTTACGTTGATTTTGTTAAGTTTTAGCCTATCCACTCGTTCGTCCTTGCGTGATGCTTGCACAGTTATACACCCGAAATTGCGTATACATATGTATGTGTGTTTGTACGCGCATAGAGGGGGAAAAGGGAGGAGAAGAAGAACACCAAGCTATAGTATAACAATCATGTAAATGTATCACTTTCATTCACCTTCACTCACTTTATATAGTGGTTCATACAACTCTTCAACTACACAATCATGAATAATACATTCAATGAAAACATATGAAGAGTCTTAGTAACTTAATGGCCATAAGTATAATAATTATAACACTCCCCCTTGGCCATTAAATGACTATACTCATGCCTCGTTAAAAACCTCGCTAGAAAAACCCTGTGGGAAAAACCTAGTCGAGGAAAAGAGTACATGTAGTATAAGTGTTGCATCGGCTGCCTCGTTTAAAACCTTAGCCTAAGAAAACCCAGTGGGAGAAAAACTTAGCTAAGGGAAAAGAGTACAACCGTAAGCCTCCCGGGCATCATCTTCCAGATTAAACTTTAGAGTTTATCGCTCCCCCTGAAGACAATAGTCTTCCTAGCCTTCGCATCCCAATTTTATAAACGTACTTCTCAAAAGTGGATGTAGGCAAGGACTTAGTGAACAAATCTACCAGATTTTCACTAGAGCGAACCTTTTCAATGAGTATCTCACCACTCTTCTGGAGTTCATGTGGGTAAAAGAATTTAGGAGCGATATGTTTTGTAAGGCCTCCTTTAACGTACCCATTACTCATTTGTGCAACACATGCTGCATTGTCCTCATATAGGACTGTCGGAGTGTCGGGGAATCAACATTGCTCATTGTTCCGCATGAGCGATGGATATGTTGTATTAGTGATCTCAAACATACGCATTCGCGTGCGGTTTCATATAAAGCAATTATCTCCGAGTGATTAGATGAGGTAGCAACTAAGGTCTGTTTAATGGACCTCCAAGATATAGTTATACCTCCACAAAGAAAAACATAACCAGTTTGCGATTTAGCAGTATGAGGGTCAGACATATAACCAGCGTCTGAATACCCTGTTAAAGTAATGTCCTGGTTGTTTTCAAAATAAAGACCAAGGTCTTTTGTCCCTTGGAGATATCTAAAGATATGCTTTATTCCACTCCAATGTCTTCTGGTTGGAGAGGCACTAAATCTAGCAAGTAAATTCACTGAAAATGCAATATCAGGCCTTGTGCAATTAGCCAGGTAAAACAAGGCTCTAATAGCAATTAGGTAAGGAACTTCAGGTCCTTGAACCTCCTCATTATCCTCCTTAGGTCTAAATGGGTCCTTTTCCGCTTCAAGGGACCGGGCCACCATTGGGGTGCTAAGGGGATGAGATTTATCCATATAGAATTTCTCCAATAATTTATTAATGTAGTTGGCTTGGTGAATGAAAATTCCATTTGGAAGATGCTCGATCTGCAGGCCAAGGCAGAACTTGATTTTTCCCAAGTCTTTCATTTCGAATTCTGCTTTTAAGCATGAACATGCTTCTATAAGGTCTTCCTTTGTCCCAATAATGTTCATGTCATCGACATAGACAGATATAATGCAGAAGCCATTAGATGACTTCTTAATGAATATACAAGGGCAAATATCATTTTTAACGTATCCCTTCTTCAGGAGGAATTCACTCAAATGGTTATACCACATTCTACCAGATTGCTTCAAGCCATATAATGACTTTTGAAGTTTGATGTTATACATGTTTCGATCTTTATCCTTCATATTGGAATTTTGAATACCCTCGGGTATTTTCATGTATATATCAGCATCTAGTGACCCATAAAGGTAAGCTGTCACTACATCCATCAACTGCATATCTAATTTCATACTTACTACCAATGATATTAAATAGCGGAATGAGATGCCATCAATAACAGGAGAGTATGTTTGATCAAAATCAATTCCGGGTCTCTGCGTGAACCCCTGAGCTGCCAATCTCGCTTTATATCTAACCACCTCATTGTTTTCATTCCTCTTCCGTACGAATACCCACCTAGATCCTACTGGGATCACATCTTTTGGGGTAAGTACGGTGGGACCAAAAACTTTTCTTTGATTAAGCGAGTTGAGCTCTGCCTCAATTGCCTGTTTCCACTTCAACCAGTCAGAGCGCTTCCGGCACTCGGTTATTGACTTTGGTTCTGGATTCAGATTATTTTGTGGAATGTTACAGGCAACTGTATAGGCAAAAGTGTCGTCGACGACTATTAAATCTCTGTTATATGTTTCTCCTGTATCAACAAAATTTATGGTCGTTTCTATATTGACATCAACCAGATCATCTTCATTTCCCAAAATATTCTGATCTAGATGTTCCGCATCCCCAGTGTTTATATTATTTAAAGCACGTGCAGGTTCACTGGGTTCTCCGTCTTCGGGACGGCTGTCTTCAGGACGGTTAACATTTTTCTGGAGTGACTGAGATATTTTACCAATTCTCGTCTTCCGTGGATTTAAATCTTTTGCACCAAGTGGTCTCCCGCGCTTCTGGCGATGGGGAGTGTTAGTGTGCATACTTGGTCCCACGAGGACTTCAACTCTCGAAGGAGCATTCACAGCAGGGATATAGGACCTAGTCACTCCTCTGTTATCAGTAAAAGCATCTGGCAGGTTATTTGCTAAATTTTGCAGATTAATAATTTTCTGAACTTCTAGTTCAGTTTGACTAGTACGTGGGTCTAGATACTGAAGATCTTTTTCATCCCATGAGATTTCTCGGCATTTCGTTAAATAAGGTCTTTTATCCGCCACTAATGCCGGGAAATGATCTTCATCAAAAATGCAGTCAGCGTACCTTGCAGTAAACTGATCTCCTGTCATGGGCTCTAGGTATTTAATGATGGAGGGAGATTCATAACCAACATATATACCTAGTTTTCTCTGCGGGCCCATGGAGGTTCGGTTTGTAGGTGGTATGGGGGTATAAACTGCATACCCAAATACACGCAGATGGCAGATGTTAGGTTCTACACCACGTAGTAGTTGCAAGGGGGAATAATCATGATATGCACTAGGTCGGATTTGAATTAAAGCTGCAGCATGTAATACTGCGTGTCCCCAACATGAGACTGGTAAACCAGACTTCTGCAGTAATGGTCTAGCGATTAATTTAATACGCTTAATCAGAGACTCAGCCAAGCCATTCTGAGTATGGACATAAGGTACAGGATGCTCCACTTTGATGCCCAAGGCCATACAATAATCATTGAAAGCCGTTGATGTGAATTCTCCAGCATTATCCATTCTTATTGATTTAATGGGATAATCTGGGAATTGGGCATTCAACTCAATAATTTTCGCAACAAATTTAGCGAAAGCTTTGTTCCTCGTGGACAATAGACTAACATGAGTCCAACAAGTGGAAGCATCAATAAGGACCATAAAATATCTAAATGGTCCAGAAGGTGGACTAATAGGTCTACAAATGTCGCCCTGCAATCTCTGCAGAAATATAGGCGATTCATGTCCAACCTTAGTACGTGACGGGCGTACAATATATTTACCTTTCGCACAAGCCACACATGTAAACATAGTTAGCGAAAGTACGTGAGATCTTGACAAGTTATGTCCAGCAGAATTAGATATGAGCTGTCCCATCATATTCTGCCCAGGATGACCCAGGCGGTCATGCCACATTTGAAAAGAATGTGGATTTTTGAGTTTCATGGTTAGTGCAACAAATGAATCATTATGTTGTATATAGGTATAATATAACCCAGAGGATAAAGAGGCAAGTTCCTCAACCTCTCGCTTTTGACCAGTGATCAACTGAGTCATGATCAAGAACTCCTCTTTGTTCTTAGTCTTGGTTTCAATATCGAAACCATTTGAATGAATATTCTTGAAACTCAGCAAGGTTCGTTTAGATTGAGGGTACAACAAAGCATTTTCAATTAGTAGCTTTGTACCCTTAGGAAGGATGATGGATGCCCTTCCGGAGCCCACTATTTGTACCTGATCATTAGAAATGGTAGTAATATTACTACTTGATTTGTTTAAGGTATGAAAAAACCTCATATCCGTTAGGATAGTATGCGTGGTTGCACTATCCACCAAGCACAATGTTGGTTCATGCTCCATTGTGCGAACAACAACTTTGCAATGTTGTAAGATCTTCGGGGTTACTTCTTGAATAGTGGTTGTTCGTTACTAATTAACCAATGCCGTTCACTGAGGAATATGTTGGCGATTCGTACTGATAATGTGTTACGTTTTGGCCTATCCACTCGTTCGTCCTTGCGTGATGCTTGCACAGTTATACACCCGGAATTGCGTATATATATGTATGTGTGTTTGTACGCGCATAGAGGGGGAAAAGGGAGGAGGAGAAGAAGAACACCAAGCTATAGTATAACAATCATGTAAGTGTATCACTTTCATTCACCTTCACTCACTTTATATAGTGGTTCATACAACTCTTCAACTACACAATCATGAATAATACATTCAATGAAAACATATGAAGAGTCTTAGTAACTTAATGGCCATAAGTATAATAATTATAACAGATTTTTTTTTTTTTTGAAAGCTTACGTTGATTATTTAAAATTAAGTTAATAATTTCATTAGGTTGAGGACATGGAAATGTTGAATTCTCGATTGTGTATTTGTGTTGAAGCATTGAGTACTTGAATGTTTGGACAAGTTTCATACATAATGACATTGCCAAATTAAAGGGGGTGTTTGGTTATTAGTCGATCAGTCAAATTTTAGCTGATTTGATTAAGTTTGATTGTTTTACCCACCAATAAGTTGTTTTGAAGTGTTTGGTAAATGGCTTATTGGCCTTGGCTGATTGGGCCAATCAATCCATAATTGAAAAGCTAATGGATGTAGTTTTTTTGGGAGCGTTATGTTGTGCAACCGTGTGCACCATGCATGGTGCACATGATTGCAAAAACGACGTCGTTTTGACGTCCGACTTAAAAAAAAAAAAAAAATCAGAATTGCATAACTACACATCCATAACTTCATAACTATACATCCAGAATTGCATAACTACACATCCATAAATTCATAACTATAAATCCAGAATTGCGTAACTACACATGCATCTATAACTTCATAACTAAACATCAATAACTTCATAACTATAAATCCAGAATTGCATAACTACACATCCATAACTTCATAACTATACATTCAGAATTGCATAACTACACATCCATAACTTCATAACTATAAATCCAAAATTGCATAACTACACATCCATAACTTCATAACTATACATTCAAAATTGCATGCATAACTACACATCCATAACTTCATAACTATACATTCAGAATTGCATAACTACACATCCATAACTTCATAACTATACATTCAGAATTGCATGCATAATTACACATCCATAACTTCATAACTATAAATCCAGAATTGCATAACTACACATCCACAATTTCATAACTATAAATCTAGAATGTGAAATTATAAAATTATGAACATATGTTTACGTAACTAACGGCAATCGAAAATGATTTTTTTTTTATTTAAGTAAAACGACGCCGTTTTTGCATCCGTGTGCACCATGCATGGTGCACACAGATGCACAACATAATTTGCCGCTTTTTTGATCGGCTGGTTGGAATCAATAGTATATTGACTATTTTATCTTGAGTAAATACCTAAAATGGTCCCTCGACTATAGCTAAATTCACAAATTGGTCCTCGACTTTCAATTTCAACCAATTAAGTCCTTAACTTTGCAATTTTGACACGATTTGGTCCTCCATCTATTTGACCATTTGTTGACCGTAATAAACGATCTCCAGAAGAACCTTCACCTCTCGTCAGAGCACGTGGAGGCCACCAGGATGACGTTGCACTGGTTCAGAAACACGTCGTCTTCTTCACTCTGGTACGAACTCAACTACATTGAATCCAAAGGGAGGATGAAGAAAGGCGACCGAATTTGGTAGATTGCTTTCGGCAGTGGATTCAAATGTAACAGTGCGGTCTGGAAATACAACCGGAACCTTAAAAACTCGACGATGGACCATGAAATTACATATATATCCTCAAAAATCACAGTCAACAAACGGTCAAATAGACAGAGGACCAAATTGTGTTAAAATTGCAAAGTTAAGGACTTAATTGGTTAAAATTGAAAGTCGAGGACCAATTTGTGAATTTAGCTATAGTTGACGGACCATTTTGGGTATTTACTCATTTATCTTTTAGGCTCCGTTTGGAAAGCAGGAAAGTGACTTCTGGAAAATATTTTCTGAAAAATGAGTCATTTTTCAAAAAACATTTTCCTTTCTAGTGTTTGGCTACACAACGGAAAATTATCTTTGTGTGTTTGGTTCATTTTCCAGAAAATGAGTAGGAAAATGAAAAGAATTGAATACTTCAAAATTTTAATTGTTTGATACTTTTGATAAAAAAAATTTTGTAAATAGCACTCTTTTGATATATATATATATATATATATATATATATATATATATATATATATATATATATATATAACATATTAAAAATGTAATTTTAAAAAAAAAATTAAATACGAAAAAATTAATATTATTTGTAAATTTTAATTTTTTTTGAACTTTGAATTCCAAAAAAAAAAAAAAAAAACGAGGACCGGCTCGCGGGGCCCGCCAACCCGCATGGAGCAGGCTTTGGTTGCATGAACTCTAGCTTGCGGGTTTGGTGGGCCGACTTGCAAAAGCTCGCAAAACATACATATTTTCCTTTGACTAATGCATCATTTTCCATTGACCTCATTTTCCCTCCTCTCGCCAAACACTCAAAACTCGAAAAAGATTTTTCGGAAGTCATTTTTCAAATTTCCAAACGCACCCTTAGAATCAATGAGATTTGCTTTTAAATGGGTGGTGAGTTTGCCATTTATTATTATTATTATTATTATTATTATTATTATTATTATTATTATTATTATTATTATTATTATAATAGTAAATTATTTTAAATTATTAAAATTTAAAATAATTAATAAATATTGTTTCAAAATATATAATCCTTCCATATAATAAAGTTATAGAGCTTTGGCCAATCACAATTTAGTATTTTCCGGCCCAATGTAAACACATTTTTTTAATAGATAGAGATAGAGATTTTCCTTTCATATGATAATTTAATTTTCCTTTCATTTGTTTGATAGATAGATAGATAGATAGATAGAGATAGAGATAAGAATAATTATATTTTTCTAATTTTATGTTAATTTCAACTTGAGTTTATTTTTCTCTTTTTCTTTTTGTAAAAATAAAACTAATGTATAAAAAATTATTATTAAAAAACTCTAATTAAGATCTTTTGAATGACATCCATATTGATATATTTTTTTTTAAATAAATACATATGATGTATATTTATCTTAGTGTTTATGAACATTAATGTTTATATTTGTGGACATATAGAACAAATATTATGAGTATAACACACAATGAATATTATTAAACATGATGCGTTCATAGTATACTGTCTATGTACATTAAGCTTTATTTTTATGAATATATAGAATGAATATTATGAACCTACTATAGATGAATGAAAATGCATATAATGTATATTTAGTTTTGTGTTTATGGACACTAAAGTTTGATTTATGGACATATAGAACAAATATTATGAACATAGTGTATGATAATGTTATTAAATATGATGTACTAATTGACATTTGATATAAAACGATGTCATTTTGGACCAGGATCCACTATGGAAGGTGACCCTGGTCCACCATGGGAGCAACACACATGACCTGCATTTACTAAAGAAAAATATTATCTTGGAAACCTTAAACAATACACATAGCCTGCACTTACTTATATAGTAATATCACATTATATTTAGTGTAGTAGTTTAGTATATGCAAATTCTAATACTTTTGGGCAGTCAAATACATTATTTGTTGTGCTGACTACATTTAATTAAAATTTTTAAATTCAAAATTTGTGTCTAGCAAAGTCCCTTTATTTGCACTCTAACTTTTAGATGCCCCTTAGCTTGCTTATAAATACCCACAAATTAGGTTCAGTCTTTGTGTTTTTTTTTTTTTTTAGTATAGTTCTCTTTGTATGTTCATGGTATTTGTGTAGTTTGACAAGTGATTGGTCTTTTTTTTTTTTATTTAATCCCAACATTAAGTCATTATAAAGAGAAATTTGATATTAGGTACTATACATTGCATACTTTATTATAATAAGATATGGTTTGAATATTATATAATATTTTGAGCATTTATTTATTTTTTATATTATTTAAATTTGATAAATAATATAATTATTGAATATATTTTACTATCTGTGCATCGCACTGGTGCTATACTAGTTTAATATAAGAGTTAAATAAACAAAAATAATTAACTAATGTCTTTAAAAAAGTATAGATGATGCATAAATTTTATAATTATTTATCAATATAAGAGTTTATCATCTTATTATATTTAAAGGTTAAAATAACACAATATATGCATACCCTTAAAAGTCATTTTACTAGGGGTGTAAATGAGCCGAACCGGTCGCGAGCGGCTCGGTCAAAGCTCGGCTCGAGCTCGAGCCAAACACGAATGGCTCGTTTAATAATCGAGCTCACATATTCTACGCTCGTGGCTCGTCAAGCAGCTCGCGAGCATTATATATATATATATATATATATATATATATATATATATATATATATATATATATATATATATATATATAGAAGAGCGCTTATATGCGGCGGGGTCTTACGGTGCGGCGGTGCGGTCAAATTCCAGAATACACCAACAGTGTTAACAATATGCACCAACAGTGTAATAAAAACACACCCCAATGAAATGTAATAAAACATCACAAAATACACCACAGACTCAAAAAAACACACCATATAACTCACCACCCCCAATGGTGTATTTCCGAACAGTGTATGGTGTTTTTACTCACACCTAATGGTGTGTGTTTGGTGATGCAGGGCTCTGTTTACTCTGTTTTGTGGGGTGTATTTCCTAACGTTGATGGTGCATATTTGGTGAACTATTGGTGTTGCCGCACCGTAAGAAATAACCGCACCGTAAGACACTGCCGCACCTGAACCCGCCTATATATATATATATATATATATATATATATATATATATATATATATATATATATATATATATATATATATATATATATATATATATATATATATATTATTAAAAATTAAATTAAGGCAGCTGGCAGTAAGGCCTCAAGCATCCAAACTCAATTCGTCTTCGCAATTCGCATTGCTACGAAAGAACGAAACCCTCAGCCGACTGCTGACAAACGACGACGAGAGTCTCATCTCCGGTCTCCGCCTTCACCCTTGCTGACGAAGAAGCTGCACGGCCTTCACCTCAGCCCTTGCCGACGTCGACGAAGCTGTCCGGCACTCCGACCTCCGCCTCAGTCTCGAAGGCCGAAACAGGCATAAGAAATTAAGAATTCCTATTTCCTTTTTTCTCTTTAGCAAAATAAAATTCCAGCACAAAAATTCGAGCTCAAAGATCAAGCTAGAACTCGAGCTCGAGCTGCTCGAAAATTACCGAGCTCGAGCTCGAGCTCGGCTCGGCTCGTTTACTCCCCTACATTTTACATTCAATCAGCTACTAGTAAACAACTAATTTACCAAACAGTTTTTTCTAACCAGCTAATATAACCAACTGGTCAAACCCGCTAATGCAATCAGTCATCAACTAATAGCTAAACCAATCCACTATCAGCTATCAGCCGTTTGCCAAACACTCCCAAAGTGTATATAAAGTTTAACTTGTGTTCAATATTATAATAAACTTCTCCAAAAAAGTTGAATCCTTAACTCCAAAGGCCTCCCATATCACGACCCGACAAAGTATTTGGGAGAATGTAAATTAGGGTGATTCCCTGGCCCGACATAGCATTTGAGAAAATGTAAATCACAGTGACTCATGCTGCCGAGGTTTGAACATTAATATTTTCTCTCAAATACTACCTACTAAACCAGTGAGTTAAACCCGTGCAGACAATATACTATACTAAACTTGAATACTTGAATGTTGTCAATTTGTCATGCTTTTTTTTTTGGTACAACGGAGGGGCGGCCCCCTATTAAGTGACTCTGCGAACACAAGCTCCTCCTGCGTCAACAAGCAGAAGATCTCTTAAGCAATCCGATGGTTCCTCCAGGACATACGTTCCCCAATTGCAATCATGCCCCATGTTAATAAGTTTATCCGCACATTTATTACCCTCTCTCAAAACGTGTTCCACTTGAACTCTCTTAAGTTGCCAATCATTCTTCCAAAAGGCTGAACCCTAACCCTAAAGGCCTTACGTTGCCAATCATGTTTTTGCAGTCCGTGATCATGGCATTTAGATTGTGGTTGTTACTGGACTCTTTGTGTTGTCAATTGTCATGCTAATTTAATTCTAAAGAACTTGAAGTTTCGTTTAGAATCGTGATAGCAGAATTTGAATTTTTTATTTTATTGCATAAAAATCATGACTTCACCATGACTATATACTATTTTATGTGGAAGATGTTAGAATTTACTAGTAATTCACCCGCGTGATGCACGGGAAAAAATTATGTTATTATAAATATAAATAAAAAAATAGAAAAATTAAAATATTTTAAATTATCTAATATAATAATATTTTTGAGCTTCCATTGGTCAAGTATTTATTATTTTTATAGAATATAAAATTACAATTAAAATTAAAATTAAAATTATAATTATAATTATAATTTTGTATGGTTAATATAATCTCTAATTATATGCATATTCAAATAAACTTATAGAGGGAATTTACATAATTACATTAATTTATTCTTAATTGTATTTCATCTATATTATAATTTTCACAATACGAATAATAACTAAGATAATTACATTTGAAAAGCAAATTTCAAATTTTGTATGTGTAAATTTAAACTCTAATTGAACATATTTTTTATATGATTATATAATATATAGCTATTTTATTTTTCAAAAGTATATTTTTTATATGATTATATAATATATAGCTATTTTATTTTTTAAATGTACGTTGTGCTTTTTTTTATATAATAAAGGATGTTGTGGCATTAATTGTAACATTAACTATTTTCCAAACCATATAGCTTTATTATATAAAGGATGATAAATATCTCCTTAAACTTTCAGCTTAAATTATATTTGTATGTGTTTCTCTTGTATAATTGTACATGCTTAAAGACTTTAGCAATTCCATCTCTAATTTCTCACAATTATTAATATATTTGTTATTAACACACGCGCTCACATCCTACCCATGAAAATGAAAATGTTGTCGAGTTAGTAAATTTTGAGATTTTCTTGATATGGGAAAATTTAACAATTGAAATCAACAATTTATGATTCAAGAAATGAAGTTTAAAAAAATTAAAAAAAAATATCATTTCATTCATAATAAAGTTTCAAATATGAACCTTATATAAATTAAAAAATAAGTGTCGAGAGAAATATCAATTAATATTTGATGTGATCAAAACTTGAATTTAAAATGATTTATACTATTACAAATAAATAAATAAATGAATAGATAAATAAATACATAAATAAATAAAAGAGTTTAAACAAAAAAAAGGTATCCTAGTCTAGTTTAATTTATATAGAGGTAGGAAGACTCGAGGTCCTCTTAATATGAAATAGAGTAGTTTATCCCACTAGACCCGCGCGGGCTTAGCTCAATGATTTAGTGGACAGTATTTGGGATAAGAGACCAATGTTTGAGCCTCGGCAACGGCAGTGTTGAAATTATGTCCAAAGTGGGCAGATTCTTTGTGCACACCGGCATTTGGCCCTGTCTACTAACTCATTGAGTCACCGTGATTTACATGACGGTAAGAGTTTATCCCACTAAATTTTGGATGAGATATTATTTAAAAGTGTTAATTTCATTGTTAATTTCATTTTTTGTCCGTATCAGTTCACTTTAAGTCTTTTTTTATTAGAACATTTACTTTAAGTAATAGTATCATTGTGGCAAATTTCATTGTTAATTTCATTTTTTGTCCTAGATTTATAGGTATCAGTTCACTTTAAGTCTTTTTTTATTAGAACATTTACTTTAAGTCATAGTATTATTGTGGCATGACTATTTTTTGTTCTTTATCAACAAAACAGTTTAAATATCGTTAAATACAATGACATTTCGGTCTTTAATTATGAATGTTTCAAAAAAAATAAATGTAAAAAATATAGCGGTTCAACCTACTTTGTATTAAAAAAAAAATTGAAATGTGTTTGTATTTAACGATATTTCAACGATTTTGTTGATGGAGGACTAAAAATGATCATGCCACAATAATACTATGACCAAATGAGGATATTCTAATTTAAAAAAAAAAAAAAAAAAGACTAAAAGTATATTGTCATCTATAAATCTAAGGCCAAATATGAAGATATTGTAACATTTTATATTGTTAATACTACTGACTTTCTCAATCACTTCCACTGAGGCTCGAACCCACAGCCTCCCATATAAGGGAGCAACTTAATGCCATTGGACCGAAAATCCTTGGCTAATTATTATATTTAACCCCAAAAAATTATCATATATTCTCCTTGTGTCCAAAAATTGGACTTGTTATACCATGGACCAGGGTCCACCTTGCAAGGTGGACTCTAGTTCTAAATTGTGTACTTTTAGTATTGAAATTATGACTTCTATAATATAAATTGTATTTCTAAGTCAAACCAAATAATATTGTAGAAAGAAATTTATGAATACAATATAGGGCCATCAAATCCTAATCTGTTAATATTGTGTGACTGCAGTATTTGAAGGGATCTTGTGAATACAAAACAAGGTAATCAATTACATATATGTTAACATTGTATGTTTGTAGTATACAAATTGTGAATTTTTAAAAGATAAATTGTCAACATTTAGTATGTAAATTGTGAATATTTGGACTCGAGTAATTTGGGAAAAAATTGATGTCCTTGGAAATTGCAATGTCCCACGAAAATTGGCAACACCTTAAATGCAACAATATATATTATTTCATCACTCAAAATACCCTTTCTCATATGTCATTATATTTTATTGAAAAATAAAAGAAAAGAAATAAAATCAATAGCCTACTTTTTTCTTTTTCAAAATCAATCAAAACAATAAAAAGTGGGATATATGTAATAACAATGACTCACTTTAAAATAATAATAATAATAATAATAATAATAATAATAATAATAATAATAATAATAATAATAAGATTTTTTATAAGAAAAAAATTATAATACAATTATTATGAATAAATAAAAATGTACAATAATCATTTAAATTTTTGTGTCTAATCAAAATGGATAATACTTTTGGTGTGGAGATAGTAAATACTTATACATTAGAAACATAACATAATTGTTGCAATTTGTTAATTCTCGATTATGGATCGATAATTATTACTCAAATTAATTTTGTGAATTACTCTTCTCCCCAATAAATTCTTTTTGCTTATTATTCACTTTAATTGTCTTTTCATTTTTATCCGATTTTAGGGTTTAAGAAAAAACGGTGATTCAATAGTTCAGCAGACAATGTCGGCCAAATGCTTATGCACCCACTTTAAAGATAATCCCGACACTGCCACTGTCGAGGTTCGAACCTTGATCTCTTCTCCCAAATACTGCCTACTAAACCAGTGAGATAAGCTCAAGCGGGCCATAGCATTACCATTTTTCCTACTTAACGCGTAGTTAAAATCTTGTTTAACGTTTATATTTTTATTTTAAAAAAATTATAAAAGTATAACATTAAGTTTGATTCAATGTATGCATTTTTTTTCCCACTTTCACCTTGGATTTTCTTTTTTTTTCTAAACTTCTCATTTCCTCAACTCCTTTTTAGGAACTTCATAATCAACATAATTATTTATTTAATTATTTATTTATGATGATAATGAAGTTCCTAAACTTTTGATATTCCATAACTCCCAAATGCACTCTATATATAAGTTATTCCTCCATTGTTGATTCCCAAGAACAAACTAGTAAGCTTTTGATCCTGCCAATATATATTTTTACCTCCATGGCTCACTCTTTCCTTTCTTTTGCCATTCTCTGCCTATTCTTCCTTGTTCCACCCTCAGAATCAGGTAACTTTTTTATGGTTTATTTTTACCCTCTTTTCCAATGTGCATCTTCATTGTTAAGCAAGTGATATTTACTGCATTTTCCATGTCATCTCAGGTGGTCTTACAGGACATGAAAATGCAGAGAAAGTTGAACAGGTGAAGTGTACAGACCCTAGAAAGGCAGAGCCACCTGCCCCATCTCCTAGCCAGGTAAGTTGATCACAATTTATACAATGAAAAATGATAATTATGCGGGGAATCTCAACCAAATTGGTCAAACAAGACTTGGTAACCACAAGGTTACAAGTTTCGACTCCCAAATGGGATGGCCTATTAGCATTTTTTTATTTGAGCCAGTCAGCTACGGGCTGGTTAACCACTTTGTGGCCCTTTGCTAATTAGGGCCACAAGGTGGGGTTTATTCAATAGGAGTGGCTTATTAGCCTTTTTTATTTAAGCCGGTTAGCTACTTGCTGGTTAACCTATTTGTGGTCCTTTCTTGATTAGGGCCACAAGGCAAGATTTTACTTAATGTAGACTCTCTCGGGTAGTGGCTATGGGTTTTCCTTAAAAAAGATGAGAATTGTTTTTTTATGATTTAAATTAGGAGAAATCATGGTGCATTCCAAAGCCATCAGCATCTTACCAGCAACTGGTGGACAACATGAGCTATGCATGTAACCTGGTGAACTGCTCTGCTGTCCAATCTGGTGGCCCTTGCTATTACCCCAACAGCCTCATCAACCATGCTTCCTTTGCCATGAACCTTTACTACCAGAAAGCAGGGAGAAACGACTGGAACTGCAACTTCAAGAACTCTGGCGTTATCGGTGTATCTGATCCCAGCTATGGTGATTGCAAATTTGACTGTTTCTAGACCCCCCAAGTTATCATCTTTGGGTTTCATGTTCTCCCTTGGATGTTCTGTTTCTAGGCTGTGGTTTCCAGTGTTGTTCACTATTTCTTGCTTTTATTTGTGGGAATCTTAGAAATTTTATTTACTGTCAGATAATAGATGTCATTATGGTTTTGAAGTAACAAAAACAACCTTAAAGACAGGATTCTGTCAAATGTTCTAAAACATTGTTCTAGCCATAGACAAACAGGAATGTTTTAACCAAATGAGAGACGGAATCCGTTGTTGAAATAAAGTATGAAACTTTTGCACATGTGATTGGAGCACAAATGGCAAAAGCCCAAATAATATACTGTCATTATTGTCGGATAGTGGAAACAGTAAAAAGCCAGTAGAAAACAACATTTGCAGTTACAGAAGATAATAGAAAACAGCAGCCAATAGTTAACTTAGAACAGGTTAGACTAACATAATACCTGGTGTCATCAGACAATATAGAAAGAAAACACTAGCACAGTAGATCTCGTCCTTGGAGTTTGCCTTTGCACCGAAGTGGCATATGAGTCACAGCAAAAGCATTAAAGTAATCCCGAATTCCCCACAATGAAACTGAAACCAAAGATGCATAATTAGCCAAGCCAGACATTCTAAAGAGTAGTGAAGGAACTCTGTTTCATCATATTATTGAACAGGTGTGTTGTGGCTTAGCTCCGTAAATTCTTTATTCCTAGTTTCTGCACTTCAACCTTGAGCGATTTCAGATACCTAACAGTTTCGTCGAGGACGGCCACGGTATTCATCCCGTTTGCACCAGGAACAATTCCTCTTAACGTCTTCACCATTTTCCTCAGTTTCTTTCTTTTGCTGCAGCTTTCACCACTGACAGAGGACCTCTTGTGGCACGGGTAATTCGAGCAAGAATCGGGTGAACTACTACCATAGTTTGCATCGGTGCGTGCTGTGCTAAGTTCTTCGTCCTCACTTTCCATGTAACTCTCCTCTTCAAAGCTCATCAAATCCATCAATGCATCAATGTCATCTGAATCTTCTCGTTGAGATGAAATTTCTCGATCCTCATTGTTGGCGTTTATTTTCTCCATACCATTTTCATAAAAAGGAGATGCATTGATGTTTAGATGAGGGTAAAAATTGGAGGCCATTGCAGGGTGGAACATGATCTGGCTTCTATAATCCGTCTGATCAAAGATGATGAAATTCTTGGGGCAAGCCTCGGAAAGCTGCAATTTGACATTCTGGGAGGGCAGAGCGGGATTGTAGCCTGGAGATACGGCCATCGTATCCAAAAAAGATGTAGCAGAAGCATCGTAATTATAGGCACTACCTACTCCGTCTGCAAGGGGCAGCATAGTCTTTTGAGGTAAGAACGGTTGGTTACTCTGCATGAGTCACGGAGACGCAAATATGTGTTGAAGAAAGGTTTTGAATATAGAAGGAAGGTTTTGAATAACAGAACTAAAAGCTAAAATGTCTGGGGTGCGTCCATCGTAAAAGAAGCAGCAAACAAATCCCATACAAACCGGCAGCTACTGCATTGATCACTTGATTACTTCTTCCAGAACTCCACCACAAAAAGAAGTAGAAAAATCCCACCTTCCCCAAGCGTCCAAAGAAGCAACACTACGTAACAGGTTTGAGCAACTGACGGAAATACTCAGCCTGTAAACAACAAATCACCGAGTTTAAGCTAATGCTTTCCCAAAAGCCTTTGTCACATGAACAGGTTGGGGTAAAGTGGACAAAGTTGTGGATATTTACTAAAATAATGCGCAGATACAGATTAAAAATCACAGTTTTTATAACATGAAATTCAGTGAATCCCATTTGCAGAGGGCCCAAATATGTCAGACAGTTAGCCTAACTAACATTTCGACAAGAATTAAAGATAATGAAAAGTATGAAGAAGCGGAATTTTTGGTTTAAGTATAAAGGCATTTTAAGAAATTAAGGTCAAAAAAAGACGACAGGGAAGCCGTCTAGGCAAATATGGACTAGAGCTATAGAAACAAAGACTTCCTTTGAAACTCTAATTTCAAAAATATGTTGAATTATATAAATTGGTAAATATGGACCTATAGATGCTGATATTAGCATCTACCTACCATTTACTAACTCTAATATGAGCATAATACCATTACAACCGCAAAGTTATAACAAGCAACTTATAGAAGATTGAAAATCTCAAACGAGAAACACACTTACCTGACAAACTTGCATCAATTGGTCATAAACGATGTTCCCAACACACATTTTAAACTGTCCAACTTCCTTGACTGCTCTGTATCTCTTTAGTGTAAAAGCAATGTACATTCTCACTCCTCCAACAGATTTTAGACTCAGACCCTTTTTCACTACAATCAAAACCCTCTGAAATAGACATACAGAAAAGAAAAGGTATTGTAACACCAACATTGTTAAATCATCATAATCCCAAAAACAAAAAACTAGAACCATTAGAAAATAGAAATGTATCTTTTCCAGCGTTCTTTAATTGAAGAGTCTTATGAATCTCTTTTAAGATAATTTCAAATGGTAATGAGATACTGACCAAATACAACCAATTTTACAGAATCATGAGAAAGAACACAACCATTCGCACACACTTCCCACAGTAATACACAGACGAGAGCGCCCACGGCATGATGATAACTCCAGCAGACTTCAATATGTGTATCCACCCACCCAAGGCTGCCTGTTTAGCCCAAAAATCAATCTGTGAATTTTTTTTTTTTTTTTAAATCCAGAACAGCACTACTTAAAGTTGTAACAATTTGTCAAAAGCAACATAGCATAGAAACCCCAGATCAGCATTTATTATTAACTCCCACCCACAATATTTATTACAAAATCTTTTACATGTACTCAATTACACCAAAAAAAACAGTACTAAAAATGATAAAGAAGCATGACTAACAAGGGAACCATAAAACCTAGGAAAGATACAATTTTTTCACAACTCAACAAAAACATTGAGAAATATGAAAACCAGAGGATCAAATCAAGAAAAACATATAACCATCCCAAGCCAAATATACAAATCGATTGGGTATCTCAAAAAGACAAGATCTTGATACATAACAGCAAGAAAACTGGCCTAAAAATCCTCAGGTATCTTCTCTGCATACGGAATTAACATAAAGCATGCCATTTGAGCTGACCCAGAAAACGAAAAACTAAATCCAGCACAAAAACACAGCAGGAAAGAGAAACAAAGCAACATAAAAGGGTAAAGAAGATATCAATCCGAAAATACCAAATCGGAAAAAGAATTGAGACTCTTTCTGAGGAATCGCCGGCCCAAGTATCCGAACTTTCGCTAGATTTTTACTGCAGCTGAGATGGGAGGAAATGGAAGGTAGTGAGAGAAAGCAAATGGAAGTGTTGAAGGAGAGAGAGAGAGAGAGAGTGAGTAGGCGAAGTGTGCGAAAGAAGTGGTGAAGTAGATGGGGGCCTTGGGATACGTGACCACGCAAGTGGAACAGTTGTTGGTGCTTGGTGGAACCGGGGTCATTTATTTCAATAACTAGTTTTTTACGCGCATTGCGCAATTGAGATAATGCCCAATGTTTTTTTTTTTTTTAAATAAGTACTTCAAAAGTATATTAAGGCAGGATTATATTGAAATTGTTCATACATAGATAATTGAAGGTTGAATTTGCGTATTTAAATAGGTAATTCTTCTCCCAAAGGTCGAGTCCTCAACCCCAAGGGCCCCCCACACTCCGGCCCGATAGAGCATTGTGGGAAGTTGTAAATCATGGTGACTCAATGGTTCAGTAGACAGGGCCAAATGCTGATACGCACAAGGAATCTGCCCACTTTGGACATAACTCTCGCACTGCCGCCGCCGAGGTTCAAACGTTGGTCTCTTCTCCCAAATACTACCCACTAAACCATTGAGCTAAGCCCGTGCGGGTTAAATAGGTAATTCTCAGTTTACAAATGCAAGATAATATAATCATGATTGATTATAATTGTCAATAAAATAATTGTATAGGTATAATTGAAACCAAATACAGGACATAAGGGAGAACACATAAAAATTAGGGCATAAAATATTAAATATATACTAATATTGTTTGAGGAGATTCCGACATTAGAATTTGTGGTTAAGTTCTATTAATACTTTAATATTAGAATTAGATTAATGGTGTAGTTATAATTCTATATTAGATTTTAGTATTAGAATTAGACTAACGGTGAATTAACGGAAAAGTTAAATGGATAATCATATAATTAAGGATAAATTAGAAAATCTTAAAAGAAAAAAATTATAACCTGAACAATATAAACCATTCATTTGATTTAATAATTTGGCGGTCATTTTTTTCTACCCAATGTTAATAATTAAATAAATTCGCTGGTAAAATCCGCTAGTATAATCCGCTAACGGCTGATTGTCAAACAAAGACATTGCGAGGTAGTTCTCACTTCAATTTGTTGTGTGATTTGAATACTCTCTTTGTCACAAAATCTCTCAAAGTAGTTAATATGGTTGGCTTTATTAATTATATTTTTTTTAATTTTTTCATGGTATTAATAAAATACTTAGTAAATAAATATATAGTATTATTTTGTATTATAACTTTGATATTTAATTAGAAAAATAGTGCACAAAAAACATAATAGATAATGTAGTGAATATAATCAATTGATGAATTTGAATGTAAAAATTTTTACATTTGAAAAAAATAAAGACAATTTAACTAATGAAAATATTTCTTTTAATTAATTTATTGATAATTAATAATTTTTTTTCACTGAATAAAGACATTGTAAGGACAATGTAGCGAATATAATCAATTAATAAATTTGAATATAAAGAATTTTTACCAGGACTATGTGGTCCAATGGTACCCGGGTTGGACTTCCATTTGGAAGATTATGAGTTCAAGCCTCAGTGGAGGCGTTATAGGTTCTTTGTGTTTCAGTAGGTTGAGAAAGTATATGAACAGATACTACAATGTAATAGAGCCAGTAACTTTCAAAAAAAAAAGAATATAAAGAATTTTTACATTGAAGAAAAATAAAGACAATATAACTAATAAAATTAATTCTCTTATTTAATTTATTGATAATGAATAATTTTTTTTTTTTTTGAATAAAGGCATTGTGGACACATAATTCTAAATTAAAGAAATGCATATGTATTATTTTTTGTTGTAACTACTAAATTATTATTTATATATCTACTATCTACTATACTAATAAGAGCCCAAGAGAGTTAGGCCTATAATGGGTAGAAAAAATGGCGGTCACAGATTTTAATCAAATGAATGGCTCAGATTGATTAAAAGATTGATCAGATTTAAATTTTACACTAAAATTTCTTAAAATACCCACACACCGTTACTAATTTCGTTAAAATTTTAAGAATAGCCGTTAGTTCACCGTTAACTTACTCATTGATTTCAATAAAAAAAAAAAAAAAAAAAAAAAGTCTTAGGTTCGAACCTCATCCCAATCAAAGTTGGCATAATTAGTACTCTATTTTACTCTTATTAAATTATCTAAATAATAATTTAGTAGTTACAAAAAAAAAATAATAATACATATGCATTTCTTTAATTTAGAATTATGTGTCCTCAATGCCTTTATTCAAAAAAAAATTATTCATTATCAATAAATTAAATAAGAGAAATAATTTTATTAGTTATATTGTCTTTATTTTTTTTCAATATAAAAATTCTTTATATTCAAATTTATTAATTGATTATATTCGCTACATTGTCCTTACAATGTCTTTATTCAGTGAAAAAAATTATTAATTATCAATAAATTAATTAAAAGAAATATTTTCATTAGTTATATTGTCTTTATTTTTCTCAAATGTACAAATTTTTACATTCAAATTCATCAATTGATTATATTCACTACATTGTCTATTATCTTTTTTGTGCACTATTTTTCTAATTAAATATCAAAGTTATAATACAAAATAATGCTATATATTTATTTATCAAGTATTTTATTAATACCATGAAAAAATTAAAAAAAATATAATTAATAAAGCCAACCATATTAACTACTTGAGAGATTTTGTGACAAAGAGAGTATTCAAATCACACAACAAATTGAAGTGAGAACTACCTCGCAATGTCCTTGTTTGGCAATCAGCAGTTAGCAGTTAGCGTTAGCGGATTATACTAGCGGATTTGACTAGCGAATTTATTTAATTATTAACATTGAGTAGAAAAAATGACCGTCAAATTATTAAATCAAATGAATGGTTCATATTGTTCAGGTTTTAATTTTTTTCTTTTAAGATTTTCTAATTTATCCTTAATTATATGATTATCCATTTAACTTTTCCGTTAATTCACTGTTAGTCTAATTCTAATATTAAAGTCTAATATAGAATTATAACTACACCATTAATCTAATTCTAATATTAAAGTCTTAATAGAACTTAACCATAAATCCTAATGTCGGAATCTCCTCAAACAATATTAGTATATATTTAATATTTTATGCCCTAATTTTTATTTGTTCTCCCTTATGTCCCGTATTTGGTTTCAAGTATACCTATACAATTATTTTATTGACAATTATAATCAATGACTATATTATCTTGCATTTGTAAACTTAGAATTACCTATTTAACTCGCACGGGCTTAGCTCAATGGTTTAGTGGGTAGTATTTGGGAGAAGAGACCAAGGTTTGAACCTTGGCGGCGGCAATGCGGGAATTATGTCCAAAATTGGCAGATTCCTTGTGCGTATCAGCATTTGGCCCTGTCTGCTGAACCAATGAGTCACCGTGATTTACAACTTCCAACAATGCTCTGTCGGGTCGGAGTGTGGGAGGCCATTGGGATTGGGGACTCAACCTTTGGGAGAAGAATTACCTATTTAAATACGCAAATTCAACCTTCAATTATCTATGAATGAACAATTTTAATATAATCCTGCCTTAATATACTTTAAAGTACTTATTTAACAAAAAAGTATTAGACATTATCCCAATCGCGCAATGCGCGTAAAAAACTAGTAATTTAATAAGAGTAAAATAGAGTATTAATTATGCCAACTTTGATTGGGATGAGGTTCGAACCTAAGACCTTTTTTTTTTTTTTTTTTTTATTGAAATCAATGAGTAAGTTAACGGTGAACTAACGGCAATTCTTAAAATTTTAACGGAATTAGTAACGGTGTATGGGTATTTTAGGAAATTTAGTGTAAAATTTAAATCTGATCAATCTTTTAATCAATCTGAGCCATTCATTTGATTAAAATCTGTGACCGCAATTTTTTCTACCAATTATAGGCCTAACTCTCTTGGGCTCTTATTAGTATAGTAGATATTACTCCCATAAATATTATTTTCAACCTCCAAAATTATTTATATTCATTAGTTATTTATAGTAATCTGAAATGATATATTTTTTATATTTATATTTATTCCTACTATAAAATCGGTTAAAGTAGCTGCTAGGTCCTTGTACTATAACATTTTGTTCATTTTAGTCCCTGTACCTTAATTTTGTTCAATTCAATCCTTGTACTTTAAAATTTAGAACAATTAAGGACAAAATTTAACACCGTTTATTTTTAACGTTAAGTTTGCCCACATGACGTTCGATTTGTCATGTCAGATTTTGTCCAAAAATAATATTGTTTTATGCCACACCACAAAAGTTGACATGGCAATACCATATCACAAAATTTGACATGGCAAATCGAACGCCACGTGAGCAAACTTAACAGAAAAAATAAACGGTGTTATGTTTTGTCCTTAATTGTTCTAAATTTTAAAGTACAGGAATTAAATTGAACAAAATTAAAGTACAAGGACTAAAATGAACAAAACGCTACAGTACAAGGACCTAGCAGGTACTTTGAGCTATAAAATCGGTAATAGACGTAACTCGATCATGGCAATTGGGAAGGTAGAGAAGGGTGATAATGCTAATCGTATATTCTTTCTGTTTGATGTTGAGAGATATTAAAATTTTGTTTAGAGAGTTTCGTAATTTAAATCTTTTTTTTTTGCACCAAAAAATAATTAAATTTCTCTTTTGTTAAATGATTTGTGAATGCTCATTCACTTACTAGGCATGTCTCTTTGTCAAAATATATGGAATGGTCCTCTATTCCTTTTGTTTTTTATTTCACATATATTTATTTTCAAACTTGACTAGTTGAATATATATATATATATATATATATATATATATATATATATATATATATATAAAGTTACCCTCCATATATTTTTATATTGACTCACATGTAAGGATGGCAATGGGTCGGAAAGGGCTACATCTATCACCCGACACATCTTATATTTTCTCCACCCATCCCCACCTCTAATCCGTATCGGGTGGACTTTTTCAAAACTCATCTCACCCCCACCGGGTGCGGGTGCCCACTACGGTTACCCACCACTTATCATCTTATTATTGTTTCCAAAGCATAATATTTAAATTATTTATACATAATAAAATAATAAAATTCATTAGTGATACTAAAACATAAAATAATAAAAATATTTAAATATAATAACAAAATTGTTTATTTTTTAAAATAAACTTAGTAGTTTAGATATAAAAATAGTAAAAAGATACACGAAGTTATATAAACTTTTATAAATAACTACATACTAGTACTTATTTTACTATTATATATATATATATATATATATATATATATATATATATATATATATATATATATATATATATATATATATATATATATATATATATATATATATATATATATATATACACACACAGACACACACACACACACACACACATACACACATGGTGGGTCGGGTCGGGTTCTAGGCAGGTTTTGTACATAGAACCTGAATCCAACCCGACCCACCGCAGGTTTACTTTTTTAAGACCCACCCCGACCCACCACCCACCATCACCCAAAAAAACCCGATCCATGCGGGGTGGGTTCGGGTGGATATCCGCGGGGCAGATTGAAATTGCCATACCTACTCACATGGCATACAACTAACCAAGTACCTTGTCGTTTGATAACATTATTGTTACCATTCCAAATGGAAGGTCACATAATCATGCTGAGCAAATATCAGGGCCGGATTTTAGGGTGTGCAAAACGTTCAAGAGCACAGGCCCTCAATTTTTAGAGAACTCAATATTTATTTTTAATCTAGCTACTTAAGAAATAAAAAGAATTGCAAGTAATCCAGAAACTCATCAGTTTTTTTCCCAAATCGCTTCTCTCTCCTAATAACTAGGACATAAGTAATTGAGTATGCCGCATTGCAAAACCGTTATCTTTCCCCAGCGGCACAAATGATGTCTCAAGCGTTGAATCTGTAGAGATAACTTGAAACATGTACCATTCACCAGTTCACCACCAATACTGCCTGAGAAATTGATTTTTTCCCCCTAACATATCGTTTTACTTGCATTCCAAATGATACCGGCAACCTAGTAGGTAGTCACTAGCCAGGTATAGTAGTTAATTTCAAGATATTTTTTTTTTAATTTTATTTTTCTGCTTGTTTGAACATTGGAGATAGTAGGTTAGTAGGATTCTTATGATTTGGTTTTAAAGATTATGTTTATACTTTGGGTGGCAAATTATTGGTCCACACAGTGCTGTGTGGACCATAACAAATAATACATTTTTAATATACTTAATGTACATTATTTGTGTATTGAATGTACATTACACAATATAATGTACATTCAGTACACAAATAATGTACATCCCCTAAATACAATGTACATTTTAAATATATTAAAAGTACATTATTTTTGTACTGAATGTACATTATTTTACAGTATACAAAATATGGTCCACACAATTTGTGTAGATCTTAGTCCACACACTAATGATTGACTTTTAGTAAGGTCTCATTTATTTACAAAAATGTACTACAAAAATCTAAAACACGACCCTGCTACATATATGTCATATTGTAGTCACCCAAAAAAATGCTTAAAAGGTCCAGTTGGATTTTAATGGAGAAGTGACCAGAAGGCCATTTTTTTATATTAAATTGATAGTCAAAAGCCATAATTTGAATGTTTTGATAGATTAATAAAATTTTTAATAGTTCACAATATTAGAAAGATTACTTAGTTTTCAAAAAATAAATTAAAAAATTACTTAATTCACAAATAGTTAAATAAATATTAAAAATAATGACAATTAGTATAATTAAAGAATACATCATTTGTGAAAGACCTTGTGGTCAAGCGACATGAAGTGACTCTTTCAAGTGAGAGGTCATGGGTTCGAGCCTGGTGATTACCCATGGGAGCGTTATGATGACGACCTTTTATATGTATAAGGTCCAGATCACGTGAGGACTAATCTAGACCATAAGGAAACAAATCCCTTTAAAATATTAAAATATATAAATTTAGGGTAAATCAGTCTTATTAAAAGATACGCATTCTTATACAAAATGTTGTGCATTCCTATACTGAGTGTTGTGCATCGATAATTTTATTGTTGTGCATTCAGATCCCGCCAAAAAATCCTAGTGGACATCCCAATGTCCTACGATGCACTGAACTATGTGCTATAATGCACAACTCTCTAGCATATAGTGCACAACTTACAACACTAGGTTGCATAATCAGCACACACGAATGCACAATTGTATTACTCAGACATTTGTACATATACACGACCATTCAAATATAGACAATATTATACTCAAAAGAACGAGCGAAAAAATAAATAAAAAATACTGATTTGTTTGCATGGGCGAACACTCAATCAATGATGAAGAAATCGCAGCTCCAAAATGCAACGGTGATGATCCAAGAAAATAGTAAACCAATTTGGCCAAGGATTACACATGCGTTCACACTAAAAAAAAAATAAATAAAAAATAAATAAAAAGACACTACTACCTCACTTTAACAAAAAAATCAATCCATGTCATCTCATGAACTCAAATCAGGGCCATCCAAATAAAAAAAAAAAAAAAAAAACAAACGCACAAGATTGCATAACTACACATCCATAACTTCATAACTATATATTCAGAATATGAAATTATAAAATTATGAACATATGTTTACGTAACTAACAGCAATCAAAAATGATTTTTGTTTTTTATTTTAGTAAAACGATGCCGTTTTGTGGTGCACACGGTTGCACAACATAATTTGTCTTACCCATGTAATATGGTCAATAGTACTAAAAAAAAAAAAAAAAAAAAGAATACGTCATTTAGTCCAAATACAATTTTACACTTTCAAAATATTAAAACAAGAAGCAATCATCATGATTAATTAACTTTAATAAAGATGTGTTGAACATTTGTTCCCCCACACTAATTAATGTGCTCATCTTACAATTAGTATAAGTTGATTGTGGCCACACAATAAGCATTTGGTTCTACTCTTTAACTCCACATTTCTTATTATTAGGCATGGCCAATTCTTATTCAATTCTATCATTAGGTTAGTCACATTATATCATTTCATTAGGTTATAAATTAATGATTAGGAATAAATATGTTAGGTTCAACATACAACATGTAGTTATTAATCAAATAAATTGCTACACTGCATATATAGAACTCCTAAGTGTGCGTTTGTGTTTCAGTAGGTTGAGAAAGTATATGAACAGATACTACAATGTAATAGAGCCAGTAACTTTCAAAAAAAAAAAAAATATTTTACACAAAACAAAAAATCTTGAGTAAAATTATTTTGTAAAATAAAAACACTTAAGCTCTGTTTAGTAATATAGTCAGCTTATTAGCCAATTTTAGCTTATTTAACCACTATTAGATGTTTGATTAATTAACTTTTTATAACAACTTATTGCTCCAAAATGTTAAAATTCAAAAACGTGCTAACAACTATTTACCAAACACCCTTAAGTGTGCGTTTGGTTCAAACATTGAAATCGAAATGGTGATGCATGAGAATCAAATACTTGGTAATGGTAATGTGTTTAAGTAGAATAATTCACTTCCTTAAAAAAAAATGATTCACTTTGTTTGGTAGTAATAAGAATTGGAATCACAATAAATAAATAAATAAATAAATAATTAATTAATTAAAATAAATAAATATATAAAATATAACACACACACACACAATATATATATATATTTTTTGGTAGGAACACACAATATATATATATTAAAACTCCATATTTAGTACACACACACACACACACTATATATATATATATATATATATATATATATATATATATATATATATATATATATATATATATATATATATATTAAAACTCCCCCCGCGCGCGCACACACACACACATATATAAACTCCATATTTAGTGCAATCACAA
This sequence comes from Ipomoea nil, assembly GCF_001879475.1. Taxonomy (NCBI): domain Eukaryota; kingdom Viridiplantae; phylum Streptophyta; class Magnoliopsida; order Solanales; family Convolvulaceae; genus Ipomoea; species Ipomoea nil. The sequence goes on from NW_017617577.1 coordinate 1,487,357, forward strand.
TTACCATTTTAATTTATTTCATTTTTTTCATCGTTTTTTATTACATCGTTCAAAAGTATAAAAGTAAAAGGGTAATGAGTTTGTAATTACTAAAATATTTGTATCCAAGATTTGAATAACAAAAGTAGCTAAACAAATATGTAATGAGTATCAAAACTCATAATAAGGTGAACAAGTCCTTAACCAAATGCCACCTTATTATTTGTAGATACAGAGAAATAGAAAACAATTACTTGAACAATTGTAGAAGTGGGGCATGGAACCTATTGATATATTGTGCATTGTGCGCACTGGTCAAAACGACGACGTTTCTGTAAATTGGTGGGGAGTTGACACGACAAACACCGTTCCATCAGTCCAATCTCGTTACAGTTTTTTTAACACTTGTGTTTATGTGTATTACTTTAAGAGTTTATGCGTATTATGTTAAGAGTTTATGTGTATTATGTATTATATTAGATTATGTGTATTATGTTAGGAGTTTATGTATATTCTACTATATAATTCTGTACATATAAAATATGAATTTTTTTTTTTTAAGTTAACGATAGAAACAGAAAACAAAATTAAAAAAATACAAAATAATATTATTTTAGGTCAGGACACACAATACATTGTGCGGCCCTTGGTGCGCGATATAATTTGCCGCATGAACACCCTTGGCCGCCCAAGTTAGGACAATGTTTAAATATTAAATTTAAAAAAAAAAGGGTAGTAACTTGACAATTTGCCAAGGGAATATAAGAATAATTTATTTAAAATTATGTTTAAGCTGCCAAAAATAAAAATGAAAGCAAATAAAAAAGAAAAAAGAATAAAGAAAGAAGAGAGGAGTAGAGGCTACAGGGGACAGGAAAAAGTCAAAGGCGAAGAAAGGTAGGCGTAGGATTGGGGGAGTGGGAGATGCTTTCCGCGTAATGCGGATAGGTTGGTGGCCGTTGGATGATAGGGGAGGGCAGCACGCATGAATGGTGAGTGGGACACATGAGGTTTGACAAAACTAAAAAATAAAAAAAATGGTGGTCCATATCTCTAGCTACTAAGGTAAATATGCTTTTCTCACCCCCACCCCGCCACCCACCTCATCCACTCTCCTATAGTCCTATGCACCCTAGCCCCCAATGCATTGTGCGTCTTGGCTTAAAACGAAGTCGTTTTTAAATAACTTCAATCAAGATAGTAAATGATCCACACTTATAACCACAAAGTCACGAGTTTAAATCCTTGTCTCCTTGATTTAAGTCTGTCAGTTATGGATAACCTAGACTGGTTTATCTCCCTGTGGTCTTTTGCCGACTAGGGTCACAAAGCGGGATTTACTCACATTCGAAAGGGTTGTGGGGTTTCCCTCGTCATTCAAAAATTATTCAAGTAATTTTAGTCCAAAATTATAAGAATTTTGTCTCTAATTAACATAATACATTTTAATTATTATGATGAATTATAATAAAATTTTCAATACGATTTCCAATTAGATTTAGAAATTAATGGCAACATCCATCAAAAAAGACTACTCTGTTCATTAGCATTTCAAAATAAGTATTCTTTCTTTTTTTATTCATATTTTTTTTCACTTTTGAAACACTCATAATTCTTTATCAATTTTTTTCCAACCCAAAGAATCAATGCCCCTACCACCGCGGACCACCCATCGTATTATTTGATAGTTTACATACAAAATAACATCATCTATTATTTTTTAATCAAAATTCTAATATTCCAGATCAATTTATTCTTGATATCTTTTTACACCTATCAACTTAGTTTTTCCGTTGTCATTTATGTGTGCCAAATAAGGTCTAAATACATCACCTCGGTACTTATTTAAAGTGTTATATATCATGGATAGTGGATACCACCTTGGTTACATTATATTTACCATGATTAGTGACCCCATGATTAGTGATCAATACATATATATGTCAAACAACTAGGTAGCAGCCAATGACCTTGTGATCTAGTGGTACCAAGTTGCTCTCCCATATGCAGATTGTGGGTTCAAGCCTAGTGGATGCAGTATTAACTCTTTGTGCTTCAGTAAGTTGAGAAAGTAGTTATAAACAGATGAGAAAGTAGTTATAAACAGATACTGCATTCTAACAGAGTCAGTATTATTTTTTTTTAAAAAAAACTTTAGTGTATCGTTGATAAGCTGCTAACAGAGTCAGTAGTATTTAAAAAAAAAAAAAAAAAAAAAAAAAAAAAAAAAAAACCACAAGAAAAACTTTAGTGTATAAACCACAAGAAAAACTTTAGTGTATTTGGTTGATGAGCTGCGTTTGGAAGCCAGGAAGAAGAAGGTCCGCGTTTGGAAGCCAGGAAGAAGAAGGTCCTCCCTGTCCAAGCTTTCCGCCTCCACGGTCAAGTGAAACCCTGCAAGAATCACGGTGGCATCAGCCTTCTTCGCCGCCCTCATAGCCGGAAAAATCAAGCTCTTGTTTTTGCATACATGTTACATTTGCACATCTCATTTCATATTCCACTTTAGTGTATATTGAAAATCCATCCACTGGTGATGTATATTTGCATGGCACACCTGCACAAATATATATCTACTATACTAATAAGAGCCAAAGAGAGTCAGACCTATAATGAGTAAAAAAAATTACAGTCAAATTTTTTAATCAAATGAATGGCTCAGATTGATCAGATTTTAATTTTTCCTTGAGATTTCCTAATTTATCCTTAATTATATGATTATCCGTTAACTTTTCCGTTAAATATTATCTTCTCCGTTAATTTATGTTAGTTCACCGTTAACTTACTCATTGATTTTAATAAGAAAGGTCTTAGGTTCAAACCACATCCCAATCAAAGTTGGCATAATTAGTACTATATTTTATTCTTGTTGGTTTTACGGCTTTTAGTTGCCGTTCGGCGGGCCAACACTATCGTAAAATACTATAAACGAGAGTTTATGATGGAAAAATAGAGAATAATGCGATATTATTTCTTAGGGCTTCGGCCGCTTGAGTGCCAAAAGAAGCCGAAGAAGCAATTGATTTCCAACCCTTTACACGGTGATCCCTGCGGGGGGGGGTACTTATACAAGAATACAAAACTCGTACAAGAAAAGTAGGGTTGACGTAAAGCCAAAATCTACAAGGAAAGTAGGGCTGACGCATGAGGGTGAATCAGTTATGGAAATTGACCACTATTGCGCCCTAATTGCCTAATGTAATAAAGGAAGCTACTTGCATTAAATGCGGAAAGTAAATCTCCGTAAAACATATCTGCAACCGCCTCAGGGAAGTACTCAGTCGGGGAGTATCCTGGTTACTGAGGAGGTGTCTCCGAGGGGCTGCCATACCCGGGAGAATATGTCCCGATCGCATAGCCTGGTGGCCTGACTAACTTCCTGAACGGTCCCCAGCCTGGAACGCACTGTCTGCGGAGCCTGGTCGCCCGCTCGAATCCTGTAAGGCGTTCGGTCGGGGACACACCGGTTGTCGTATGTACTTGCTTTGCTAAGACCGACTGGCCTTTTTATCTGGGCCGGCAGTCGGGCTCCTAGGTGGTCAACTGATGAGAATCGGCTGGCTACGACCCCCCTGTGCCCTTCCGGGAGCCACGGGTGTTGCCCCTTTTTCGCTAAGTGTTGTACCACGCTCACGCCTGACCGCCTGGCTTTATCTACTCAGTCGGGTGTCTGTTTTGTGGGTATCCATCACCAGCCCCTCACTTTTTTAGGTATAGCCGAGCGATGTCCTGAAAAAGTAGATCGGGAAAACAAGGAAACACAATCATCCCGCCCGCCTTGCGTCGTAACACTAACCCGGCTAATCGGGTACCCGGTCAGTATCTTACCATCCTCCTAACTGATCCCGCACCTTACCGACTTGTCCTGCGAAGCGGTATGGTCGCTTAGTGTAATTATGGCGATTCCTCGAGTTCCGCCGGTTAAGGTTCCGAGACGCGTCTTCTCATAATTGTCTCGTCAGACGCGTCACTCTTTTCCTCCGTTAGATCGAGGACACGTGTCACGATCTCGCCGGTCATCCAAGCCTATAAATACCTCGACTTTCTTTCTCTTTTCCCTCTTTACAACTTCCACACTTTCGAATCTCCAGCACTCTACCTTCTCTAGACATTAGCCTCCCTTCCTTTTCCGGTTGCTGGTGTTCTTACCCATCAAGACAACTCTGCTCATCTCCGGCCGTCGTTTCCTTCTCAGGTCAGTTTCTCCTCCGATATAGCACTTATATTCGCGTCTTTCTTCCCTCTCCCAGCGTTCTTTTATGTCATCTTCATCTTTATCTTCGTCTTCCGCTTCTTCTTCTTCGGCTCTCTCCACCGCGGATGACCATTCGGGTCGGGCTGCGAGCCCTCCGACCGTGGTTCCAGCGGCGGCCGCGGCGTGTGATCTACCGGCGATGGCCCTTGTCGACCCTCCCAAGGACCGGGAGTCGGGGTTTCTGGATGCCCTTGATTGGCCGGTAGGCCGCCGCTCATCGCTTCGCGAGGTCGATTTTCTTCATGCTCGGCGGTTGTTGGGCACGCCTGTCGTTTGACGCCGGGCAGGCGACCGACTGGTGACGGATCCTCCTAGTGGAGAATACGTGGGGATTCATTACTAGTCTGTCTGTTGTAGCTTTCAAGTTCCCCTTTCTCCTTTCCATTCTCTCCTATTCTATTACTATGGGGTGCTGCCTGGTCAGTTGGCGCTAAACTCTTATTGCCAACTGGCCGCCTTTCTCACCGTGGTCGGTGCGGTTGCTCCGGGATATGTGCAAATACGTTCCCAGGACGACCGCAAATTCCTGGACAAGTTGTTCTCCTCCCACAAAGGCTAGAAGGAGGAGTTCTTCTTTGTCCAGTCGGTTGATCATCTCCCGACCTTCGATTTTTCTCTAACCTGGTCAGTGTCATACTACCGCTTGGATGACAGACCGGCTTGTCCCGAGCACTTGGTTGATCTGGTCCAACGGATCACCGGGGGCGAGCTGATTTCTGCCCGGAGCTGGTCGCGGTTGGCGGCCATGATGAAGGCTGGCCTGTTGCCGGATGGGGCTCCCCGGACAGGTTCGTTCTTCAGTTAGCGGTGACTTAACATTTTCGTATCCATATGCTAACCCTTCTCTATTCTTTCCTTTGCAAGTAACAACGACACATCCGACTCGTCCAAGGAGTCTGAATGAGAGGAAGAGGTACAGGAGGCGGC
>NW_017617577.1:2097517-2404043 GCF_001879475.1 Ipomoea nil
CACAAATTTGGTCTCCAGTCAAAAGACGACGGTCAACAGTGTAAAGAAGAGTCGGGCTTATCACCTCACTAGGCATTGGCTCAAGGCCCTGAGCTGTTAGTACTCCAAAAATTAGATTAGGGAAGGGTAGCCTTACCTTCTGTTCTCGTGGATGGATCAAGGTGAGGATATGATTATAAATCCAGGCCCCCAAATCAAACGCCATTTTTGTTCCAATTCGAAACAAGAGACCTGCCAATTGCTTGCCCACCGTATGGAAATGGGCCGATGAAAGCCAGTTGTGAAGCGCAAGATGATGCAATATGACGTATTTGGATGTGAGCTGAGAGCTGGGTAGATGATCCTTGTCACCAGAAGGCCATGTATCAGTCTGTCCACCGGTTAGGGTCTTGGCCATTGAATCCCAGTTAGTGATTGCTTTTTCGTGCACCGCTGTCAAGCCATAGTATTCATTGATCATGTCAGGGCCAAAGACGTACCATTTACCTCGAATGAAGATTTGCATTAGTCGTGGCCCAGTCAGATTGTCTATCTCTTCACTGAGATTACAGTAGAATTCATACGTGTGGAGCATCGAATAAGGACAAATAGAGGAGACAGTCTTCAGCAAGCGCACTTCACTCAGCAGTGGCAGAATGTCGCAGACTGAATTCATATGGTTTTCATCAACAGACCGTTGAACAATAAGATCTCTCCTGATCATGGTGGACCATTTACCTTGAGCAGTGGAGGTAACAAACTGAGGCTTGTAAATAGATGTGTCAGTACTTACAACAGGTTGAACCTCATGAGTGATACTTCGACCTTTGGAACGAGTAGATGGTTTCCCCTTTCTGGTAGATGATGTGGGAACAACAGCAGCAGGACCTTTTTGCTTAACAGACGACCGTAGTGTCTTGAACACTTGTTGAATTGGAGGATTAGCTTCAGGTTCCATAGACTCAATGGACTTTCTTCTCTTCTCAGGCTGATCTACATCAGCATTGTCATCACCCGTCTCAACAACAACCTTCACAGGAACATTCTTTCGTTTTGATCTTCTCGTCTCCTTGGATGGAGAATGAACAGGAGACACAGAGTGACTGGAATCAGGAACATGGGCAGAATAACTTCCAAGAAGATTTGTTACTTCTCTAATTTTGAAGGTGGTGGAATCAGGATGTGCAATAGCCTCAACAGTCGGGGGCTTAGATGCATGAGCTTGAGTGTCATAGACTTTAGCAAGGATCTTTTCATCTTCACTTGAGGACTCAGAAGGATGAATCACACGGTATGGTTCTGGAATGGAGGCAGCAGGTAACCCAGCAAAATGCCGGACATGTTCAAGACTTTCAGCCAAAGATGTGGAGGTGTAGACTGGGACTCCATCTATTCTTTCAGATGCAAGGGTGCTTAAGTGTTTAACAGTCTCAACTCAGCAGGCAAACCAGAGAGATTATCAGAGGGACAGATCTCATGTGGAACATCAGCAATCGCAGAAGGAGGCAGAGCAACATTATCAGCCGAGTAAACAACCAAACTTAGATTGTTGGTCTCCTCAGAGGGTTTATCTTTCTCATCATACACAACATCAACAACTTCCTTCAAAGGCCCAGGCTTCATAGAGGGGATGCATGGGGGATCATCAGACACAGATGATTTCACAGATAATAACGCATTCACATTATCAGACACAGTAGGCACAGCAGACGGAATATCAGCAGATACAAAATCATCAGGCTTATCAGGAGAAATTTCAATAGGAGAATCAGAAGTATTTGACCTGTTACGGAGAATCTCCATTCGGTGTCTGGCTTCATTCTCGGCAGCCTGTAGGTATAGGGGTTGTGCAATTGCTCTACGACGGGAGATCTCTTCTGACTCAAGAGCCCTTTGTGCAAAATATTGGAGAAACGCCCCGGCCCGATTTCCATCTGAGGGCTCTGGGATAGATGCTGGGGAAATCTCATCACTAGCTTCGGAGGCCAGCAACAGGAGCTCACTGGTATCATCTTCGGACCAGTCGGCGTAGAACTCTGGATAATCCGACATCACTGTGACCATAATTTCATCACGAAGAAGGGGATCAAGCTTCAACTTCTTCTTCATAGCTAACTGGAGCAGTGTTTTGACATGCTTGGTGCCTGTCTCTTGTGAACGAACCTTTCTCCCAAGCTTGATGATAATGTTACGAACTGCATCCGCCATTGATATGAAATTTTGGAAAGTGGAGAAAAAAACCCTAGGTAGAAGAGCAGAGATAAATCAATCGGTGGGTAGAGATATTTTGAACTTCTTCGTTCTTCCAAGCCTGACCCGATACTCAAATATAGACCCAAGGGCGAAGTACCCTAATAAATGCAGCTAGTCAGATTACATGCAGAGCCGATGTGATTGACGCAACGGTATGCCTTCTTTTTAGGCAGGAAACGGATGCGGAGAGGATTTAAAATTTGAAAAAGGCGAATTACTTTATGGTAATATAGGTTAAGATATTCTCTTAACAAAATAGAAGAGAGTTTTAAAAGGAAGTCAAAGCTGGTTATTGACCGGGAAACTTAATACCATATACTCTCCTTCTGTATAGCTTACTGCCTTATTAATCAATCCTGCAGATTCCCAGAGCAGATCTGAGAATCTCAAACCGATTTGCATCTAGGGGCTTAGTCAGAATATCAGCCAATTGCTTATCTGTTTGAATATACTCCAACTCAATCTCTTTTGATTCTACCAAGTCTCTGATGCAGTGATGTCTTATATCAATATGCTTCGTTCTGGAGTGTTGAACTGGATTCTTTGAGATATTGATAGCACTGACATTATCACAGTAGAGTGTCATAATTCCTTGAGTAAGACCATAATCTAAAAGCATCTTTTTCATCCATACTAACTGAGTACAACATCCACCAGCAGCTATGTATTCTGCCTCTACAGTACTTAAGGAAATTGAATTTTGTTTCTTACTCAGCCACGATACCAAGTTTTTACCAACAAAGAAGCATCCTCCAGAAGTACTCTTTCGGTCATCAATATTTCCTGCCAGTCAGCATCACAATAAGCAACCAGACTCAGTTCACTGTCCTTGGAGTACCACAACCCATATTGAATTGTTCCTTTTATATATTTCAGAATACGCTTAGCAGATATCAGGTGTGATTCTTTTGGATCAGATTGATACCTTGCACATATTCCAACACTGAACATTATGTCTGGTCGACGAGTTGTCAAGTAAAGTAGACTAACTATTAGACTTCGGTAGACTGTGTTATCCACTGATACACCTGTGTCATCTTTAGATACTTTTGTGGAGGTAGAGATCGGTGTCCTGGATGGTTTGCACGATTCCAGGTCAAACTTCTTGACTAAATTCTTAGCATACTTTTTCTTGTGAGATAAAGTACCCTTCAGGGCTTTGCTTAACTTGCAGCCCTAGGAAATATGTCAGTTGACCAACCATGGACATCTCAAATTCTTCCTTCATGACCTTTACTAACTCATCAGTGTATTTTTGTAAAGTAGATCCAAACACAATGTCATCCACATAGATCTGTGCAATGGTGACATAACCTCCAGTGGCTTTTACAAACAATGTTTTGTCGACACTTCCTCGTTTATAACCGTGCTGTAGCAGATACTGTGTCAGACGTTCGTACCATTCTCGTGGGGCTTGTTTAAGGCCATAGAGAGCTTTTCTAAGTTTGTAGACATGGGATGGATAATCTGGATCTTCAAAGCCTTTAGGTTGTGCCACATAGATATCTTCATGCAGATATCCATTCAAAAACGCTGTCTTAACATCCATCTGAAACAGTGTGAATTCCAGAATGCATGCGACTGCCAACAGAATTCTGATTGAATCTAATCTCGCCACAGGTGCAAACGTTTCATCATAGTCAATTCCTTCTATCTGAGTGTATCCCTGTGCCACTAACCGAGCTTTGTTCTTTGCAATATTCCCAGCTTCATCAGTTTTATTTTTGAAGATCCACTTTGTCCCAATTATGTTGACACGATCAGGTCTTGGTACTAGATCCCAAACATGATTTCGGTCAAATTGGTGTAGCTCCTCTTGCATTGCCTTGATCCACAGATCATCCTATAAAGCTTCTTTTACATTTCTTGGTTCTATCTTTGAGGTATAGCAAGCAAATTCGGATATTTCTATCAGAGTATTTCTTACTCTGCTCCTGGTCTTCATCCCATCTGTTGGATCACCAATGATGTTATCTTACGGGTGATTTTTCTGAGTTCTGGTGGGTTTGTCTTTACCCGTATCATCAATAAGAATGGTATCCTGTTCAGAACTTTCTTGATCTTCATCTGAGGATTCTTGTGTTTTGGGCTGACTGTTGTCATCGGCAGTATTCAGTTCACTGACAGGAAGATCTGTCTCTAGATCAGTCACCGTTGTTTCAGTTGATTCGTCTGGATTGTCGTCTATAACAACATTTACTGATTCCATTACAGATTGAGTTCTCTTGTTATAGACTCTATAGTCTCGACTGTTTGGAGAATATCCAAGAAAGATGTTCTCATCGCTCTTAGGTTCAAACTTCCCTCTTTGTTCCCTATCAATCAGCACATAGCACTTTGTCCCAAACACATGAAAGTACTTCAAGTTTGGCTTCTTTCCCTTCCAGATCTCATATGGTGTTGTGGTCGTTCCTGGTCTAAGATATACTCTATTCACTGTATGACAGGCTGTGTGAACTGCTTCAGCCCAGAAGCGTTGTGGCAGGTGAGAAGCATGTAACATAACTCTAGCCATTTCCTGCAAGGTCCGATTCTTTCTTTCCACCACCCCATTCTGTTGGGCTGTTCTAGGAGCTGAGAATTCATGTGATATTCCATTCTCGGAGCAGAAATATGAATATAGAGAGTTTTCAAATTCTTTTCCATGATCACTTCTCAGTCTCTGAATTTTTATTATAGGCTCGTTCTTTTCCTTTTGAACCCTTATGCACAAGGTTCTAAAGGCATTGAAGGCTTCAGATTTTTCTCTTAGGAAGTATACCCAGTTATACCAAGAGATATCATCTACACACACAAATATGTATTTGTTTCCGCCAATGCTTTCAGTCTGAGTTGGCCCCATGAGGTCTATGTGAACAAGCTCTAGATATTTCTCTGTAGTGATAACTCTTACGGCTTTGTGAGGAGTCCTTATCTGTTTCCCAATGGCACATGCACCACATACTCTCTCCTGTTCAATTCTGATCTTAGGTACTCCTCTCACAGCTTCTAGTTTGAACAGTTTATCCATATCTCTGAAGTTTATGTGACCCAGTTGTCTATGCCAGAGTTCTGATTCATCAGATTTTGATAGGTGACAAGCATTTTCGTTTGTCAAAACATAACAGTTGTCTGAGGATCGTGTTCCTTCCATGACTAATTGATCTGCTTTGTCGCTGACTCTGCAACAGTTACGATCGAAGCACACATTCCAGTTTTGATCACACAACTGATGATGCTAATCAGATTTGCTTTCAGACCACTGACTAACAAAACTTCTTCTAAGTGAGGTAAACCTAGTACATTCATGGTACCTTTTCCAACTATTTTGCCTTTTTGCCCGTCGCCATATGTAACAGATCCACTGCTAGATTGAACAGCCATAAGGCACTTTATATTTCTAGTCATATGCCTGGAACAGCCACTGTCGAAATACCATCTAGCTTCAGTTGTAGAAGCACTCAGAACTATAGTGGGATAGCATATAACTTCTGACTTTCTGACCCAAACCTGTCTCGTGAACGCTGTAATAGTCTTGTTCTGATATTTTTCCTTTCTTTGATCTTTGTAAAAGGAGTAACATTCAGGTCGAGTGTGACCTTTTGTTTGGCAGTAGTGGCAAATGGGAGTGTATTGTCTAACTCTGACAAACTTATTTTTGAACTTTGAGTATTGAGATTGAGGTGCTACTCTGCCGAAGTCAGTATCTGCAGTTCGATCATATACCTTCCTTCTTTCATTTTTCTGAACTGACCGGGATGACTGTCCTCGTTCAAAATTGTGAACTGATGTAGCAGTTGACATACCCTCTTTGATGAACATAGGGACACTATTCGAAGATTCTCCTCGTTTAAATCCAAGACCCTTTTTATCATTTGGATTTCTACCAGAGTCCAGAATTTTGTCTAACGCTGATGTGGTATCCATCATCTTGATATTCTTCTTCAGATCTTCCAATTCCTTTACCAGTTTTCCTTCTCGAGATCTTATCTGTGTGATAAGATCTTCTTTTATGACAAGATCTGTATTCAGTTTCTTCAGAAGATCATCCCTTTGCTTCAGTTCGTCATTCAGATTTTTATTGACTTTCACTAGTTGTTCCCAGCTTGCAACAAGTTTGGCAAATTCCATTTCAAGTTGAGTATGCCTCTCTTCAAAATCATCTGTTGATATATAAGATTCTCCATCGGATTCGTTTTCGTCTGACTGATTCTCTGTAGCTGTAAAGAAGGCTACAAAGTTTCCCACATTGTCATCTGATTGATCATTAGATGCTTCCTCCTCATCATCACTTAGCGTAGCCACAGACATAGCCTTCTTCCTCTTGAGATAAGTTGCACATTCAGCCTATATGTGTCCAAAACCTTCACACTCTCTACACTGCACTGACCGATTGAGGGATCTCCCTGTATCTGTGGAACTGTTTCTGTTTTGTCTTGTTCGGCCAGTTTGGGATTGATTGTTCTGTGAGAAAGGTGAGGTTTCTGCTTTCTGATATGAGGAGTTGCTGCCTTTGTATTGAGTCCTGGTAGATTGTCCTTGACTCTTTTTGTTAAATCCTTTCAATATTTTCTTAAAATTCTTGGTTAGAAGGTCCAATGTTTCATCATCTATGTCGTCTGTGTCAGATTCTCGATCAGCTTCAGCCGCAAAAGCCACTGACTTGCCTTTTTTGTTGACAGCAAGGTCATCATCAGCCAGCACTTCAAGTTCATATGTGTGTAAACTTCCCATAAGTTCTCCTACAGTCTTCTTTTCCCAGCCTGTGTGTTCCTGGATAGCAGTTACTTTCATCCGGAAGCGTTTAGGCAAAGATCGAAGGATCTTTTTGACTACTCTCTCATCAGTGAATGGTTCACCAAGAATTGAGGCTCTATTCATCAGATTCTGAACCCGACTGTGAAAGACTGAGATAGTTTCCGTTTCGTTCATTCTAAGAGCTTCAAATTCTGAAAGCACCATTTGTAGCTTCGACTGCTTGACATCACTGGTGCCCTCAAATCTGGTTTCAAGAATTTCCCATATCCTTTTTGCTTCTTTTACCCCCGTGACTAGGGTAAAGACAGATTCATGCAGGGATCCTACAATAGAGTTCAACGCTTTGTTATTCAGATCAGAGGCATTCATTTCATCGTTTATCCAAGTCTCCATGGGCTTTTCCCCAGTGGTTCCATCAGCATTCTGAATAGTCGGGCTACTCCACCCGAATAGGACAGTACGATAAACCCTGGTACCTTGTGCTTGGAGATAGATCTCCATACGAGCCTTCCAGAAAGAGTAGTTGTGACCATCTAGTTCTGGTGGTTTCATACTTGCATCTATGCTGAACAAAAACAACCAGCCAACGAACACACAGAGGCACTTTCAATAGAAAGAGAGCAATGCAAAAAAAATTCCCGTAGGATCAAGTCACTATGTAGACTTAAAAGCTCTAATACCACATGTAATTTTGCATTTCCTCATTTTTAATCAAATTAACTGGATTATCCAACTAATGAAATGGACTGACTAATTCAACGATGAAGTCAGTCTGTAAGGCAGATTATTGAGATGTTTATAGAAAGAGATAACAACACAAAGCAACACACAAGATGTTTACCCAGTTCGATACAGTGTGTATCTACGTCTGGGGGACGATCACATAAGCGTCCAATCCACTAAATCATAATCCAATGTACAAAGGTAGAGAAACAATAATCTCACCCAAGTGTCCCACACAAGGTACGTACCCAGTCTACACAGGTTTAGTGGATGGTTGAAGATGGAGAGCCATGCATATAGATGTCCAATGAAATCCCTTCACTTGGAGAACCAACTCTGATGCAGTCCACTTCAATAACGCTCTTCTCGGTTGTTCCCACAACAGTGTGATCGTAGCGTCCTTTCGTTTAAGCAACAATAATTCTTCTCAAGTTCTTCATCATAATCACCATGAACATGTTGTATTGAGAAGAGGCATGATAATCAAAGATCTGATATCATAAAACTATTTTGGAGTGTTTCTTCCTTCTTGATAGCGTAACCCTAATTCTTGTCGAATAAGAGTACTTATAGTTCCACAGTAAGAAAACTCTCCATAGATATCTTTGATCGTAGATGGTAGGACAATATTTGAAGAATGAAATCTTAGAGATTCGGTCCATACCTTTACAAGACAGATACGCTGATCTTCTTTCCAATTCTGTCTTCTTTAAACCGCGTATAGCCTTTAAGGAAACATCTTCCTAAAACAGATCTTCAGTGCCAGTCCCTCTGTTGTTGTATCTGATTGATCAGTCCTCTGTAGAACAAAACCGACACTAAGCTAATCCTATCTTAGTTTGCCATAATAATATTGTCAATTATAAGTTGGGGGTTTTAAGCAATTAAAACACTAACACAAACCTTCCATCCTGTCCACCATACCAAACACAATATTTTCTAGTTTCTTCAAGTTGTCATCCAAGATAGTAGCTTCATGGTCTTGTTCTTGGACTGTGGGTTGAGATCTTGCTCTTTCTTGAGCTGAGTTGTCGTCAGGCAGCTGAGATTGTCCTTGTTCCTGCCTTGCTCTTTCTGGGGTAAGATGCTCTAACACAAATGTATCACCTTGACCACTCTCAAAATGTTGAGATTGTCCTTCTTCAGTGTGCTGGTTGCCTTGCATGGCTTACCTTAGTCTGATTCAAAACACTCACATCATATAGATCAATATCAAGAAAATTTGGACTCACCACATTGTTTCCTTGATCAGTAAACTGACCAAAATATTCAGTTTGTGAGCCACTTGCCAGTTCTGGGTCTGTGGTATGTCGAGACATTTCAATAACTCGATCAATGTCATCATCATCTAAAAAATCATCTCCGGTTGGCAAATTTCCTTGGACTTCATTGACTTGAACATGCTCGGCCATTTTTGCTTTCAGTTTGGCTAGAAATGTAGCATTAATAACTGAAATTCTTGTGGCTTGAGAAACAATATGACAATCAATCCAATTTAAAGCAAAAATTTCCTCATTCTCCGTACTAGGCCCACGTGACATCAACTCTTGATACCTGAATACAAATAAAAAAATCATTAACATCAATACCTGCTACATATTGCCCTTTTTTTTTCTTTTTTTTTTTTTACAGAAATTCAATATGCATTAAAACTTACAAGCATAAACAACATGCAACCGGGAAAATATCCAGTATGTTGCTTCCGCCAACTGCATGACTGCTGCAACACTTAATGTACGGAGAAGGAATCTGCACCAATTGAAACGTGGAATTTTGTTTACATAGTCCAAAAATTCCAGAATATGTGGCGTAATATATCCATTTTTAGTACTTTCAATGTACATGGAGTTGAAGAGAAGAATAAAATGGATTCTGAACCATTTCCCCCCATCGGTGCAAGCAAGCATTGCTTTAACAACTTCTGTATATGTCACATTCGACGAATTTTTTGCCTTAACTTTAGTCTTCCACTCTAAGAATAAAGCATCAGTAGAAGAGGTCCTCTTTCCTTTGTATTTAATCTCGAGGGGTCCCATAGGGAAGCCTAAAACAGCTTCCACATCATCTTCAATTACATCCAAAGTTTCTTTAGAACGCAGTGTTAGTTTGCCTGCCATTCCGTCATAGTGTTGCAGAATCCAGTAGGATAGGTGGTTCAGGAACTCTGTAATTGTCAGATGAAGAAGACTCCCAAATCCCATATCTTCAACTGCACGTCGTTGTGCCGGATTAAATTGTTTAATGGCTTAAACCAACTTAGATGATGACCCCCTGTTTTGAACATCCCGAAATCCTTGAAGAATGTCATCGGATTTACTTTTGCGCGTTCGAGTCTTTTTTGCAGACTGAATATGTCCCTCATCTTTTTCAGCAACAACCATCTGCATATTCTATTCCCTCTTGCGTTTGGGACCTATAATTGCGGACAAATACAAATTGTTACTTTTGTAAACTGCAAAAGAGATTGAATGCATAATGTATGTGCATTAGTCTAGATACACACTGCATAAGGAAAATGACATGAGTGCAAAGCTCGAAGGTCTGTGAGTTTATAACTTAATGTGCGTCATTGTACAACTTAGGGTGCGTTAAAGCATGGACTAAAATGCGTACAACAATCACATAAATTTTGGGGTTAATTATAACTCATAGAAATAGAATGTGCGTATAAATAGTAAACAGTGTGCGACAAAGTAAACCTTTATGACGAATACATGTGAAGTATACGTACAACGAATAATGTTCGTGAATTTGAATTTATTAGGGATTGTCAATTAAAGTCATAGTGTGTGAGAAATTGAAATCTTAAAATTATACTTACAAAACCTAATGTGCGTGAAATTAAACTATAAACGGCGTTTTTGAAATGAATAGATGAAATTTACCTTTTGTAGAAGGTGGCAATTGGCTGGATTCGGCCGTGTGGGTTGCATGTTCTTCCGACGCCATATATGCTTTAGTAACTCAACGGAGTTGAAAATAAAACAGGATTCGACGCAAGGTGTTGGTAGTTAACCACTGATAGAGTACTACAACCTTGAAAAGGTATCTGCGTAACAGTGAACAAATTGGAAATGGCGAGTGTAAAGCGAAAAAGCTCTGAAAATGCTTTTCTAACTGATCGTGGTGAAGAAGAAAGGTTTCCTTTTTTTGTTTTTTTTTTTTTTTTTTAATACCCGGAGTGGTATTTTAGTTATTTTTCGGTGTGATTGCGTGAAATTAAATTCAAATGACCGAAATTCATTCTTTAAGATTGACGATTGAGATAATTGGATGAATTGAAATGAACACAATTCACTTTTTTAATGATTTTGTTAAAAGGCATTGATTGAAGAATGTAACGCACATAAAGACTTAAATACATGCATATTGTGTTCTTTTTAATTTGTGATCAGTTGGAAGGTTACATATATAATAAATAAATAGATGAGCTTACTGGTGAAATGGTAAAAGTCTTTGTATATATCAACTCTACCTAGGATCAAATCCCCCCCTAAAACTTAAATTTTTTTCTTTCGAATAAAGAACGGCAAAGTGTTAATCAACAAATGTGCACACCAAGGCAAATTGTATTTGACCGTTTGTTCGCACACTAAGACTTGAATATACGCATACTAAAGTATTCCTGTGCGCATATTAAAGATAAAATTCACGCACATTCGTTAAAGTATTCGCCACGCGCTCTGGTGTGTGCATTTACGCATGTCAATGCATCTGGATACGCACATTAAGTTATTCGTACATACACATTGTACTATTAATAACTAGGCACACACATATAATATTTACAATTAAACAAATTATTATAGTATTGATTTAAATCAATATATACTCGTTTAAGATTTATGCCCGAGATAATTGGACGAATTTTATGAATTTAAATGAACGAAATTCACATTATGCCCGAGATAATTGGACGATTTACTTTCGTGTTTGTAAATCATATCTTAATATGCGTTTACTTAGTTGCTTATGTGCGTTTCTAAATAATACAGCGTGCGTCAAAGAATAATTTGATGTGCGTTGTTTAAGCGTTTTATGACAATTGTTTGATAAAGTTATGACAATGAACTAGACATGTCAAAAATATGTGACCAGTCTATGTCGCTGTCAACAATTTATCTATTTCCCATAAAGGAAACCTGTCAACTTTGAATGGTCTTTCAGTGATTTAAAAACGCACCCATTAAAGTAAATCTTGAAAAATCTAACGTGTTTTACAGTCATGCAATCTTTAAGATCAAAGGTCAAGATTTTTTTACATGTCATTGATTTTAGAAAATGACGCACATTAAGAATTAACTATACGCATATTATTGTATCCCTGAGCCGATATTAAGTAATAAATAAACGCACGTTAAAATATTTGGTCACGCACATTAAGTGTGATTCCAACGCACCCTAAAGCCATAAGATGATTTACATACAGAATTGTCATGTATAGACAAATCCACCACCTCACCCCTCTAAATCCCCCCCTCCCCCACCACACACCCATACGCTGGGGTTGTGTGGGTAAGTGACAAGACTAATCGTTGTCAGTAATTTATCTATTTCCCATAAAGGAAATCTTTCAACATTGAATTGTCATTCAAAACTATTAACTACGCATGTGTAGTTGGGTTAACGGACAGCACTTTAATGGTCATTCAGTGCTTTAAAAGACGCACCCAATAAAGGAAATCTTGAAAAATCTAACGCGTTTGATATTCTCCCACATTATAAATTATCAACCAACTCACCTATAGTAGATACACACGCACATTGTAATGTTTTATCGCGCACATTACAGAGCGAACTAAAGCACATTAAACATCCTTGAACCACGTCATAATTAAAGTACCTGTCGTATTGCAAGGTAGGTGACAAGTCTAATCGTTGTCAGCAATTTATCTATTTCCCATGAAGGAAATCTTTCAACATTTAATTGTCATTCAAAACTGTCATTCAAAGTAATCACCAAACGGCTAAAAAAACGTACCTTTTTTTTTGGTAATAAAAAAACGTATTTATTATACTAATTCTTGATAAATCTAAGGCATTTGTCATTCACGCACACAGTACTGGTATTTCGCGCATGTTATATATCAATCCAAAGCACATTAAACGTGTGACCCCATTTCATTTCAAAGTTTATGAAACGTCAACATTAAATTTCTCAAATCAGGGAATGTGACCAAGTATTTCGCCTATAAAAAGGAAAGAACACCCAACGATCGAGTATCAAGGGTTTTCATTGTATTATATGTTGAAATGGCGTCAATTGTGTTATCCACTCCATCTCAACAACAAGCATCATTTCTTTCTCTTTGTGTTCTTCATGTTCTTCATAATGTGTACCCTCATCTTCATACTTGACCCCCTTCTTCTGGTTGTCATTGTAATTAATTACAATAACAACACCTTAAGGCCATAATATGCGTTGCATACACACTTGTAATTGTAGATAAGGCCACAACGTCACACACACAATCAATATATATATATATATATATATATATATATATATATATATATATTTATATTTATATATATATATATATATATATATATATATATATATATATATATATATATATATATACTCTCGATCTTATGTAAAGAGAAATACTTTTTATGTGGAGGTTTCTTTTGAGTCACACAGACTCGCATTTCTCTTCTTTCTCTTGAGTCTCATGACTCGCTTTTCTCTTCTTTACTTTCTTGCTTTCTTTCTGTACTCGTGAGCTAGGTAGGAACTTCACGAATCATGAACGAACTTATCCGGGCTCGTCATCTTGCCGGCCTAATACTCATCTCGCCAGTGCAGTTGGTTGTATGGAAATTCTCGAAACGACTTGTGATAGGTAAGATCCATGACGGGATCAAAGCTGAGAGCCTTACACTCGTGTCGTGAGCAAGTAGGCCGAATGGCTATGCCATCTTCGGGAATATTCCTAGAGGTAAACTCATACCTCCAATTTGTGTGCATTGCGATAGTCAAGCCAAAATTGGTTAAGTACAGAGTTATATGTGGAATGGTAAGTCTAGACTTATAAGTCGTAGACATAATATCATTAAACAATTTCTCACAACAAGGGTCATCTCTATTGACTACGTGATGTCAAAGGATAACGTAGCGGCCGCTAACTCGCTAACCCGAGGGTAAGCAAATGGTTGTTGAGAAGTTGGAACGAGGAATGGGTCTAAAGCCCTTGGACTAAAAGTTCTATAGTGGATACCCAACCTAGCTAGCACCTAGGTTCAATGGGTCAACTAAATTAAGGAACGGAGTGTGTCACTGTGGGGGTCTCGGACTCCCTACCATTCCTCGTTAGAACAGTGACTCCCGCACGAGGTTAGCACATTGATGCATTAATAATTCGAATGTCGGTTGACATGTGTGAGTATGCGGGATACTCGGAAAAGAACCACCTATGTGAGAGAGAAGTGAGGGTCGCTTCAAAGGAGAATTTATGGGCACAATTCTTCACAAACTCTTGCAGAACCAAGAAGGTGACCCACAACCAAAACGGGCACACTCATGAGAACATAGCATGGTTGGGAGGTTCCTGTGTGAGATATTTCATCGTCTACACAAACGGCAGTCGGTTCAACGGCATCGCGTTCAACCGTACAGCCAGTAGACTAAAATGTCTTCACAAGGGAAGGTTCAAAGGGTATAGTGATCCCTACCTATCCTATGCAGGGATTGACCGTTGAACACAGTTGTTTCCGATTTCAAAATACCCTAAAAATCAATTTTTCATTCATGTGGAGGATTGTTTGAAAAATAGCATTAAAATGGCATTTTAAGTGGCTATTTTGTGGTACAATTATCAGTGGGGTCCACTTCTGGTTTGGGTCGGGTCAAAGTGGATTTGGGTTCTTCGCAGTGAGACGAAGAGATTGATATATTGTACGCTCAAAACGGATAATGGGTGAATGAGATATTGATTCTCAAAGTAGACCCATTTGAGTTGGAAAATGAAGGGAAAAGTGAGCTTTTGTCCCACATTGGTTTGGAAAGAGGATTTGCCCCCCCCCCCCCCCCCCCCCTTATGCTCTTTTGGAGCTTGTAGAATTGTATAGCATAGAGGCTCTCTCTCTCGCGCGTGCGTGCGCGCGCGCGCGCGGGGGGGGGGGATTGCAAATCAAATTCCAACTAGAAACGAGATCGAAAAGGCTTGATTCAGTCTCGTGTGCGCCTACACCTACGGGCACGAAACTGAAGCCTGCCTGGGAGAGGCCGAAACTAGAGCTTCTGAACAGCAAGAGCCAACGATTTGACTGTTGGAGATTAAATTCTTCCGTTACGGAATTAATTTTTGCATTAATTCCAATTCTAATTTTGAATTAAATCTCAACTGTTGGAGATTAAATTCATCCGTTACGGAATTAATTTTTGTATTAATTCCAATTCTAATTTTGAATTAAATCTCAACATAATGGCCTTGCTGTTTCAGATGTTACAAGGCTGGTGTTAATGGCCTAGTTAAATGCTACTGATATCCTACATCCCTATATAAGGAGTGTAGCAACAGTGTTTCTACATGGACTTAGAACAACACACACAACACAGAAAATATTGTTTTCCCAGCTCCAAAATCTCTGCTCCTACTCCATTCTTGAAGTTGTATTCTACCCGTGCTCTAGTTCGCCGGGTTCGTTCGTTTGGGTGCTCAAACGTCGAACAGTAGTACGTTTTATCCTGGGAAACCTAGGCCACAACGCTTCTAGCACTTTTGGGATGTGGCAAATAAGGTTTTAAGGAAAAAGGCACTCCGCCTAACTCGTACTAACCTTCTTCCTTTCTTCCTCTTCTTTCTTGTTTTGGATTATGCTCTAAGAAAAAATCCTTTCTTTCTTGTTGGATTGGAATTATAATCTGAGGATTATAAGTTCCAATTTTTTGTTGATATATATTGGTATATCTTTTTCGTAGATATATATGTATATATAACCTTTGGGTCCGTTTTATATATATATTTGTGTGTATATATATATATTTCGGATATATATCTAATAATATTTTATATATATTTTCGTGTGTATATATAAATATTATTTTTGGGATATTAAATTGATTTTGGTTCATTATCACCAACTACATTATGTTTCCACCATCTGCAAATATGTTGAAATGTAATGTACTAATGTTGATGTGGTTGTTTTTGTGGATGAAGTAGGTAAATTTATCGCACATGTAGTGGTCGTTTGGAGTGTAGTCGAGATCAGTATCTAGTAGAGGTGATGGAGGTCAAGGATGCTCTAACCTGGTTGAAGTCTTGTGGTTTTAGTAGTCTAGTTATTGAATCTGACTGCCTTAATTTTTGTTCTAGCTATAATTCGTCTTCTTTAGATCACTCATATGTTGGTCTGGTTGTAAAGCAATGTTGTTTGATTGCTAGGGACATTGAGAACGTGTCTGTTCACCATATCAAGAGGTCAACGAATCATGTGACTCATGTTTTGATATGGACAACTGGTTCTTGTCTGTCCTAGGATCGTGGATGTCTGTTCCACCGGCTTGTATCTCTCATTTGGTTGATTTCTAATGCATTCTTGGTTACTTTCAAAAAAAAATACTCTTGTTTCTTTTTATGAATTCCCTTACGTTCTTAATATAAGATCCTTCCAAGAATGGAACATGTACTCGATCTTAACTTGCATGCTTATATAAATACTAGTCTTCTCGAGCGAAAATAAATGCCCAAGTATTAATAAGTACTCAATGTTAAATTCTAATTATATTGAAATTATTCCTAAAAAATAATGTATATAGATTTTAAAAAGAGTTAATACCTCTAATGATCCTCCGAGTATTAGTGATTTAGCAGTTGTGGTCATCCGAGTTTTAAATGACCTCCAATGGTCCTCCATGTTTTAAATTATATCCTCCCAAAGTTGTAACACCCCTGATTTTTAACCATTTAAAAACTTAAAAGATAAAGGCAACTAACCATCTAATTAAGATAAAGCGGAAGCTAGCAATAAAGCACGAGGGAGTTATGCCACACCCATTTAACTATAGGTGCACAGGATAGAATCTAATCAAAACCAACATAAGTTAATACCCAATAATTCTAGGCTCACATGCCACAAGTCTAGAACAACAAAAGGAAAGCTACGGTATCTAAGTCTTCCACTAGCGCGCTCTCAACGATCTATTCAACACCTGAAAACACAAGGGTAGCACCCGTCAGCGAATAATGCTTGTAACCCACCAATACGCGTTAAGTACCATATAATATAGGTATAAAGGAAAAACATTTGAGACTTGGAATACAATATATAATCTTTTCAAAACGAGGAAGGAACAACATAAGACTCATCATGAAGTCACTCTCAGTCAAGACCAACATTAAACACTTACTCAATAGGTCAACAAAAACGACAGAAGTAACGTACTCATCAACAATATACAACATACGATAAGCAATGAAAGAATCACATTAAGCATGCTCATAAGCAATGAAAGACAAGATTCATATTCAACAACATGTTCCAAGTTCTAACCTTATGCCCGGTTCCAACCTTATGGCTACCCCCAACCTTGTTTCAGTTCCAATCATTACCTCCTAGTGCCACCCTATACTCCAAGTCCAACCTTATCCCATCCTGGAGCCATTGCTCCCCGCCTGCTTACCGCCAGCTTGCCGCCTGCTTTTCATAGACATTCGTAATGTCGTTCATAATAGAATAGTACTAATCACGTGATAGTCTATCTCATTTCAGTATTGTCCACCAATTTCATAACATTACATAGTCATCGTCATAGAGGATTGAGGTTCATCATTAGCCCAATCAGGTATCAACAAACGTCTACAACATATGTACGAGATCATAACAAGGAATACAACCGATAGATTTCAATGAAAGGCATGAATAGACCATCAAACATCATCATAACAACAATAGACTTTAATCCAAAGATTACCATGATTGGCAACACAAGTTGCGAATCGTCATTAAGAACAAACGAACAACACATACTAGCATCAACAACATTAGAACTAGCATGTACATCAAAAGGGGAAACATAACGGTTTAATCAACCTCAATGAACTCACATTAATCCAACGAATCACAAGGTTGGACTTCAAGCACGATTCAAGACTCATAATCCTATCATGGATACTTAGCACACCGTTCTAAACGTACGAAACATCAAAAGAGACACATAAGTGCTCAAGGATTCAACAAAATAGAGGCCAAATCATCACGTACCAGAGGGCGGTACGGTGGGTGGACAACCACCCGTCACTCCCCCTTTACTGTACCAGCGGGTGGACAGCCACCCGCTGTTCCGCTCGTGGGTACACACCTGTACCCACAAAATTCCCTTCGGGGAAAAACATCAACATCTCCAAGTTCAAGCCCAAAACACCCAAAACCTCACATTCAACAAGGAAATGACTTCAACACATGAATAGCTCAATGAATAGCATTTAAGAACCTTGGATACAAGCTCTAAACATGCACAAACACGAGATTATGCATCAAATCACTCATGAACATCAAGAATAGCAATAGAACATCAAGAATCATCATAGCAAGTATAAAATAGGTTTTGTAGAGCATGGGTTACCTTTGTAGTCTAAGAAACACTTCCTTTTTACCTCCTAGACCTCTCCTTGAAGCTCTTCCTCAACAAAGTCTTCTCAACACAACCAAACCACACAAAGAAAACCAACACTCGGATAAAGATTAGGTAAAACCCACTAATATCACTCTCTAAGCTAAGATCTTACCCTTCCTAGAGTCTTGAAGGTGGAAAGGTGAAATCTTGGAGAACTTTCTTGCAAGGCTGAAGGAGGATTTGGTTGGCTTGGAGAGTAAGCTAGACTTTTAGAGAGAAGGTAGAGAGTCTAGTGTTTTCTTGCCAAATGTAAGAAATGAAGTGTAGTCTTGTTAGGGTAAGGCTTGAATTCCAAGTAAGGTTGAAAGGACTAGAATGCCCTCCCTTATTAAAAGGTTAGAAAGGCATCAAATGGCTAGGTACAACCTATAACGCTCAAGGTCTTTTCTTTTGACCAAACCAATTGACCAAGGAATTGGTCAATTTAAGTCCTCTGACTTTTAATTAAGAAATTGGAAGGGAAATTCACAAGGAAGGTTTAGAATTAATTACATAATTAATTCCATTCAAGAATTAGATTTTCGGGGTGTCACAAAAGCTGCCGCCATGGATCTTGTCTCACAATTATCGAACAGAATCTCTAAAAGTTTTTTTTTTTTTTTTTGGGTTTGAAAACCACTATTATGTGTTTATAACTCTGCAAGCTCACAATTCCATTAAATGGATGAAAAAGAAAGCATTTTCTCCACCATAAAATACAAATCTCACCGCCCACCGAACATCTAAACCTCAAATTTCTTCATTTCATACTTTCGACCCCATGGCATTTTCTACACTTTCAGCTCCGGCGACGCAGCTCATTGCTGCTCACTCCTCCACCCACAACCACCTAACACTTGGCTTGCCGTGGTGGACCCAGAGATCCACGACCTAATCGAGAAGGAGAAGTGGCGCCAGTGCCAAGGGATCGAGCTGATCGCCTCCGAGAATTTCACCTCCTTCGTCGTCATCGAGGCCCTCGATAGCGCCCTCACCAACAAATACTCCAAGGGATTACTGCGACATCCAATCTTGAATCCCTCGTTAACCCATCGGGTTTAAAATTTGCGCTCCATCATTTTCTTAGGCGATTAATGCGACAGAGGACCACACACTAGGCGAGTGTTGGATTTCTTGATTTCCTTATCCTCAACGTCGTTGGAGGCGATTTCAGCGATTCAACCATTGCATGGGCGATCAGAGGCCATAAATGGTGTTAGGGACGTGTCTAGACCCGCCCCCAATGCTCAGATTATTGATCAGAACTCTCCAAGATTTTCGGGTGTTGTTGGACGACTGGCGAGCCTCCGGCGAACAGAGGACTCTGCCATGGCGAGGGAGGGTGGTGGACCACCATCTCCGGTGAGGGAGGCTCGGCCTGCGGTGGACGGGGATGGAGTGCCTTTGACCCTTGCTTTTGGGTCTTCGTCGCTGCCTGCTCCGGTAGCCCGTGGAGATGGTGGTCGCGTGGCTAGGCCATCAACTGGTAGCGGTGGGTCGACCACTGAAGATGGGTCTTCGCTGGCTCACCTTTGAGAGACTATGTTCCTTTTGGTGGGAGTCTGGTGAGAAGGCATTGGCTTTTAAAATTTAGGTTTAATTTTCTGTTTTCCCTTAGTCAAACATAGTATAGGATGCAAAGAAAGGGTAAAAGAGAAGAGACAAACTAGAATGACAGAAATACCCCTGGATTACACAACCATGAGACGGAAATGTTAACGGTGGACTAAAAGTGGAACACTTATAATAACAGTAGTCGCAATGTGGCAAAACAAATAATGGTGGACTAAAACTGGAATGGCCCCTATAACAGTAAGACCAAAAATGGAATTTACTCTAAATTAAATCATATATCATTCAAAACATCAATAAGAAACAACAGACGAATCACACGCATGTCATTCAATTCCTTGCAACTTGACATAGAAGTGACCTCCCTCGCAATAGAATGGCCAGAGCTCCATATTTCGCTTAACAGAACTAAAGTTAATAATATCAAACATACTCATAACTTCTTTAATGTCCTCAACCATTATCGCAAACAAGGACTACATACGCACTATTACAAAAATGTAATACTACGTCACCTATTATACGTCGATTTTTAATTAACCACATAAAGTATTTTGTAATTATTTTTTTAAAAAAATTATGTATATACGACATCTATAGTATACAACCACCGTATATACAATATTTTTTTTTTCAAATAGACTAGTTTTACACGCGCATTGCGCGAATGGGTTGCCCAATGTTTATAATTAAATAAGTATTTGAAAGTATATCAATGCAAGATTATATATGAGAAGTTCATACATAAATAATTGAATGTCGAATTTATTTATTTAAATATGTAACTCAAAGTATATGAATACAAGATAATATAGGAGATTCATTATAATTGTCACTAAATAAATGTTTGCAACTTTATAAAATCGATAGTCTAACTACTTAGTCTAAAAACGGTAGTCTAAATAAATACTACTTTTGGTTTGAATTTTTCTAAGTATTCTCAATTCTCTTTTGAGTAGCATTGTCATTGTGTTCATCATCTTCACTATTTGTCCTCTTATTTGGTAGTGTGTTATTTGCAATTGTGTTACGGTTGATAGCATAGATGACAACATCATGCAATGAGATTATGGTGTTGGAAGTTGTGAAATTTCCTTGTTGTGTATATGACTGGGATCTTAGTTGTACTATGAACTTGCAAGCGTCTGTTGATATTTTGCAGTGGTAGTTTTTTCTCCTACATGTTTCATGTGAAAGTATTAAATAATGCCTCTTGTTTTATTTTCATAACTTGTTTACTTGATAATAACAATAATAACTCCGAATAATGTGTGTTTTAAAACAAAAAAATTATTGAATTGATACTAACCATGGAGTTAAATTGTTTTCTACAACGTTTTGGAGAATGATCCTCAAAATACCCCTGTATTTAAAAAAAAAAAAAAAAAAAAAAAAAAAAAAAGTGTTTACTGTGGATTTGTTTCAACTCCTTGAATGACAAGAGCCAATTTAGCTGGCTCACTAGCCCATCAACAGATGGGCAAGCTTAATATTTAAATTGGAGCCTTGAGACTCCTTTTATAGGAGCCTCAAGGCTCCCATGCCACTTTTCCCACCGATGTGGGAAAAGTGGCAAAAGCAAGGGGAGCTGAACGTTCAGCTCCCCATATATATGTTTTATTTTATTTTATTTTATTTCTTTTATTAAATTATTATTATTATTATTATTATTATGAAATATATGTATACCCTTTAAGTCATTTTACATGTTAATTTAAACAGTTAATTTTATCAAATACTCTGTATCTTTTTATCAACCACTGATATAATTCGCTAGTCAAACCCGCTAATATAATCCGCTATTTGCTAACTACTAACGCTAACGGTTAACCCCTGATTGCCAGGCAAGGAAATTGCTAGGTAGTTTCCCACTTCAATTTGTTGTGTGAATACTCTCTTTGTTAACAAATCTCACAACTAGTTAATATGATTGGCTTAATTTTTTATTTTTTATTTTTTCATGGTATTAATAAAATACTTGGTAAATGAATATATATCATTATTTTGTATTATAACTTTGATATTTAATTTAAAAAAAAATAGTGTACAAAAAAAAGATAATGGGCAATATAATGAATATAATCAATTGATGAATTTGAATGTAAAGAATTTTTACATAGGAGAAAAATAAAGACAACATAACTAATGAAATTATTTCTCTTAATTAATTTATTGATAATGAATAATTTTTTTTTAATAAAGACATTGTAGGGACAATGTAGCAAATATAATCAACTGATGAAGATGGATGATGAAGAGCTTAAGATTTTGGGCCAGGTCTGGCCCAATTTGGCCAGACCTGGGCTCATATATAATAATAATAATAATAATAATAATAATAATAATAATAATAATAATAATAATAATAATTATTATTATTATTATTATTATTATTATTATTATTATTATTATTATTATTATTATTATTATTTTATTAAATCTGGGCCTGTTTTGGTTTTGTGCCAAATCTAAATTGATATTTGGACTACATCAATTTTTTCAGTTTAATTCCGTCATCATATTTGGAGTTCTTCTAATAAAATTATCCAATTGAATTTTTTTTTATTAAGTCTATTATTAAATTATTATTCAACTTTGAATAATTATTCAGTTTTTAATTTTTCAGTTGAATTTTAATTTAATAATATTTTTTAGTTTAAATTGTATTAAGTGTTGCAATTTAATTGTGGAGTATTTTGTGAGTAATATGCATAATCTGAGCATGCTATTTATCTCTTTATTGCAATAATTATTTGACTGTTATAATTATGCCTGTAGAAAAGCATGTTCATTAAGAAAAATTTTGAGCCTTTAGGTCTGAATTATATGCTATGCATGATTTAGTGCCTTTTAAGTGAATTAGTGACTTTCAGGTTAGATTATGCATATTATTACTCAATCTTCAGTTATTACTCCACTCGTGTTTTATAAAGTTTCTAAAGCACATAAAGTACATAAACAATTCTTCGTAGTTTACCCTATTCAAAGCCTTATCCATAGGTGAAACTACTCTTTAGATCTCTCAAACGATTTTACTTCAAAAATGAGAACACATGAATTAGGGAAGTTTCTTGGAGAGGAATACTAGTTCTATGGCCCTGGCTTAAAAGCCTTGTTGCTACTAGTCCCCTTGCGACGCTACTCTGTCTAAGGAGTTGGTTTTTAACCGAGCTTCGTCTCGACCAACTTTCCTGGGAGTATACCTAAGGATTGTCTATCATATTTTGGTTTAATCTGTTTGTTTATTAGGTTTTCTTGCTAATGTGATTATGTTCTTTGCTTAATTAAAGAGTAGCCACAGCATCTTTAATTTTTTCAAAATTACATATTAAGTTTTACTCACATAAAGTTAATGCAAGAATATTGTAATTCACTCTGCGTGATATGACAAAATTTAGCCCACAGGCAATTTTGTTATATTTTTAGGGTTAATTAGGATGAAATACCATGCTATGATCATAATTTGCCCACAGGGATTATGTATCGGCATATAGTTTTGGTAGTTTTGTCATTAAGTGTGGAAAAATTAAAATCGCACCCATTCCGTTTCCACCATTCAGTTTTGGTAAATTCATTATGCGTAAAAATTTAGCCCACAGGCAATTTTTATGGCATCCGAATTTATCTTTTGCATAATTTTACATTGGTAATATTATGTACTTCAGTATCTCTCTCTAATTTTGTGCCTCGAAAAATTCTAACCAAGCTTTCAATTTTCTTTTTACAGTCACTCTTCCAATCACTCAATCAATAACAATTGATATTCCTATCCTTAATTATGATAATCACAAAGAGTGGAAAAATGCTGTTCTATTGAATTTGGGAATTTGGGAAAGCACTGAGGAACAAAAAACGTTATACGAGCAATGGGCAACAGCCAATCGCTTGGGCGTATTCCTCATTAAGTTCAAAATTGCCAGAGATATTCGTGGTCCCGTCGATGAAGTTGAGGAAATTAAGCCATTACTCAAGGCCATCGATGATCAATTTGTTGACACGAACAAATCTCTGGCAAGTACCCTGATAATGCAGTTTATCAATATGCGTCTTTCCACTGTCAAGGGAACGCGGAAACACATCATACAGCTCAGGGACATTGCGGCTCAATTGAAGAAGTTGAAGATTATTCTTCCAGATGCCTTTGTGGTGCACTTTGCACTAAATACCCTATCTCAGGACTATAATGCATTTAAAATTTCCTATAATACACATAAGGATGAATGGTCTATTAATCAATTGATTACCATGTGTACTCAAGAGGAAACACGGCTTATAACTGAGCTTGGGGAAAGTGCTTTAATGGCCACAACAAGGCCTAAAAGAAAGTCTGGAAAGCCTAAGGGACTTACCATGGCTGCTAAGGGGAAACTAACCCCTAAAGCAGACATTAAGAAGATACAAAAGTGTTTCTTTTGCAAAAAGAAGGGACACATGAAGAAAGATTGTATCAAGTTTCAGAAATGGATGTCCCAAAAAGGTAACATTTCATCTTCTTTCGTTTGTTTCGAATCTAACATGTCAGAATTTAATACTAATTCCTGGTGGGTTGACTCTGGTTCAACAATCCACATTGCAAACTTTTTGCAGGATATGACAAAACTGAGACAGCCGTCGGGAACTGAGTGTAGCATCTTCTCTGGAAACAAGATTGCATCACCAGTAGAAACTGTCGGAGTTTGCAATTTAGTTTTGGACAATGGCTTTGTATTGATGTTAGAAAAGACTTTTATGTTCCTAGTTTTTCTAGGAACTTAGTTTCAATATCTAGACTTGTACCCTTCGGATATTCTTTTGAATTTAATGCCAATGATTTCAAGTTATTTCATTATTCTACTTGTGTTGGTACTGGTACATTGCCTGATGGTCTTTTCCGTCTTAAATTAGAGAATGATTCAGTTTACAATTCTTTACATGTTCAAAACGGCACCAAACAGTGTAGTAACGACAACTCCTCAATGTTGTGGCATCGGAGATTAGGTCATATCTCCCTTGAGCGTATTAAAAGGTTGGTAAAGGATGGAGTACTTTCTACTCTAGACTATACTAACTTTGAGACTTGCGTTGATTGCATTAAGGGTAAGCAGACAAACAAGTCAAAGAAAGGTGCCAATAGAAGTACAACGTTGTTGGAAATTATTCAAACTGACATATGTTGTCCTGATATGACAATACCTGGTCAGAAATATTTCATCACCTTTATTGATGACTTCTCAAGATTTTCCTATGTGTATTTACTTCATCATAAACATGAAGCATTGGATGCCTTTAAATCATTTAAAGCTGAAGTTGAAAACCAATGTAACAGGAAAATACACATAGTTAGGTCTGATAGGGGTGGTGAATACTATGGTAGATATACTGAGAATGGACAAGCACCTGGTCCCTTTGCTAAGTTTCTTCAAGAGCATGGGATTGTTGCCCAATACACCATGCCTGGTTCTCCGGACAAAAAATGGTGTAGCTGAAAGAAGAAACCGGACCCTTCTGGATATGGTGCGGAGTATGCTTAGCAACTCTAAGCTTCCTAAGTCGTTGTGGGATGAAGCACTTAAGACGGAAACATATATATTAAATCGTGTTCCAACCAAGCTGTCCCTAAGACACCGCTTGAGTTATTCAAAGGTTTGAAACCGAGTTTGCAACATATGCGTGTTTGGTGATGTCCGTCTGAGGTGAGGATATATAACCCACACGAGAAGAAACTTGACCTAAGGACGATTAGTGCTTTCTTTATTGGATATGCACAATCTTCTAAGGGTTATAGGTTCTATTGTCCATCTCATACTACTAGGATAGTGGAATCAAGGAATGCTAAATTTCTTGAAGATGACTCGATTAGTGGGAGTGATCGGTTTAAGGACTTAGTTCCTTCCTTCGATCATATTGACTCTCGACCTTCTACGTCATCTGGTGGGGTTGTACTTATCCGCAGTGCTCCTTTAGTTCTGACTGCAGATATACCACCTACCGTTGAGATTCCACAAACTGTTGAGGATCAGCCTTTGGAAGAACCAGTTCAGGACTTACAGCAACCGCCTGAACTAGATTTCGAACCAATGGTTGAACCAACTCAGGATATACAGCAAGATTCTGAGCCGATGCAGACTGAACCAATTCAAGAACTGCTACCAGTTCCTGAAGAGGTAGTTGCCCTGCAACCTGTACAAGGTGATGAGGGTCCAACTTTAAGACGGTCTACTCGGATAAGGCGATCAACAGTTCCTAGTTATTATGTTTCGTATCTACAAGAATCTAACATAGGGGCTAAAAATGATCCTGAAACATTCTCTCAAGCCACAAATTGTGCACAGTCTGACTTATGGTTAGACGCCATGAAAGATGAAATGAATTCCATGAAGGACAATGGAGTTTGGGATCTTGCTGAGTTGCCTAATGGGGCCAAGGCCATTGGCTGTAAATGGGTTTTTAAGACTAAAAGGAACTCATTAGGAAACATTGAGAGATACAAGGCCCGGCTTGTTGCCAAGGGATTTACTCAAAAAGAAGGAACCGATTACAGGGAGACCTTTTCTCCTGTATCAAAGAAAGATTCACTTCGGGTCATTCTGGCATTAGTTGCACATTTCAATCTTGAGTTGCAACAAATGGATGTGAAAACCGCTTTCCTAAATGGTGATCTAGAAGAGGAGGTTTATATGAAACAACCTGAAGGTTTCTCTTCTAGGGGTGGTGAGCATTTAGTATGTAAACTTAAGAAATCCATATACGGTTTAAAACAAGCCTCCCGTCAATGGTATATCAAATTCGATGGGGTAATTTCTTCATTTGGTTTTGTTGAAAATCCCTCAGATAACTGTATATACCAGAAAGTGAGTGGGAGTAAAATTTGCTTCCTTGTTTTATATGTGGATGACATCTTACTTGCCACCAATGATAAGGGGATGCTTCGTGATGTGAAACAATTTCTTTCTAAGAACTTTGATATGAAGGATATGAAGGATATGGGAGCAGCGTTCGGTGAACAATTTTGCATATGAAATCTCTCTAAAACTTTGTTGATATAGGTTTCTTGAGATAAACCCAGTATACCCCGGGACCTATCTCTATGAGTTTTAATGCCAATAATAACTTTATTACCCGGGGCGCTAGGCCCAAGACAACGCGTACAAAGCCCGAGGTACAGGCCCAGAAGAAGTGCTATAGCTAACAATACTACTACTGAGAATTGAACCTGACTGGAATAATTGAGAGCCTGAGACCAAGACCACTGAACTAGTGTGTCTATCGTGTGTTTCTTGTCCCTTGCCAGGAATCCAGGGCCCCTATTTATAGCTTGCTCCCTTCCCTTTCCTGACACTTACGTGTCCCACGTACTCCGATGCCACTCCCCCCTTTTTCGCACGCCAGTCCACACGTTCACCACGCCTCTGACACCCCCGCAGCTTCTCCCGCGCACCCCACGCACCCCAGGTGGCCCACCCGCCCAGCACCTAAGACCGCACGCCACCGTGCCCCCCGCGATGGGGGCGCCAAGCCCACGCACTGGGCGCGTTGGGCGCGCCGTCGTCGGCGCCCCAGCTGGCGCTATCCTCCACGCACTGGGCGCGTTGGGCGCGCCGTCGTCGGCGCCCCAGCTGGCGCTATCCTCCGACCGTTGCAGGCGCGCACCGGCCGCGCCATCGCCGGCTGGGGCGCCGGCCACCACCCCGCCGCCAAACACCCTGCCCCGACCATACCCCCTAGACCCGTTCGGCCCAACCACATCCGCCCAATAAGTCCTTAGCCCATATCCAATATCCTCATCAGAACCTAAGACCTTTCTTATAGAAACTAATGACTAAGTTAAGAATAATAACTAGTTAACGTAATATTCAGTTACTAAAGTTTATTCCAACGCAATGCAGGGTTATTTAAGGAAAAAATAATAATATAATAGAGGATAAATAAGAAAAATCGTTAAAAAAAATATTAAGATCAAAATAATATGACCATTCATTTTGACCAACAATTACACCAATATTTTTTTTGTTCATGTTAAGGGCATAACTTTATTGGCTCTTATTAGAGTTTTATATTTTATTTTTATACTTGTAGATGTAGATATTTATTTTTTCAAATTGATGTATATATATGCTAGTTATATACCTAACCTTAGTATATATATACTACATTAGATTTTAGTCAAAATCACCGTGTGAATTTTTTTTAAGACATACTCTCTGAACTTAATGAAGCACACAGAGTCAACAACGCCTCCACTGAAGCTCGATCTCATGACCTCCCACATGGAAGAGATCACTACATGCCATATAGAACCGTTGTATATAGTTATTTATTTATTTATTTATTTTTATAAATACTATATATGGCGGCTCCCAACCAAAACCGTCGTATATATATTTTTTTTTAATAAACACTATATACGGCAGTTCTGGTTGAGAATCATCGAATATAGTTATTTATTTTATATAGAAATAATATATACGATTGTCCCACCTAGAAATCACCGTATTAGGTATTTTTTATATAAATACTATATATGGCAGTTCCTAGTCGAAACTGTCGTATATAGGTATTTATTTTTATTTTTAATAAATATTATATACTGCGATTCCTAGTTGGAACCACCGTATATAGTTATTTTATTTTTTTATAAATAATATATACATGATACATTCTGGTTGGGAATTTCCGTAGTAGGTATTTATTTAATTTTTTATAAATACTATATACGTCGATTTCCTACGGGAACCGCCGTATATAGGTATTTTTTAAAAATATTATATAAGGTGTTTTAAATATCGTCGTCTATTAAATAGCCGTATAAAATATTTAATATATGGCGGTTCTAAACAATCGCCGACAATTCTAAACAACCACTATATATAGTTGATAGTACTAATACACAGATTAGTAGGTCGACCTATCTCTAAGTCCGACTGAGTGGCGGTTGGGAAGCTCTCAAGGGTCTCCTCCTTCCTGTCCAAAAGTCCCCCACCCCCACCCCCTACTACTGTGACTACCGCTACTTATAGGCACGAAGGGGGAACAAAAACCCGTGTTGTCGGCATGATGACCACGTTGCACATACATGTCCTTAGATAAGAATTGTTCTTCTGGCATCCGCTGTTGTCGACACGTGGATTGGCATAAAACAGATATGCACAGCCGAAGAAGAGTAATCGGTCGGACGCAAGCGGTCAATCAGTCGGGTAAACAGAACCGATCAGGAGAAGGCCAACGGTTCAGACAGGATGGACTAGCGGTGAACCACACGGGATTTCGGTCGGTGAGTGGAACCGAACGAGTCGGGCGTATATCCTATCCAGAGCCCCCCAGCCTGGGTTAGTTTCGAGAACACGAGAAAAGTTGCCCGGGCTGAAGAGTAGTAACATATGTTAGCCAACACGACCGCTCCAAAGACCAGCTGGCCACCGCGGACACGTGTCGCACCCAGACGGCTTCGAGATTCGGACCGTCCTTCTCGAAAATGCCAAAAGTTTTCCCGCCAGAAGTTCTTCTATAAATAGGACCTCCGTTGAAGCCATTTCTATGCTTTCAACACAATAGAAATCGGTCGGACGGTCCCAAGCAGTTTTCACTCTTGTCATTCAACTTACTTCACTTCCAACTATTCCAAGTGCTGACGATCGGCAAGTTTACTTTTTATACTTTCATCTTATATTTTCACTTACACTGGTCCCTTTTACAAGCATTCCTTATCCTAACCCTGGGTTCACTTAACCTGAGCCCTCCCTCTAAACCATCCTCCTACCCTTTATGAAGGAAAGTCTCGAGAGCGGATAACGACAACGAGGTAGAGACCGACTTCGAACAAACGATGGTCGAAGAATCTTCTGAAGCAATCGTCGAAGTCCTTCGACAACCAACGCCAGCAGACAACGAGGCTGAAACGTCCGGTCGCCGAGAAGAGTCCCCTAGTGAGGACGATCAGGAAACCCGAACCCGAACCCTTAGGGCCAGCTCTAATCCCCATTTGTCCCCTCACTCAGTGGGATCGTTAACTGAAGAAGCCACTGGAGAGCCCCCGAGCAGTCCAGAGGAAGGTCCTAAAATGATCTTCCTCAACAGTGAGATGGTCGATCGGCAGAAATGTCTATTGACTATCAAGGAAGCGGCTGAAATAACAACCATCCTAAGCGGTCGAGTTCAATTTGACACGCGAAGGTCGCTCGGGGGATCAAGGAATGCCATCAAGGAAAATGAATCGGGATGCACTTTGACTCCTTAAAGGCCCCGATCTCGTTCCCCTTCTTGCCCTTCCTAACGGCTTTCCTAGGCTTCTACCAGGTCTTTCCGAGCCAGATCTGCCCGAATGCGCAAATCGCATCATTGCGTGTTTTCCCCATATCTGTGTTCGGCATAGAGCCCCGTGCACGATGGATCTTTTTAACTACATCTATGTCGTCAAGCCCCTCGCAGCGACTTATAGAAGCGGGTACTTAATGGCCCAATCACGCGATTATCTTTGAGCGATCCACAATCTTCCCGGGAACAACCACGGGTGAAATAACAGAATCTTCTCAGTGGAATACCCGTGGATACTCCCAGTCAATCGGACGTGGTCGAGCCATTTCAGGGAGCACGTTCAATCAGCACCCACTTAAGCCCTTCGAGAAGCGACATCCCGAATCTCAAACGAGTATCATGAGTATACGTTTTTTCGCTCGAGACAAGCTTATGACAACGCTCGGTTTCCCCCTCCACTCTACGACTTAAAGGAGAAATATACGCCACAACCGGCCGTCATCACGATTGTTATAGCTCTGCCTTCGGCTAATACGGGCGATGAAGGTTCTCTTTTCCCCGTTTCTAGGGTCCCCTCGTAACAATCTTACAATGCCTAACACTTTTCCCAATCGTTTTCTTTGCAGGTATGGGACCCGTTCGAGGCTTTTCAACAGCACCTTTTGCGGCTGCTCATGCCCCCCGAGCAAAGGCTACACTGGGCGGGAAGTCAACTAGTGTTCCCTCCACCTCTGACCTTGAGTCGGGCGACTCAGCCGTCCCGGTTGCCCGACCCCTGGCGGCATCGTCAACCACTCTTGACGTGACTGCACTTAGCGGTCCTGCGGTCGACCTTCAAACCATTCGAGCCCCTAGCAAGAAGGGTAAAGAGAAAGCGAGCGTGAGCGATGTGGAGGAGATTGTTCCTCTAAAGAGGCGCCGACATCTCAGCCCTCCTTCCAAGACTCCTCTGATCTCGGCTCTATCTAAAGGAGGCTCACCCAGCTCACTCGTGGCCAAGATCAACGCTCTCTTGCCCGACGAGGATGATATGGTGGGTGGGACACCCGACTAGATGGCCGAACGAGGGGCACAAAACTTGATTTAAGTGCAATTTGCTTTGCCTTGGCGATTTTTACCAAACTTAACTCGGTCGGTTAAGCACTCGTTTTACTGGTTTTTAGTTGACCCGCATGCTTACTGGCTTACACTTCTGAGCCAAGATAGCCAATGAGGCCGAAGCCCTAAAGCAAATCCTCGCTCGGCGAGACCAAGAGATTGACAAGTACAATTTATATCTTTAATTTAGATTATTTTTTATAATAAATTACTTTTATTTATTTAGTATTATATTTATTTTGAACTTTATTTTATATTTTGTAATAATATAATAATTATTTAAATAATTAAGCTTAAAAATTAATTTGGTTCACCATATTACATTTGTTATTAATAAGAGATGGGCTCTTTATTTTTCCTATTTATTTTGACCCAATAAAAGTTAGTCCGTATTTGTTTATTTTATTGTTAAACCCAACTTTAGCTTTTGTCTCCTTTGATGCCTTTTTCCTAAATTAAATTGGTAGTTCAAATTTAGCTTTTTACGCAGGGATTAGAGCAGCGATTTCTACGACTGCTGCAAAGAAGGCTGCGACACGAACTGCTGCAACGTACGCCGCGAAGATTTCATCTACAACAATTATGTGCGGACGAATTCAATTGAAGCCAAGAGTAATTGGAGCCTACTTTGTTAAATTTCTCTGGTTAGGAAAATAAATATTATTTATTTTCTAGATTTTATGTGGTTTAAGATATGAATTTAATTTGTGGATGGTAGAGAAATTAGGGTTATTTTGAGCTGATTAGGGAGCCTGAACTAGTATAAATAGGGCTGAATTTTCAGCAGTTTTCAATCAGTTTTTAGAACAATTTTATTTCTCTGTAAACTTTTAATTATTATGTTCTGCTAAGTTTATTTTCCAACTCAAGAATAATTGAAGTTTTGGTTCTTTTAGGATTGTGAGATTTAATTTGGTTTTGTTTTATGCTATATTATTTTTATATCTTCTATTATCTTGATATATTGCTGCTTTGATTAATTGTGCAAAAAGGATCCGTTGTTCAATTTTCATTCCAGTAAATTGCCATTTAGAATTCTTGAATCCGTAATTGTTTAAGTATTCTAAACCTTAGTGGTAAAATAACATAGTTGATTATAAATTAGATTTTCAATCTTATGTTATGGAGATGTAAAATCTAGTTTAGATAGACCGAGCTTGCGAGTCTGTTGGCTGGAATTGGTAGTCTTTCTAATTTTTAATGCTGGTAATTAATTAAATCCTAAGAGCTTGTTTAGGGTTGTTAATTGTCTAGGGAAGTAATTGAAGAGCCTGTTTTGATTACCGATAAAGTAAGGAGAGATAGGTTGTTAGAGCTTGTTAATAACCATAACCAGTTTGGTGTAGGATAAAAGGATTACACTTTATTTCAATGATCACTCCTTTGAATCAATTCTGATATTATACCTTGGGTTGGATACTAGTTTTCTATTGATTCATTTTATTTGATATTAATATTTTTGTCATTTCATTATTTGCATTTTGAACTTGAATCGCCATTCTATTCTTAATTTAATCTTGTCATAAAATTAAGTCTAACCAATCTCTGTGGGTACGACCTTACTCATTACTATTACAATTAATAAGAGTAAGTACTTTATTATTTGTTGGATTCGACACCCACCAAATTTTTGGCGCCGTTACCGGGGATTGGTGTCAAATAGATTTATTTTTATGCCACGTTCTTCTCGTACAGGTCAATTGCAATACGATCCTGAGATCGAGAAGACTGCTAAAAGGTTGAGAAAAGAAACTAAGTTGCGCAAAAATCAAGCCCTTTCATCAACATCCCTTCAATCAAATACCACAACTGAATCAACTGCCTCTTGTTGCAATCCCGAAGTAGAGCAAGCAATGGCCGAAGAACAAAGGACCTTGCGGGAGCTTTCGGCACCAAATGTGAATCAACAACCGCTTTGTATTCAACATCCTGCATTAGAGGTTGGTTTTGAATTAAGGTTAGGTTTGATTCAATTACTTCCGACTTTTCGTGGACTTGAAAATGAAGATCCACATAAGCACCTAAAGGAGTTCCACGTGGTGTGTTCGAGCTTCAAACCACAAGGAGTGACGGAGGATCAAATCAAACTGCGTGCCTTCCCGTTTTCACTAGCCGAGAGAGCAAAGGATTGGTTATTTTACCTCCCTCCTAGCTCAATAACCACATGGACGGATATGGTAAGACAGTTTCTTGAAAAGTTTTTTCCAGCATCACGAGCAGCTAGCATTAGAAGAGAAATATGTGGCATCAAGCAAAGAAACATAGAGACTCTCCACGAGTATTGGGAACGCTTCAAACAACTATGTGCAAGTTGCCCCCAACATGGAGTTTCTGAACAACTCCTTATTCAATACTTCTATGAAGGATTGCTGCCCATGGAAAGAAATATGATGGATGCAGCTAGTGGAGGTGCTATAGTGAACAAAACTCCTCGTGAAGCTAGAGATTTGATATCCATCATGGCTGTCAATTCACAACAATTTGGATGTAGATAAGACGCATCTCCGAGAAGAGTGAATGAGGTAAATGTTTCTTCCATTGACAATAAATTATCACAATTAACTACTCTTGTTCAACAGTTAGTTGTAGGAAATGTGCAACAAGTAAAAGCTTGTGGGATATGTGGTGCTATTGGACACCAAACTGACATGTGTCCAACACTTCAATACAAATCTTGTGAGGATGTCAATGCACTTGGAGGATTTTCGGGCCAACCCAGGATGGAGGGATCATCCTAATTTTAGTTATAAAGCACGCCCACAATTTCAACAATTTCAACCTATTCCACAACAGTCATCTTCTAATTCAGGTATGTCATTGGAAGATATTGTTAAATCACTTGCTACTAACACACAACAATTTCAGCAAGAAACAAGAACAAGTATTCAACATTTGGA
Source organism: Ipomoea nil (assembly GCF_001879475.1). Taxonomy (NCBI): domain Eukaryota; kingdom Viridiplantae; phylum Streptophyta; class Magnoliopsida; order Solanales; family Convolvulaceae; genus Ipomoea; species Ipomoea nil. The sequence goes on from NW_017617577.1 coordinate 2,131,607, forward strand.
AAGTTAGGTGAGCCAACTAGCATCTACCGTGAGTAGATTGGAGTCTCAAGGTAAATTGCCATCACAAACTGTTGTGAACCCAAAGGAAAATGTAAGTGCAATTACATTGAGAAGTGGAAAAGAGTTGTCAGAACCTACTCAAGTGCGAAAAACACCCAACCGAGATGAGGAAATGGAAAAAGAAGTCCATCAACCTCAAGATGATCAAAAGCCTATTGGAGAGCATCCAAAGACGATGGTAATTCCTCCGCCTTTTCCTAGTAGATTGGCTAAGTTCAAGAAGAATGAAGAAGAGAAAGAAATTCTTGAAACCTTTCGAAAGGTTGAGGTAAATATTCCTTTACTTGATGCTATTAAACAAATTCCTCGATATGCTAAATTTCTCAAAGAGTTGTGCACAAATAAAAGAAAGTTAAAAGGCAATGAAATGGTAAGCATGGGGGAAAATGTTTCAGCTATCCTTCAGAAAAAATTACCTCCCAAGTGTAAAGACCCAGGTATGTTTGCTATCCCTTGCAAGATTGGTAATATTAATATTGAAAGAGCAATGTTAGACCTTGGAGCTTCAATTAATGTCATGCCCTTGTCTGTTTATTCATCTCTGAATGTTGGTCCATTAAAAGAAACGGGTATAATTCTTCAACTTGCTGATAGATCTAATGTGTATCCTAGAGGTGTTTTGGAAGATATTTTAATACAAGTGCAAGGTTTAGTTTTTCCTGCTGATTTTTATGTAGTTGATATGGAAGAAGATAATAATAATTCTTATGATTCAACACTAATATTGTTGGGAAGGCCATTTCTGAAAACAACTAAGTCAAAAATTGATGTGCATGATGGTACATTAACAATGGAGTTTGATAGTGAAATTGTTAAATTTGATATATTTAATACTACCATTAAACATTTGAATGGCATATCATCTGTTTTTGCTGTGGATATTTTATCACAGGAGGATAATTCTCATTTGATTGGTGATGAGGAAATGAATGTTGCGCTGAACAGAAATCCTAACTTTGAGGATGCTTTAGGACGGCGATGGAGTCTAGCCAAAGACGTTAAAGAAAGGCGCTGCTTGGGAGGCAACCCAAGGGGAGTTTATTCTATTATTTCCTTTATTTGTTTTGCATTTTTATTAATTTTCCTCTTATCTTTACATTCTATTTAACATTGGGGACAATGTTAAGAATAAGTGTGGGGAGGGGATTTAACTATTATTCATTATTTGATTCTTCCCTTCTTCAATCAAAAAAAATTTACTAATAAATTTTTTCAAAAAATATAATATTTTTACTAAAATTCATAACATAATTGAATAATTGGTCTTGCATATTATAATTATTTAGTTTACTATTTTGTTTGATATGGTGGTGGCTAAACTAAGCAAGCATGAACCTGTGAGATTTTTGAGCCTCTGACTGACACTTCAGTCCAATTAATTTGTTCTTATGTGATATCTTCCATAGATATGTATCTCTAGAACTTGCCTTGATTCTTTTTGAAGCTAATTTGATGCATGCATGATTTTTAATATGATTAAGGCCATCTTTGATTTTGAGCCTCACTAGCCAAATAGCCTATTCATACCATGATTTATTTATCCTTTGTTAGCCACTTTGAGCCTTTTTAACTGTATTTTTTGTTGTTATGGAACCACATTATAAGCCTCATACCTAAAATTAAATTCCTTAACCCTGCCTAAAAGATTAGGGGAGTTTTGATTGGATAAATGCATAAGAATTGAGTGTGGGGAAAAATGTTGGCAAAGTGTCTTTGATTGAGAATAATGAATTTGTCATTGGACTTCTATGAGTTTTTTTTGGTATTTCAAAAAAGAAAAGATAAGTGAGTTGATGTAGTTGTTTCAATTTGAGATTGTTTATAAACTAAAGATGGTGAAACGTGTGATGGAAATTGTGATTCTTTACAAACAAAAAAATATACAAAAGAATCAAAAGAAATAAGAAAAAAAAAACAAAAAAGCAAAGAGAAAAAGAAACGAAACAGAACAGAAGAAAGAAAGAAAAAAGAATTATTATTATTTTTGTTATTATTATTATTATTTTCCCTAAACTATGAATTGTTTCTTATGGGATGTGATAGTTTATTTGGTTGGTGTTGAACTATCAAAATAACAAGAGAGATTTGGTCTATTTGGCCTTAATTTGAGTTAGTTCATTCAATCTTTGCTCCTCTAGTTTTGAAGGCTTCTTGAACTACTTTTCCAAATATTTCCTACCCTTTTCCCTAGCCCCATTACAACCATTAAAAAAGTCCTTATGATTTGATCATGCATGTTATCTTGTAGTAGAGAATGAAAAGCTATGCAAGCCTATGGTAGAACATTTCTATAGGAATTGATTTGAGTGAAATTTGCACACCCTTCAAACACTTGTGCGTTATGAGTGGTATTCCCGTGAGAGCTTGGTTACTTAGTTCACTCTATTTTCAAATAAATTGCTAGCTAGTTATTTATAATGTGTTTGAGACTAATGTTCATGAAATATTATGAGTTTTTATATTTAAGTTTTCTTAAATAATGTTTTTGTTTGAGGACAAGCAAATGATTAGTGTGGGGAATTTTGACAAGTACAATTTATATCTTTAATTCAGATTAGTTTTCATAATAAATTACTTTTATTTATTTAGTATTATATTTATTTTGAACTTTATTTTATATTTTGTAATAATATAATAATTATTTAAATAATTAAGCTTAAAAATTAATTTGGTTCACCATATTACATTTGTTATTAATAAGAGATGGGCTCTTTATTTTTCCTATTTATTTTGACCCAATAAAAGTTAGTCCGTATTTGTTTATTTTATTGTTAAACCCAACTTTAGCTTTTGTCTCCTTTGATGCCTTTTTCCTAAATTAAATTGGTAGTTCAAATTTAGCTTTTTACGCAGGGATTAGAGCAGCGATTTCTACGACTGCTGCAAAGAAGGCTGCGACACGAACGGCTTCCACGAACTGCTGCAACGTACGCCGCGAAGATTTCATCTACAACAATTATGTGCGGACGAATTCAATTGAAGCCAAGAGTAATTGGAGCCTACTTTGTTAAATTTCTCTGGTTAGGAAAATAAATATTATTTATTTTCTAGATTTTATGTGGTTTAAGATATGAATTTAATTTGTGAATGGTAGAGAAATTAGGGTTATTTTGAGCTGATTAGGGAGCCTGAACTAGTATAAATAGGGCTGAATTTTCAGCAGTTTTCAATCAGTTTTTAGAACAATTTTATTTCTCTATAAACTTTTAATTATTATGTTCTGCTAAGTTTATTTTCCAACTCAAGAATAATTGAAGTTTTGGTTCTTTTAGGATTGTGAGATTTAATTTGGTTTTGTTTTATGCTATATTATTTTTATATCTTCTATTATCTTGATATATTGCTGCTTTGATTAATTGTGCAAAAAGGATCCGTTGTTCAATTTTCATTCCAGTAAATTGCCATTTAGAATTCTTGAATCCGTAATTGTTTAAGTATTCTAAACCTTAGTGGTAAAATAACATAGTTGTTTATAAATTAGATTTTCAATCTTATGTTATGGAGATGTAAAATCTAGTTTAGATAGACCGAGCTTGCGAGTCTGTTGGCTGGAATTGGTAGTCTTTCTAATTTTTAATGCTGGTAATTAATTAAATTCTAAGAGCTTGTTTAGGGTTGTTAATTGTCTAGGGAAGTAATTGAAGAGCCTGTTTTGATTACCGATAAAGTAAGGAGAGATAGGTTGTTAGAGCTTGTTAATAATCATAACCAGTTTGGTGTAGGATAAAAGGATTACACTTTATTTCAATGATCACTCCTTTGAATCAATTCTGATATTATACCTTGGGTTGGATACTAGTTTTCTATTGATTCATTTTATTTGATATTAATATTTTTGTCATTTCATTATTTGCATTTTGAACTTGAATCGCCATTCTATTCTTAATTTAATCTTGTCATAAAATTAAGTCTAACCAATCTCTGTGGGTACGACCTTACTCATTACTATTACAATTAATAAGAGTAAGTACTTTATTATTTGTTGGATTCGACACCCACCAGAGATCAAAGAGCTGAAGGAGTTCGAGACTACAAAGGATGAGCGATCGGTGGCTGAGAAGGAAGCCCGAGTCGCTCGGAAAGAATTCAAAGAGATGAAGAGTCGGCTCAGCAACATGGACGGCTTGGCTACTTTTCTCTGTCATGACTCGACGTCTACCGAGCAATTCTTTTGAGCTTTCATGAAAGAGAAACTCGACGAGGATATGGTTTTGGCCTTTGGAAACTGGGCATATGCATCCGGTCAATGTGCCATGCGAAAAGAGGCATAGACTATCATGGAGGAGGTCTTTGAAGGTGACAACCTTAAGACGGTCTTGGCCAACCACCTGGATGACACCCCCGACCTTGGGCCTACACCATATTCTGACCCAGCTTGCACCTCCACAGATCCCGCCCAGCTTGCACCTCCACAGATCCCGAGACGATGACAGAAGGGCAAACAGATTAACAAGGCTTTATACCAGAGGGGGGAGCCAAACCAGACGTGCAAGGCTCGTAAATATTTTGTGTTCTTCTTTTTTACGTTGGCTATACAAATCGGGGAGCTCGGTTCCCTTGTACCGAGCAATTAACTATTTTGACAAAAATATTTTGTAAAGATGGGTGCTCGGTTGTTTACGGCCAAGCGTTTATTTTAATCTTTCGTGCTTTTGTTCAACCGTAATATTCTATTTTACTCGCGTAATTTTTATTGCTTTTGCTCTTATAGTTTAGGGTCGCGCCGAGTACAACAAAAACTATAACTACCACTCCTAGCCCCAACTCTCAAAGGCATAAGGTTTGTGTGTTTTTGAGAGTATAAAATGGGCGTTATAAGGAAGTTTGTTGGTCAATCCTCATGGTGGGATCTTCGATTTGCGACCTGGATGCGGTAAGAAGCGTGTTTTGCCGTGACATGCAGGCCGGTTCCTGTCTGCATCGTCCGAGGCCGTGAAAGTTTAAGCGACTTTTCGGTCTAAAAGTTTAAACGACTTTGTGGTCAAAAAGTTTAAGCAATTTTGCGGTTGAAAAGTTTAAGCGACTTCGCGGTCGAAAAAGTTTAAGCGACTTTGCGGTCGTCGGGCATAAACCCTCATCAGCGTGGCCGAATATGTTTAAGCAACATTATGGTCGTCGAGAGGACCCTCATCGGTGGTAAACTGGGTTGTTATATAGCATCTGCGCATCTACGGCTGGTAGTTTCCGCAACCGAGCGTCTATATCTACCTTAAAGGAAATATCTTACAAGCTGTTTAACAAAATTACAAACATTAAAGACCAGTACGGATATACTAAATACTAGTTACAATGGGTCGATTACACGATTTAGGCGCACAGGACTTAATTTCCTCCCGGCCGACGATACAAGATACTCGCTAACTCTAGTGCCAAAATAGGACCAAGTTTTCAGAATTCCATGTGCGTTCAATCGGCCTTCCTGTCGTAGATTCCAGTCGGTAGGTGGCTGGTCGAACCACAGCTGAGATAACGTATGGTCCTTCCTAGTTCTGGGCAAACTTACCGCCCTCCAATGGCTGGCTCGCCTCTCTTCGGCGCAAAACATAATCCCCGACCTGAATGTAATGAGGCCCGACTTGAACATCCCGACTAGTCTTGACTTTCTTTTAATATTCTGCTGCTCTACGAGCGACCAGCTCTCTCCTTTCCTCAAGGCAATCTAAATCAAGGGCCATTAAACGGTCGTTTTCTTCAGGAACATATGCGTGCTCTCGGGAGGTAGGAATCCATGCCTCCACAGGCAAGCGCACTTCCGCACCATAAACGAGTGCAAAGGGCGTTTCTTTGGTGGCTTCCCGAGGAGTCATTCGGTACGTCTATAAGACAAACGGGAGTTCATCTGCCCAATTGCGACCAGCAGAATATAGCTTTTTCTTTAACCCGTTTAGGATTGTTCGATTTGCATTTTCGACTTGGTCGTTAGGGTATGCAACTGATGACTGAATAGAGATCGTCCCAATAGTAGCTAAAAAAATATTGAAATACTGCCCTTCGAACTGCCGACCGTTATCAGTAACGAGCTGAACCGGGACTCCAAAATGCGAAACCACATTGCGCCATAAGAAGCGAACACACTGGTGCGAAGTTATCATTGCTAATGGCTCGGCTTCGATCCATTTGGAGAAGTAATCTATGGCAACAATGATAAAACATCGGCGACCTGTCAACTGAGGAAAAGGACCGACGATATCAACTCCCAACAGAGCAAAAGGAATCGCAGTGCTGACTGGTTGATAAAAGGTCGCCATGCGTCCAGGCATCCGGGCAAAGATCTGACAAGTCTCGCTCTTCTTAGCCAGCTTCTCATCAAAATCAAGTTGAATCGACAACCAATAGTAGCTCATGACCATGATTCGACGAGCCAGAGGCCGTCCACCCTGATGAGAAGAGCACAAGCCTGAGTGTAATTCTGTCATGACAACGTCGGCTTCAAAATCGGTTAGACATCTCATTAAAGGGCCCCCGTACGAGCGACGATACAGGCGGCCTTCCAATATTTGAAATCTCGGGGCTCGGAGTTTGGCTTTCCGGGCTCGTTCTAGTCGTCCGGTAGACGGTCATCCTGTAGGTACGACATGATATCTGTTATCCAGCCATCCGCATTCATCTGCACAGGAGGGACCTCCAAATAATCTATGTTGGGGGGTAGGATTACGAGCACCCGAGCGATGCGGGAGATGTGCTCTGGCGCTTCTTGGACCAACTTGGATAAAATATCCACATCAGCGTTATCCAAACTGGGTACATGGCGTACCGCATATGCTCGAAAAGCGCTTAATTTTTCCAAGGCTAAATTGCGGTACTGATGTATGCGGTCGACATTAATCTCAAAGCCCCCCAAGACTTGCCCAACCACCAAGGATGAGTCCGTCTGAGCCCGGACGTAAATAGCCCCCAGATCTCGGGCATACTGCAGACCCGCAATGAAAGCTTCATACTCTGCTTCATTATTTGTCGGGGTAAAATGATATATTTGCGCATAATAGATCTTAAAACCCTCTGGGCTAGTGATCACCACCCCTCCTCCCGAGTCTTTCTTCCCACTAGATCCATCGGTGGCTACGTCCCACCAGGCAGCGTTGCGATCCTCAGAGTCGTGCAATTGGGTATCGCGGGCGGTGCACTCGACCACAAAATCCGCCAGGGCCTGACCCTTAATAGCCGGTCGACTTGTAGTCAATGGCGAACTAGGTAAGCATAATGACCCATTTAACTAATCGGCCTAACGAGGATGGTGCGTCCTTGGAAATACGGGGCCAACTTTTTGGCGGCTGTGTAGAGCGCAAAAACTGACTTCTCCATCTGAGAATATCGGAGCTCCAGTCCTTGTAAGGCATGACTGACATAGTATACGGGCTGCTGTAGTCCTTCCTTATCTATCTAGCATAGCACCGCGCTCACCGCCCGGTCGGATACAACCAAGTATACATCCAAATATTCGCCAAGCTCAGGCTTGGCCAGAATGATCGGGGACATCAACTACTCCTTCAGTTTGTTGAATGCCGAGTGACAGTCATCATCCCAAACGAAGCCACTGACCTTTCTCAAAACCTTGAAGATGGGTAATGCTCGCTCAGCCAACTTGGAGAGAAAATGGCTTAAGGCCGCGAGTCATCCAGTCAGTTGTTGAACTTCCCAAACGGTAGAGGGTGTTTGCATGTCGAGAATAGCCTTAACCTTTGCAGGGTTGGGCTCAATTCCGCGCTTAGTCATCACAAACCCCAAAAATTTTCCCATTTGGACAGCAAATATGCACTTATTCGGGTTCAAACGAAGCCGATATGTGCGCATGATCTCGAAGCACTAGCGAAGATCCCGGGCGTGGTTCGGTCGGTTTCGACTTTTGACCAGCATGTCATTGATGTATGCTTCCATGGTATGGCCTAGCAATTTCTCAAACAAGGTATTAACCGTCCATTGATAAGTCGCCCCGGCATTTCGTAACCCAAAGGGCATAACCCTATCACAATATAAGCTATCCGGCTTGATGAAGGATGTTTTGCTCTCATCCTCCTGGGCCATCATAACCTGATGATAGCTTTTGAAGGCGTCCATGAAGCTCATCAACTCAGCTCCGATCGTCACATCGACCATCTGATGTATACTGAGTAGAGGATATGGGTCTAACGGGCAGGCTTTATTCAGATCAGTGAAGTCAATACACATCTGCCATGACGGTGGCATAGGAACTAATACTATGTTTGCCACCCAATCCGGACAAATGGCAGGCCGAATATGACTGATCGATGCCATTTTCTTTACCTCTTCTCGGATAAACTCTCGACGATCGGTTGAGAGATGACGGGTCTTCTGTTTTACAGGTTTGGCATCCAGGTTAACAGCCAAATGATGGCAAACAATGGCTCGGTCAATGCCCGTCATGTCCTCCGATCCCCAGGCAAAGATATCTGCGAATTCACGAAGTACTAACAAAATCTCGTTCCGCAATTCAGGGGTTAAGGATCTTTCGATCTTAATTTTTCAATCGAGCTGGTCCTCACGGAGCAGGACTTCTTCCACTTCTTCACACGGCCCGGGCTGCTCCTTGCGTCTTTCGTTGGTATCCTTGGCGATGGTATTGACCTGTGAGGTCCCGGTGTCTCGCATATTCAACGCCCTAGAGTAGCACTTCCGAGCGGTCTGAACGTCTCCCCGGAGGACTCCTACCCCGGCGGGGATAGGAAACTTCATGCAAAGGTGCGGCACAGAGATAATTCCTCAAATTCTCATAATGGCCGGACGACCCAAAATCGCATTGTGTACACATCGCAGATCCACCACTACAAATTCTATCATCGTCTTGACCGTTCGGGGTGGAGTCCCGATTTCCATCGGCAAGCTTATCTTTCCTTCCGCGTGTATTGTATCTCCGGTGAATCCTGATAGAGGAGTAGCGATCGGAGTCAATTCAACCGGGTCCAGGTTAAGCTTCTGAATAACGTCCAAGTAAAGGACATTAACGCTACTGCTGGTATTGACCATCACCCTTTGAACATCAACTCCCATAATGTCAATGGTGAAAACTAGGGCCTCTATCCCTTGATCCATGTTTTCAAGCTGATCTTCTAATGTGAATGTGATTGGTTCTGTTTTCTGCCTCTTCCCAGTTTCTCGGGACTCAACAATTCCGACCGGCAGGCGCTCCCCCGATCGGGCGCTATCTTCTATCCCACCAAAGATCACATGAATAACCTGCTTTGACGGTGGAGCGGGATCATGGTCAGGGCCTTTATCTTTCGCCACTTGATCAGACTTCTTGGATGACTTCCTCCATGAAAACTACCTGCCTTCATCTTTCTTTTTCCACCAACCGATCCAGTTTCCCAACCTACAATAAATCTTCTAGCAATTGCTTCAGAGTTGCGCATTCCTCAGTGTCATATCCTTTGGATCAGTGATACGCGCAATGTTTTGACCTGTCTCAACCATCCCTCAATGGTTCGGGGAGGCGAATTAAATTGCACGATTGAGCATACCGAAGGGCCTCCGCAGCAGAACAATTCAAGGGATTAAAATCAACATGACGGCCACGACCTCTACCCAACTGATCAGAGTGGTGATTTTCGGGTCGTCCTGATGGCTTCTGGCTAGGGCCAACCTCTTGCGATTGTTTGGCCGCATTCGCCTCTCCAGCGTTGGCATAATTGGTCACTCGGCGAATGGCCTCTTTATATGTCGAGGGTGGGTGCAAGATAAAATCTTGATACAGGCCTCCAGCCCAAAGGGAGGAATGTAACATATGAATCGCCGTGAGGTCGTCCATAGGCTCAACTTCTCCAATGGCACTACTCCACTTGATCAAAAAATTCGTCAATGTTTCTCCCTCCAATGGCTTCGCCTTCTCCAAAAAACATAAAATTCTTCCAGATGGTCTTGGAAGTAACAAACCTTCGAACGAACTTGGTGGCCAAACTGGCGAAACACGTGATGGAGCCGGGTTCCAATGACTTGAACCACTCGGCGGCCCGTCCAGTCAATGTGGAGTAAAATGCACGGCACATAACCGCGTGCTTCACTCCCATCATCAACATATTGCCATAATAAGAGTTGACATGAACCTCCGGATCGATCTTCCTGTCATAATCTTTGGCACCAGGGATGCGCAAATCATGAGGGTACGACTGAGCCATGATGTCAGCTATGAACGGTGTTCGCAACAACGGAGTGGCAACTTCTGTCGGGCCCGACCCATGTTCCTGTTGTCACCGATTAAACTCTTCCCGAACCTGATCTAACAATCCCTGCGCTTCAGTCTACACTGTGTTCCGAGCAACCTCTCGGGCTCTTCGGTGTCGAGGTGCTCGAGAAGCACCGGCCTCAGAGGAATCTCCGTGATTGACCGTTCTCATGGGTGAATCAACCGACCTTCGATCGTCGTCCTGGGGTCCTAAGCGCTGATGCATTTGCGGCCGAAGTCTTTCAAAGGCACTAGCCTGCTGTACCTGTGGCTCTGGTTCATCCATTCGAGGCGCCTGTGGCCCATGTTGTTGTCGCGGCTCCTCCCGAGTACCAGCCCCCTGCGACCCCAACCTTGAGCGAGCCGGGCGACGAGCCTGTTGTCCAGGCTGGAGCTTTGACTCGGTCTATAAACCAGTAGACTATTGAGGAGCCAGGGCCGAAGCCGTGTATGTTGGGCCAAAAGGAGGCGGTGGGTACATGCCTGGAAATTGAGGGTAAGGTCCCGGTGGACAATGGACTGGTGTACTGGGCCAGAATCCCTAGGTCGTGCTAGGTGTCGGTTGCGGTAATCCTGGATAATGGAACGGTTGACCCAGAGTTTGTTGAGCATGGTGAATGAAATTGATCAGGTCAGGGGTTTCTTGTCGACCTGGAGAAAGATTGAGATCGACAGGTGGCCCGCGTTGGGTGTGATGATCAGAGGAGCTAATCTCGCCCTCTTCTTGATTATACATGAATGGATACATATACGGAGACTGAATTGCGTCGATCGTGACTTGTAGTGTCGGTCCCTACAGACGGCGCAAAAATGATAGTACTAATACACAGATCAGTAGGTCGACCTATCTCTAAGTGCGACCGAGTGGTGGTCGGGAAGCTCTCAAGGGTCTCCTCTTTTCTGTCCAAAAGTCCCCCCTGCTATTGTGACTACCGCTACTTATAGGCACGAAGGGGGAACAAAAACCCAGGCTGTCGGCATGATAACTACGTTGCACATACATGTCCTTAGCTAAGAACTGTTCTTCTGGCATCCGCTACTATCGACACGTGGATTGGCGTAAAACAGATATGCACAGCAGAAGAAGAGTAATCGGTTGGATGCAAGCGGTCGGTCGGTCGAGCAAACAGAGCCGATCGGGAGAAGGCCAACGGTTCGAACATGATGGACTAGCGGTGAACCACACAGGATTTCGGTCGGTGAGTGGAACTGAGCGGGTCGGACGTATATCCTATCAATATTATTTATTTACTACATCGGTACTTATACGACACTTAGTAAACTTCTGTATATGTGTAAAGAAATTGTTGTAATATCTATTTTCTATTAGTGACGATCCCCATAATAGCTTGATGGACTTGTAGCACATACATCTCCAAATCCATACCATCCACCTACAAGTCCTTCAATTACTTTAGAGCCCCCTAACCGTACCCCAATCGCCTCCACCTCGTTTGGTTGATACACCCCCGGGCCTTCCCACTAAACGCACTTGGTCATAACCAACTCACTCAAAGCATTACTAAGAATTCAACCAAACCCCATTTCTTTTATTCCCAGAATTGATAGTTGCATCTACATTCAACTTTAGTCTCCCAACATCCGATTTCTTCCAACCAAGGGATTCGAAAATTTTAGGAAATTAATCCCATCCAAACGAACAAAAAAGAATTTGCACACATTTAATGCGCGTTCGCACACACTTAATCTAATCTAGACCATTACAAAATATTAGATGGATGTGATGTGTTCTCACGTTCTCACCTAAGCACATGTTCTCATATGGTCTTAAATATATATATATATATATATATATATATATATATATATATATATATATATATATATATATATATATATGGTTGAGTTCACATGAGGACTACAATATATAGAGGACTGTGCGGACTGATTATGGACACACAACAAATTAGTATCATGCACACAATTTAATACACAATGGCACGCAAGAATACATGTAAACATCAAGTTTCGAAGCCAGGCTCTATTAATTAACAAACATATGCACATGACATACAAACTGTGGCACACGACTATATTAGGCTAGGCACACGACTACGCCAGTCCGCACAGTCCTCTATAATATAGTGGTCCTCATTTGAACTTAACTATATATATATATATATATATATATATATATATATATATATATATATATATATATATATATATATATATATATATATATATATATATATAATCTAGTTCCCGTGCGGTTGTGCGATTAAATCTGAGCCATTGATCTTATCTAAACCAACGTCCTAGATTAACAATGATTAAAAAAACGCGGTGGCAATTTGGTCTTTTTGCATCTTGGTCAAATTTAAGGTGCGTGGTTTTCCTTCTTAAGGTGTATGGTTTTTGTACTGTGTGGCTTAAGGTGCGTCAATTGTTAACAACTTAAGTGCGTCGATCTAAAGCTTTAGGTGTCTGGTTTTCCTTCTTAAGGAGTGTGGTTTGTGTGCTTAAGGTGCGTCAGTTGTTTAAACTTAAGGTACTTCCAAGTTTTCCTAACTCCATTTTAATTTAACTCAAATGGGTCTACTTTATATTATCCATATTGAGGGTACAAGATAATATATTAATTTCTTATTCTCCCTCCAAAGAACTTGAATATATTTTGACCCGACCCGACCCAAATCAAAAGTAGACCTCACATATATTTATACCACAAAATAGTCAATCATAATTGTCATTTTAACTAAAATTTTCAACAGTTCTATGATTAATGATTATTAAAGTAATGTTTTTAAATATGATAAATGATTGAGTATAATTATGATAACATTTAATATATAATAACGGGAGTTTAACAATGTAAGAGCAAGTTTTTCAGATAAAATAATAATAATACAATATTTAGTGTAATGTACAACTCAATAAGTATAAAAATAGGGACATATATAAATCAAGAGTACTAACATGGATCCACTCTTATAATTTTTTTAGAGTCAATTCCAGCAAAGGTCCTCTGAGTATAGTGATTTTCCACAATTGGTTCTCGTCTTTTAATTTGGACAAATTTAACACTTGACTATCAAAATCTTTCCAAGGTTGGTCCTTTCGTCACATGGTTGTTATTTGGATGTCAAAATAAGAGGTAAAACCGTCATTTCATCTGCTAATTGTCTTTTCTTCCTCATTCCCCTCTCTATACGCAAACACCTTCGATCATCATCTCCGAATCTCAAATTCCCAAACAAACTAACCCTAATCATAGCTGATGCCGAGAGTAATCTCAACAATATCATCGTCATTATCTTCCTCCGAGCATTTCACTTTCATATGAAACATACCATCTCGATTTTCTCAAACCAACCTTAAGAATGGCGGTTCTCTCTCTTAAAACTAGGGTTCTTTCTTGCATTGGAATCTCATTTGCTTTGTTTTGCTGATAATTAAGGTTTATGCTTTATGTAATTGTCTTAATTGCAGTTCTAGAATGGCATTGAACGTGATCGGTGGGGGATTTTTAGCCGGTGTAGATGACGCGCCGCCGCCGCAGAAACAAGAAAACTCTGCCTCTGCAGAAAGAAGAAAACTTTGCCGTCGTACCCAGTGTGATCCGGCACCGAGAGTGCCTGAAAAATCATGTGGTTAGCATTGGAGGAAGCGTTATGGATGAGTGCAGCGAGTTCATGCCCGGCGGCCAAGAGGGAACAGTGGCATCCCTAAAATGTGGCGCCTGTAACTACCACCGTGGCTTCCTGGTTCTTCTTAGTTGTCACTCTCACCCTCTCTTCTCTCCTCCTTTTTGATCACCTCTCTACCTACAAAAAGCCAGAGGTTCATAGACAAATTGAATCTTTGGTATGCAAGTGTGATTTCCACCATATATTTTCAAGAATGAAATGCACCAACTTCTTATTAAACAAGTCCAGGAGGGGGAGTCCCACAACACAAGACCCACCTAATCAGTAAAGAACTAAAAGATCATTTGTTAGCAGAGACACCAAGGGAAAAAAAAAAAAAAAAAAAAAAAAGGCTCTCATTCTCTCTCCTTCTCCACGATTCAGCTTTGAAATTCTAACAAAAACTCTCATTTTTGTGATCTCTCAATCCCGTATATATGCATATGCCTCTACCTTGATTGATTGCTTGCGTGTTTGTTTGTTTCTCCTGCTTTTGTTGTTCTTGTTCATTGTTTTTTCTTTGCGTTATTTTGCCTTGATTTGGTGAATCGGTTTTTGAAGATGGCATTTTTAGCGGTATGCAGAGGATTCCAGATTTTAAAGATGCCCGGTAATGTTTGCGTATAGAGAGGGGAATGGAGAAGAAGAAGAAGACAACATTAGCAGATGGAATGACGGTTTTACCCCTTATTTTGACGTCCAAATAACGGTCATTTAACAGAAGGACCAATATTGGAAAGATTTTGATAGTCAAGTGTCAATTTTGTCCAAATTAAAAGACGGGGACCAATTGTGGAAAATCGCTATACTCGGAGGACCTTTGCTGAAATTAACTCAATTTTTTTACACACACACATATATATATATATATATATATATATATATATATATATATATATATATATATATATATATATATATATATATATATATATATATATATATAAGAGTATATAAGAATTATTCATATTATTATTTATGATTTATGAAGTACATATTCTTAAAATGTCTATTTCTTAAATAGTCTTGCAATGTGAAACTCAACATTCTAATGCAAACATACTATTGTATAACTTATAAGTTCCTTCTCATAAATGAAGGGAATTGAAGCCTGCAAATCCATCACTATAAAAGCTGTAAGATTGGAGTATTGAACCACACATACATTTAATTTTGCTGAATTATATTATATGGAAATTAATTAAATGGTCTTAGCTAGCTTGCTCTTCCAAATGGAAACTACTTGATCAAGTGCTTTTGTGGAAGAGCCATCTTCATCACCAATTGCCTTTAAGCCTGCATCTTTTAGGTATCCCATCTTTTCTCTCATCTTTTTTCCTTGTTCACTAGCCATTAGCCCCTTGACAACCCTTGAAATTTCCTCCCTCCCCACCAACCCATTCTCATCACTAGCCTTAGGCCTCAGAGCCACATTCAGATCATCAGTTAGCAGTAGGGCATTCATCTTCTGCTCAGCATAGAGCGGCCATGCAACCAACGGCATCCCGTACGCAATGCTCTCGAGAATCGAGTTCCACCCGCAATGAGTCAAGAACCCGCCTGTGGAGGGATGGCTTAGTATCTGGTGTTGTGGGGCCCAATTGGGCACCACAACACCGACCTTATTCTTGATTCTCTGCGCGAACCCTTCTGGTAGAAATGACAGAGGGTCACCTGGATCTTGGGTACTAAAGAAGGCCATTGATGAATTCTCACTCGGACTTCTGATCACCCACACAAACCTTTGCTCACTCATTTCCAACCCTAATGCTAGCTCAATAAGCTGTTGATGAGAAAGAGTTCCCCCGCTTCCAAACGACACAAAAAGCACAGATTTCTCAGGTTGTTCATCCAACCATTGCAGGCATTCATCATCACCACTAACAACGTTATTATTGCTACTTGAATCCATCCGAACAAGCGGTCCGACCAGGTAAACCGGAGGTACAGATTCCTGCAAAGCTTTTACTGCACCTTGCTCTGCTTCATTGAAGCTATTCACCATGATGGCTTGAGCGAGTGAAAGCCTCTTAGCGTGGTGAAGAACCCAGGTGTACGTCTCGTCCTGGCGGTCCTGGACCGGGTCAATCAGGTCCTTTCCATGAACCGGGACGGAAAACCCCGGGATCTGAACCGGTGTAGGAAGATCTCTGAACTCATCGCAGGGCTGCAGAGACGAATCCAGCTCCGGCAAGTAAAGAGTAAACGACAAGATGAAAGCCGCGGAAGGGGAGAAAACGCAGGTCATGATTCCGAGCTCATCAGCCACATCAAAAGCGCCGGTGCTGAAAAGATCCACCGCCAAAGCAACAAGGCGGCGGCGGGTCTTCGCCACCATCAACGACTGGAGGGCTTCCCGGAGCGCGGGAAGAGAGAGGTCCATGGTGCGGCACATGCGCGTGACGGGGCGAGCATCGGGGGGTAGTTGGTGGAGGGGAACGGGAGGGAGAAGGAGGTAGTCCATGCCGGCGGGGAGATGGGATTGGAGGAAAGCGTTTTGGGCAGTGGAAACGGGGCCGGCATCTTGAAAGGCGGGGAGGATGAGAGTTGCAGTGAAGCTGTATTGGGTGATGAGGCGCTTCGCCAACTCCACCAATGGGATTATATGCCCCATTCCTGGAGTTGAAACAAAGGCTATATGGGCTTCTTCCATACCTTTTGCACAATAATACTCCAACTTGATTTATTTTTTAATTTGTTATGGAAGAGGAAGAAGATGAATTCATATATATATATATATATATATATATATATATATATATATATGCACTCCTATTTCTTATTTCCAACACTTCTATTCCATTCACAAAATTCTAATGTAGACACTTTTTTTTGGATTCACATGATAAAAATATCTCATATTTGTTTGTCACATTATAGAGTAAAATAAAAGTAAAAGAGTAGAATTTGATAATACATATATATCTTTTAGAAAAGTCAAAAAAAAAAAAAAAAAAAAAAACAGGAGACGGTAAAAACCACATGCCTAAGAGAGAACTGAGAAACAATCGCAACCGTACAAAGTGTCCGGATCTAATGGATCATAAACGCTATGTTTAAAAATAAAAATAAAAATACAGTGACATTTTCATAAATAATTGAACTTTGAAGTTAAGTAAATTGTGTTAAAGTGCAAGTAACCGTTTCATATAGTGCACATAACTGCAAGTGAAATGTATTAAAAGTTTAACAAATAATGTACACTGAGCATCAATATTAAGTGCACATAACATTATCATTAATTGCACCAAACGTTATTATTAAGTGCATCAATGTGAAAGACGTTATGCATTATGTGCACCAATGTTAAAAAGGTAAATTACTTGCACTATTAAGTGAAAGTAGTTGCACTTTTTTGTTGCACACTTACACGAGTTATTTGCACTTTTAACACATGTTACTTGCACTAAAGTTTGAGTTATTTACAAAAATATAATCGCATCATTTTAAAAAAAATTACATCTAATTCGTTAAATCTGGATACGTGAATACCTACCATTAGTTCTTAATTCTTTTTTGGACATCCTTTTTCACTTGAGTGCGCCCGTAAAAAAACGACTGGTTAGCCAATCATGTACAAATTTCAAATGACTTTTATTAATAATGTAGTAAACAAATAATTTAATAAAAATAGACCAAATACCATAACTATGGTTACCTTTGACCGGCTTTGTTAGTTTTTTTAACACCATTTTACGAGTAATAGAATTATAGAATTGTTGAAATATGAAGCAACTCTACTTAAAGTTCGTCAATTTATTAATTTAATAATTACAAAATTAGACTTTGCATTTACCAACTTATAATCATTTGTTAATTATAATTTATCTAAGCTCTATTTGATAACATAGTTAGCTTATCAGTCAATTTTGATTTGTTTAACCAATATTAGCTATTTGACTTGATTAAACAACTAATATGAGAGTTTGATTAATTAATTTTTTGTAACAATTTATTGCTCTAAAATGTTAAAAATTCAAAAAGCTGCTCAAAGCAGCTTTTTTGATCAACTTTTTTAAAAAGTTAATATACATGTAATCAGCTATCAGCTAACATCTAATTTACCAAACATTTTTTTATAATCAGCTAATGTTATCAACTAGTCAAATTCAGTGACACAATCAACTAATAATTATTTTCCAAACACCGCTAATCATTCAAAAAAAAAAATTGTTGAGATAAACTCAGTCTAATATTAATCCCTTTTAGTATGAGCACCGTGTTAAACTCTCTAACATGAAATCTGTCTACGTGGACAGGCCTGGTGGGTTCTCTCATATATTATATTGGAGCAAGATAATCGCAGCCTCTTGAAGTCAATAAGCTTAGGTATGCATTTCACCCCAACAATTTTGACCCTTTTAATTGACTAGTCCTAAATCTACTTTTAGCCTGACCAGACGTTATGCCATGGAACCGTGTTCACCATTCATGGTGAACACGGTTCCAACGGTGTTAGTGCACCGTTATCTTTCTTTTTTTTTCTTTTTTTTTTTTTTTAATTACGTGACTGCCTACACATTCACTTTGGAACCATGCCTACACATTCACTTTGGAACCATGAGATTATGAATTTTCTGTTATGAGATTATGAATTTTCTGTTATGAGATTATGAATTTTCAGTTATGAGATTATGAATTTTCTGTTATGCGATTATGAATTTTCTGTTATGAGATTATGAATTTTCATTACATTCATAATTTCGGAGTTTCGGACATTCATAAATTATGAATTCATGCATGCACATTCACTTTGGAACCATGCCTACATATTCTCGTCCGAAATCACGGACATTCATAAATTATGAATCCATGCCTGCACATTCACTTTGGAACCATGAGATTATGAATTTTCTGTTATAAGATTATGAATTTTCTGTTATGAGATTATGAATTTTCAGTTGTGAGATTATGAATTTTCTGTTATGCGATTATGAATTTTCTGTTATGAGATTATGAATTTTCATAAAATTCATAATCTTATAACAGAAAATTCATAATTTGATCAGTAACGCGCCGTTAACTCCACATCCGCGATTTTTTTTTTTTTTGCCTAAAAACGACGTCGTTTTGACTTGTGTTCACCATTCTCGGTGAACACGATTCCACGGCATAATTTGCGTAGCCTGACAGGAGAAAGGCAAATAAAAGTGTTATATTAGAAATATTAACATATTTAGACTAGTCCTCTAAATGTTTAAATTTTTTTTTTTAATATTTAATCTAGGGTTTAAGGTTTCTCTTCCTCTATTGTTATTTTCAAATTCTGACTTTTCGCCTTCTTTTCTAGCCAATTCAAATTTGTTCATTTTCACGACAATTAGATTGGATTCGTACCCCTAGCGGATGTAGATGCAGAAGAAATTTTTCAAATCCACCTTTAACATATTAGATGCAAATTCATTCCAAACCTACTCCAATTCGCTCAACGCTCACCCCAAGTTGTTTTGACCCTTTCTTGTGCCTGAACACGTTTGAGATATTAACGATGGACTTTATCATAGGCCTACCCTTATCGCATGGCTTCATCATCATCATAGTGGTCATTGATCGACCAACTAAGTTCGCACACTTTGGGTACGACTCATTTCTCTGCATCTCAAGCAACACAACTCTTCAACGATATTGTTGTCAGACAACATTCATTCCCGAGTGTTATCATATCTGGCCAAAGTTTGAATTTTCTTAGTATCATCTAGAAGAAGCTATTTGAACTTAGCAGTATGACCCTTAAGCACAGTACATTATACATCTCCAGACGGACAGGCAGATGGAAGTGGTGAACAAAGCACTTGAATAGTAGCTTTAGGCATTTGTATATGGTTTAATATGATTTGAAAGTGGACCCACTTTTAAAAGTTTAGAACTATAAATATGTTTTTTTTTTTTTTAATGCAAGCTCATACCATAGCCTGACATTCTTTAACAAAGTGAGCTAATTTTTTCTTTTTTAATAAAGCTATTATTATTATTATTTTAGGAGTGAGTTGGAATTATAAGAATGTAAGGAAAATAGTAAGCCAATTACAAATATGATTATATGGTAGCATGAACCCTTTTTTTAAGTGAAAAAGTATTGTAAGAAAAAACAAAGCCTAAGAATAAGACTAACTTTATCCTAATAATAATAATAATAATAATAATAATAATAATAATAATAATAATAATAATAAGAAGTAAAATAAGTAAAATAATGAAAAAGGATAAAGATAACCCGCTATAGCTTTGATTTATGAGAATTCCTCCAAACACTATCTAAAAATATGATTTGAGTGAAACTTGCTTTGTAACATTTGCTAACAAAGGCCCATAATGAGACAAACGGCAATTATACTATGGACTAGACCTTGGTGTCAACAATTAACAAATTGTATTTCTATAAATAAATTTAAAACACATAATGTTAACGGTAAGTACATAATATGTTAATTACAAAGTAGTTTGCAGTTCATATTATGTTAAGAGTAATAAACAACTCACAAAAGAAATCAAACCAACCAATTAAGTTAGAGTAGCTCTAGCCCACTACACCAGACTTGCAATCGCATTTGTTGCAATTGGCTTGCCCACTACATCAGACCTGCAATTGCAGGTCTTTAAAAACATTTTATTCTTATGTTGCCACATAAAATTGCAAGCAGAAGAATTGAAGGATTACACTCGGTCTAAGAGTATCACCATATACACTAATGCAAGACAAATACTGCTTTATCTGACACTTCATAATTGGTTAACTCTCTCATGTCGTCCTTCACATTAGGTAAAGAAAACCACTTGGTTACACTGAAATAAGACCCACATATCCCGCATACAAGCCTAAGATGCATGAAACAATGTATGCTCCGGCCACAATAACCGGTTCTCGCAACCCACACAATTCCAGGTGGTGATGAAATGGTGCCATCCGAAACAAACGCTGCCCATTTCCAACAAACTTTCGGCTTGCCTTGAAGAATGACACCTGATAAAAAAAGAATTTTGTAACACCTACTATGTTATGTTAATGCAAGTGTGAAAATTGAAAAACAATATGGCATTCATCTGAAAATGTATAATAAGTAATAGGCTGTTGACAGGTTGAGGATAGAAGGATAATAATGAGTTCTAATCACAGCACCTGTAGCACAACAGATAGCGCTTCCACAACAAAGATTCCAGATGCAATAAACAATGGGAAGAACATTCCAGTAACAGCAGCCATAGAAGCTAGGGCTCCCCCGATGGCCAAAGATCCAGTATCCCCCATGAATATTGATGCTCTGTAGCGATTATGCATAAGAAAACCAACACAAGCTCCTGCAATTGATGCTCCAAATATCGCGACATCTGATTATGCATGCATAAGTTCACAGTCAGTAATAACCACTCAAAGAATGATAATCCACTGTAAAACATTAAGAGGCTTTTGTATATTCTACAAGTAGCATGTTCCTTATGATAAAATTTAAATGAAAATTAAAAAAAATATTAACATCAGGTCAAAAAGATATGAATCTCCATTTGGGACAGCAGTACTGCTTTTTTAATAATTCATACTAACCAGGACATATTGGAAGGACTGCAATTGACATTCCAATAAATGCCAATGCAGCAGTACCACCAGCCAATCCATCAAGACCATCTGTAAGATTAACTCCATTTGCCATGGAAGTAAAGCAAAAACAAGTCAGGATTGGATAAAACCTTCCCAGGCAGACCAGACCAAGGGGTGCAGGCAGAGGAACCACTGCTTTCCTGCATGCAACAAAGAAGTCAAAAGTTATCCAGCTGAAACGCTGATGCTCAACTGTGTCTATCCAAACATCCTACACCTTTCAGCCATCCACCCTCCTCCCACCACACCCCAACATACACAAAGGAAAGCAAGGAAAAAATAAGAAAAAAGAATCTGAAAATTTATTTATATGCCAAAATGGTACAAACCGCACATATACAGATTCCATGAAGGAATAGTTATTTTGGAACAACTCCACAATGTATTCAAGAAAGCATTCCAGGAGGCAAGGCTTCAAACACACAATCGACAGCAATGCGGAAATATTCATGTCATTACTTTTTTTCCCATTTAAATTCCTTAGACAAGACAAATGGTCTAACATATATGATTATACTGCAAGTCTGCAATAGTTCAAAACTTAGATGCATTTGAGTGACATTAGATAGTTCATCTACAGATCCCAAATTTCTAAAGATCCCAAGTTAAGGTCATGGCTACAGAATGAAATATATGATTGACCACCAAAAGGATAAAAAATAAAAAGTGCAATTGTGCAGTTCAACATCAGAATACAAGATGCCATCTTGACCAGTCATACGAGAATAGATATGTGAGTTACCATCAGAAAAAAGGTTGATCAAATAGTTACAAGAGTGTATACATGCTGTAAGGTGATGATATGTCTGTGGTGTTCAACCAAAAGGAGAACCATATTCCTACAGCTACCTGTGTAAATACAAAACTAAAGATTAATCCTCAGAGTTGAGAAGATAATGTCTTTAACAATGAGATTTAAGAAAAGGATGAAAGTAATGGGAGATGTATAACCACTCACCTCCAAGAGAATTCTAATCCAAGCAGATAAACCACGGTTGTTATTCTTGAGGCTTACTAAATCATCAAGAAATCCAATTGTAGCAAATGCAAGAGTTGCTACAGATGCTCCCAAAACTTCCACAGAAGAAAATCCTAGTATACTGTCTGCAACAAGTACACCAATGGGTATAAAATATAATCCACCCATTGTAGGGGTGCCTTTCTTAGCAGAGTGTTGCGCAGGCCCCTCTCTCCTTATTAGAGAGCGAAGTCTTAATGTACGAAACAATGGAACACATACATAGCCTACGCAAGACACTGCAACTGCAGATATGAGAAAGGGGCGCATCATAAAGAATGGTGCCAAGGGTAATCTGACTACTTTCCAAGCACAGCAGTCCACTAAGAAGAGCAGCAATGTTGAGAATGTCACAAGACCAATATTGTTTAGGATTCCATGCCTAATCCTGCAACAAAAACTTGCCAAAGTCAATCAGTATTCACTGTCAAACACTGGACAGAAATTAGTATTCACTGTCATGACATTTGATAATTGATAGGGAACTAAGTTACTAATGAATATAAATTTCTCATGTTTGACCCAAAAGAATTTGGAAAGAAAAAAAAATCACACAAAAACAATAAATAAATCAGAAGTCTAATCAGGATCATATCTTCTTTTTGAGCCCCAGTGAAAACAGGTCAAGAGTGGTTCCCCACATAACCCTGGGATAACTCAAAGTCTAACCTATTGGCCACAACTAAGGGTGCTTATAAACTGAGTACACCTTCTCAGGGTTTTCACCCAAGTAAATTAACTTCAGAACAAAAAGGACCAAAAAAGTGTTAGTTATACAGGTAGGCAATACTTTCTTCTCCTCCGTGTTCTGCCTAGCATTGTCAGCCTGTGAGCAGTTACAGTTATGGAGTCATCAGCAGGATATGATTTCTCCTTCGTGGTAGGCAAGTCAACATCAGACGTTGGTTGTAACACAGTTTCTCCATCACTTTCTTCACCTTCACTTGATGAGATCCCATAATCCCCATATCCAATGATCCCATCACTCTCCCCCCAGTCATCAGTTGAAAAATCAAAGTCCTGCATAATTTACCAAATTTATCAAATGCTGAACGTTTTAACCTGTGACAGGCTATGTGAAACTAACAAGTTCCATTACCTATTACACCCAATAGTATAATAACTTAATACTTCTGAATTTGACTACTATTTACTCCAATATCACCTCAAGAAGTTTACGAAAAGGTCAATTCAAAATTAGTTAGTTTTTAAAACCAGTCCAATGGTGTGGGTATCGTTGACTTAGTTACATATTTCATAATTTAGATTTAAAATGGAGAATGAAAATAACTAGAGTGTTTTCATTATATCACAATATTACATTATAATTTATAACATGAAGGAAGGTACCGTATAATTCAAAACCTAGATAAGTAGATAAAGGTCATTTCCATGTTTTCAGAATTCACTATTGAACTTTTGACAAGCGTAAGGAACATGACAGTATGGTACCATGGAAGAAAAGTCATATCCCAATTACTCCAAAATATGAATTTCCACTTTTATGATGTATAGTTTCCACATATCATTTAAACTTTCCACAATTATCACTCAGCCATCTAGTGTGAAACCAATATCCTAGTAATTTCTGATGAGGACACCATTTTGTTTGGATTAGCTTGAATGCTTGATACAGAACTTTTGAGAAACTTGAAAGGTTCTCAAGCTAGTACATTAATACCAATTCGATTGCTCCTCATTTCTTTCAAATGATGATATGCATTTATTAGAAGAAGCAACAATTACCTCACCCATGAGGCGAACAGGCACAATCCTATTCCGACAACAAAGTTCACAGTGCTGAGAATTAACTCTAGGAATCTGTTCATAATACGCACATAAACCATCGATTAAACCTAATAAACGCCTCGAGCACACAAAGAATTACATACCTACACATACACATCCATATAAATGTAATCTTATCTCGAGAATTACCTTTAGGTTGAAACAAGATCTTACTGTGAAGCTCTCTTGAAAAAATGAAACGCAGAAGCGGGAAGGCTTGGAAGGAGGAGAGCGTTTAACAGATTGAGAGAAACATAGACGTGAGAAATTCGCGTCCAAATTTGAGGCAGATAAAGTGTGAGATCGCATATTGTCGACTGTTAGCTTGGCCGGAAAATCTTGTTTCAAATGCTCCGAGTATTGAAGGAGATCGGCCGGCGCATTTACATATAGGGTATGTATAGAGTATCTAGAGAAGTTGAATCACAGATTCACAGGCATATGCACCAAACAAAAAACAGGGGTTACCGGCAGAGGAATATTCTGAGCTGAAGAAATATTTTAGAGGGAAATGAAACCTTTCACTTCGAAATCTCCGGAACGATTCTACACGAAATGGGAAATGTCCTTTCAAAAAAATATTTTTACTATTTCTTTTTAACTAATTTCATTTTTTTTCTTAAAATTATACATGTCAGTTTACATTTATATTTTAATTATTTTTTTAAACATTTATATTTAATCCTAGCATTATTTTGACATGATTATTTTTTGTCTTATGTTAACAAAATTATTATTTAAAAGACGTTAAATACATGACATTTTGATCTATTTAATTGTAAGTGTTAAATCATTTTCTTTTTTTTTTAAAATTTATACGTATCATTTCAATTTTAATCTTTATTTTCAAAACATAACAGTTGATCCTAACCAGTGGCCATAGCCACAATGGGCGCAGTTGCCTCCACTCCCCCCCACCCCATCTCATGTATATATATATATATATATATATATATATATATATATATATATATATATATATATATATATATAATTTGTATGTATAGGTCTTTTGTATATACATAGTTAACTTATAAATAATAAACAAGTTTATTATTGAAATAGTCCTCGACTATTATAAAATTACCAATTTGGTCCTCGATAATTTTTCTTGCCCAATTAAGCCCTCGACTTAGAAAATGTTAATCATTTTGGTCCTCCGTTAGATCAGGCGTTAGAAGTTCGTTAAATTGGAGGGCATTAATGGTATTTTGCATGAGAAGACTCATTTCCAATTAATTCAGAGAGGCGGAGAAACTTGTGCGTGAGTATGAAGCGTGAATCTCATCATTTGTTTGGTCACTATTATTTTGGCTTCAAAAGCCGCCCAAAGAGGGAGGTGGTTGGTGATGGCGGTGACCTCTCTCATGCTTCTGGCGATCTCTGTTTTCCTAGCGATCAGGGCAGATTGTGGGTCCTTCTCCAGCTTTGGCTAGCAGCACTACAACCCTCGTTTCCCTCACGTCTGACGCGAACAGAGCTCCTCCGACGTGCAACGACGACCGACAACCCCTGTTCTCTTAGCTTAGTAGCAAATTGACGTCGAAGCAGCAAGATCTGGCGACCTTGAGTTCTGCTCCGGCGACTACATCAGTGAACTCCAGTAGCGGCGATGGTCTCCAGTGGTGCAGTAGCAAATCTAACGAGGCTCAGCAACTCCTCTTGGCTTCTTGAGGCAGATCCAATGGCGGTAGCAGCAACTGATCGTCTCGACATGGCAAAACTCTTCGCTTCTCGAGGCGTCAGGGCCACCATTATCACCACCCCGCGAAACAAGCACGTTTTCTCCGACTCCATCGTCAAAGCCACACAACTTGGCCATCGAATCCAAATCGTCGTCCTAGATTTTCCAGTCGCCCAGGCTGGCTTGCCGAAAGGTTGCGAGCGGCTAGATCTAGCATCGGACAATGCGGTCCCGAATTTCCATGCAGCCTATGCGATGCTGTAGGAACCCTTGGAACAGCTATTGCAGCAACATCGACCGGATTGTCTTATACTTGACATGTTCTTTCCTTTGGCGACCGATGCGGCGGCGAAATTCCATGTTCCAAGGTTGGTTTTTCATAGCACAAGCTATATCGCGTTGTGTGCTTGGTATAACCTCCGAGTTTACGATCCGTTCAAGAATGTGTCGTCGGGATTGTGAACCAATCCCCATTCGATGACCATTGCGAAGGATTCCCAGGAGCTTTACAGTAAAGGAGTGGAAATGGTTAATAAATAAAATATATGAAATTACCTTTTTGTCCTTAAATCTAACAGCTTATGGATGGAATTTTAACGGATGACCAAAATGGTTAACATTTTCAAAGTCGATGACTTAATTGGGTAAGAAAAATTGTCGAGAACCAAATTGACAATTTCACAATAGTCGATGGGCCATTTCGGTAATAAACTCATATTAAATTTACATAAATATAATTAAAGGTTGATTTAGCTTAGATGGTAAGGTATTTATGTTTTCCCTTAATGTTATGGGTTCAAATCCTACAAGCATGAATTTATTTGTAACATTGTGTTTTTTAATTCGAATGAAATTTTTATTTTTTAACATTGTGTTTTTTAAATTTTATTTTTTAATATTAATAGTGATATTAGTGATTTATAATATGTTTTCTATTGGAACTATTTTAGTTAATTAATTATATTTCATATTTTGTGGAATTTGTGTTTGTATTGTGTTTTTTTTCCTCGTTTTTAATATTAATAGTGATATGAGTGTTTTATAATATGTTTTCTATTCAAATTATTTTATATAATTAGTTATATTTTATATTTTAATTTGAATATTTTTCTATCTCATTTTGATGTATTTTAATTTTTCATCCTAATTAAAAATATTTATGACTTGACTTTTAAGTATTTTTTTTCAAAATATCTCACTAGTTTTTAATTTTTCGCCCCCATTGACAAAGATTTCTGGATCCGCCCCTGATCATAACATTATTATAGCATGACTTTTTTTTAGTCATCTCTCAATAAATATGTTTAAATGAAACTAAAAATAACATTATATATATTGTTACCTTCGATTTGTTTTTGTTTCTTTTATACTTAACAATTAAGGAACATGCCAATGACCTTGTGGTCTAGTGGCACCAAGTGGCAAATTATGTTGTAGACTCGAGTCTAAAAATACACAATTTACATACTGAGTGTTCACAATTTTTATATACTGAATGTTCACAATTTTTATATACTGAATGTTCACAATTTACATACTGAATGTTTACAATTTACATATTGAATGTTTACAATTTTATATACTAAAAAATCACAATTTACAAACTAAATGTTCACAATTTAAATTGTGAATATTCAGTATGTAAATTGTGAATATTCAGTATATAAATTGTATATTCTGATTCGGGTCCACCTTACAAGGTGAACCCGGGTCCATGGCTAACTATTGGCACCAAGTTACTCCCCTATATGAGAGATTGTGGGTTTGAGTCCCAATGGAGTAGTTATGAACATATACTACATTGTAACAAAGTGAGTAATACTTAAAACAACTACAGAACATACTTATCTACATGTATCAATATTTTGCACAAAAACATATCACATATTCAACCAACTCCACAAGAGCTCAACGCACAACGCGTGGATGCATTTATTATTTAGGAATAAGGGTCAAATAGGCTATTGAACTGCATGTTATCACTGCGTGGCCGGACAGATCCAAATTCCCTTGCCGAGTTCCAGGCCCTGGATACTGAGTTAAGACAGCTAGAGGTTCAGGAGGATATTTATTAGAGATAGAGGGCCAAGCAACATTGGCTTTGTGGAGCTGACGCCAACACAAAGTTCTTTCATAGGTATGCCTCCAACCGTAAACGTAAGAATTCTTTATCTAAACTTAAGAATGTTGGGGGAGACTGGGTGGAGGGTGATTCTATGAATGTCGTTATCTTGGAGTATTTCCAAACTATTTTTAAATCAAGCAGTCAGCCAGCGGCTGCGGATCCGTTTTTTGCCTCTATTTCACCACGTGTAACTGTAAGTCAGAACGAGGACCTTCTCTGGCCTTTTGTGCCTGAGGAGGTTAATGCAACTCTGTTTTCTATGTTCCCTGACAAGGCCCCGGGTCCCGATGGGATGAACCCTGGTTTCTTTTAGCATTTCTAGGATGTGGTAGGGGGGATGTATCTGTTTTTGTGCTTAATTGTCTGCACTCTGGGTCCTTTCCTAAGGGCCTCAATGAAACTAATGTTGTACTGATCCCCAAAAAGAATCAGCCGGAGTTGGTGTCCGATCTTAGGCCTATTGCTTTGTGTAATGTGGTTTATAAGATCATGACCAAAATGATTGCTAATAGAATGAAGCCCCTTTTGGAAGATTTAATCTCAGAGTCTCAGAGTGTCTTCATCCCGGACAGACTTATTACTGACAATATTCTTATAACTGCTGAGGTGGGCCACTTTTTGAACAGAAAAAGCAGTGTGGCAAGGTGGGTTGGGGGGCGCTGAAACTGGATATGGCCAAGGCCTATGATAAGATGGAATGATCCTTTCTTCGTAACATGCTTATGGCGCTGGGCTTTAATGTAAGGTGGGTTGACCTGATTATGCTTTGCGTTACGACTGTGTCGTATAACACCCTTGTTAATGGATCCAGGGGTGGTAAGGTAATGCCCACTAGAGGCTGAGACAGGGTGATCCGCTATCTCTGTATCTTTTTATTATTTGTGCGGAAGGTATGTCTCTATTGTTGCAACAAACACAGGAGCATGGTTTGATTCATGGTTGTAGGGTGGCTAGAGGGGCCCCGGCTATCTCTCATCTTTTCTTTGCTGATGATAGCATGTTGTTTTTCAAAGCAAATTCCCAGGAAGCAGGTGTTGTAAAGAAGTGTTTACAGGATTATGAACGGTTGTCTGGTCAGTCAGTCCATTATCAGAAATCTAATATTTGTTTCAGCAAGGATACTGGGGCAAAGGACTCAAGGGCGGTGGTGGCAATTTTAGGGGTTACCCAGGGACCTAATTTTGGTAAGTATTTGGGCCTACCTTCATTTGTGAGAAGGAATAAGAAGCTGGTTTTTAATTATATTGAGGAAAAAATTAAGCAGAGAATTGGCTCATAGAACAAGAAGTTATTATCTCAGGCTGGTAAGGAAATACTCCTGAAAAGTGTGGCTCAAGCAATGCCCACTTTTTCAATGAGTGTTTTTTTGCTCTCAAAATCTTTATGTGGTGCTATTGAAAGAACCATAAATCGTTATTGGTAGGGAAAAGGAGATGTGAATGGTGGTGATATTCATTAGGCCTGTGCACAACCCGACCCACCCGTTCAAACCGACCGACCCGACGACCGAGAGAGACCAACCCGGAATAACCCGAACCCGACTCTCATTACCCGATCCGCCATGCAATACGGAGTCGGTTTAGAAGGTTCGGGTGGGGTATACAATTTTGCCAACCGACCCGTCCGAATACCCGAACTATTCTAGGGTTCCCTAAGGCTTTGTATTAAACGGCGTCGTTCCATCAATGTATATATACATGCCTTCCAACACTTGGTCTTCATTATCTCATCTGCGCAGCTGACCTAGGGTTTGAGATCTGAGATCGCATCTCTCATTCTCTCGACTCTCAACTCTCTCAGACTCTCAACTCTCCCAGACTCTCACTCTCTCAGACTCTCAGAGTCTCACTCTCTCAGAGTCTCAGAGTCTCAGTCTCTCAGAGTCTCAGTTCTCTCAAAACTCATCAGTCATCTCTGATTCTGTAAATCCGTAAGGTAAATCTCTAATCTCTTAATCTCTAATATCTTAGTCTCTATTTCTCTAATCTCTAATCGCTTACAGTCTTACTCTCTAATCTGTAATCTCTAAATCTCTAATCTCTTAATCTCTATTGTCTAATCTCAGGGTTCTCAGAATCGAAGCGTTGCAATCTCTTATCTCTAATCTCTTACTCTCTGTCTCTGAGAGTCTAAGTGGTGGAAGCCGTGGTGAACTGGTTATTAGAAGCCCTTGTTCTTCGGGGATTATTTGGGAGAAATCAAGTAAATCGTAAACCCTAGTTTATATTAAGAAAATGTTTGTGACTTTGTGTTATATTATATTATTATGATGATATGTGGTGAATATTTTGAGAAAGCAGTGTGAAATCGAAAACCCTAGTTTTATATATCTTCATTTATGTGAGATACTGAGATGTATTGTGTTCTGACTTTTCTACAATGAGTCTGTGATGAATATTTGGTGATATATTCATATATTATGCTATTTGTTGGTGGAAGCCTTTTACAAACTAATTTCTAAGTGTTGATTTTGTGAAATCTGGATTTTATTCCATGCAAATTTGTAATCTACCAATCCGAGTTAAAGGCTAAAATGTGAAATCTCCAGTGTGGGAATTTTCATTTATTGGTGGAAGCCCTTAACTCAAATCCAGATAATGATGATCTGGACTGAGTTCCTGAATCTGGATTTGTTTGTATAATTGTATATGTTATTATGTCTATCAGTTTATGGATGTATAACCCTTAATTGCTAATTGTTAAATCTGGAAAAATGATGACACAAACTACTATGTCCATGTGTCTGATTCTGGATATCTTTGTATGTTTAATTGTTTATTATGTAATTTATGTGGTAGTTTTAGTGTTAATGTGTTATGTCACACTCACACAAACTGAAAAGTGAAAACTGGTACCCATCTTTGTAGATGGAAAGTGCCACTCAAATGACTCAATCTGGACTTCCACCCTCAACTGAGGAGGGGCCTGGAGGAGTAACCCAAGGCACTGAGACAAATGCTCCTCAGCAGCCTGAGGTTAATCCTGCTGTTCCTGCACAAAAGAGGAAGAATGTGGAGTCTAGATCTAAGGTCTGGGAACATTTTGAAAAGATATATGATTCTGAAAACAAAGTAGTAAAGGGGAAATGTATATACTGTGCTAAAGTCTATCACTGTGAGAGTAAAAAGCATGGTACTACCTCTTTAAGAAATCATATGTTGGCTTGTCTAAAAAATCCACATTCTAAGGAGACTAGGCAGTCACTGCTTACTTTCACTGCTATGACAACATTTGATACTCAAGGGGGTGGGGGTTCTGAAGGGGTTGTTGGGGAGTTAGGGACTTGGGTTTTCAATCAGGAAGCCATTAGGAGGGCATTATGTGAGATGATAATTATTGATGAGCTTCCATTTAGGTTTGTGGAGGGGCAAGGTTTTAAAAGGTTTATTTTGGTTGCTTGCCCTAGATTTTGTATACCTTCTAGGTGGACAATTTCAAGGGACATTTACCAAATTTACCTTGATGAAAGATTAAACCTCAAGAAGCTGTTTAGACTTAACACTCAAAGGGTCAGTTTGACAACTGATACCTGGACCTCTGTGCAGATGATCAATTATATGTGCATTACAGCCCATTTCATAGATGATCAGTGGAAGCTGAATAAGAAAATCATATCCTTTGTCCCTATTTCTTCTCACAAGGGTGAGCATATAGCCAAGGCATTAGAGAGTTGTTTGATTGACTGGGGGATTAGGGATGTTTTTTCTGTCACTGTTGATAATGCTTCTTCCAATGATACTGCTATTAGTTTTTTTAAGTCCAAATTGTTGTCATGGGGTGCAACCACTGTTAGGAGTAAGTACATTCACATGAGGTGCATAGCCCACATTTTAAACTTGGTGGTCCAGGATGGGTTAAGGTTTGCAGATAGTTCTGTTAAGAAGGTGAGGGATTCTGTTAAATGGATGAGGAACTCACCTGCAAGACTCAAAAAAATCAGAGATCTTGCAGAACTGCTTGGGGTGGAAGCCAAAAGTTCTTTACAACTAGATGTTCCAACAAGATGGAACAGCACCTACATGATGCTTAGCACTGCCATACAATACAAGGCTGTGTTTGATGCATATTCATTGAATGAGCCCTCATTTGTTGCTGATCTGGGTGATTCTGTCCTTTCTTTTCTTGACTGGACTTCTGTTGAATGCTTGGTAGTTCTGTTGAAAGGGTTTTATGAGATGACAATTAGAATCTCTGGTTCTCTATATGTCACCTCTAACAGTTTCTTCAGTGAGATATCTGATTTGAGTTGCATGTTGAGTAGCATGATTGTTGCTGGTAGTGCTACAGAGGTAATGATTTTATATTTTTATCATTTTCAGTGGTTAATCTGATTATTTATGATTTTGTGTATGGCTATTTGTATTTAATTCAATGTTTTTTAGGTTATGGGATCCCAAATGAAAAGTAAATTTGAAAAGTATTGGGGAGATCCTGAAAAAATGAATTCCTTGATCTTCTTTGCAAATATCTTGGACCCAAGAGATAAGTTGGAATATATGACATACCAGTTTGATGAACTGTATGGTAAAGAGAATGGGAAGAAGTGTTTAGAGAATGTCCAAGCTGCCATGGTAGAATTGTTTGGTGACTATGCAGCAACCTACTCTGTCAATGTGCAACAATCATCTTCTGATTCATCTTCTGGTAGCCAACCAGATGTGCTTCCTATCCAGTCTCATGCCACAATTGGTAGACCTCAAAATATGTTAAAGAACAAACTAAAAAGGCAAAAATTGGAGGCTAGTGGAAGCTATAAAGAAACAGAACTTCAGGTTTATTTAAGTGAAAAAAATTGTGGAGGACACTCCTGACTTTGATATCCTTAGGTGGTGGAAGCTAAATAGTGAGAGGTTTCCTACTCTCTCCAAAATGGCAAGGGATATCCTAGCAGTTCCTATTTCCACTCTAGCCTCAGAAAGTACATTTAGTACTAGTGGGAGGGTTTTAGATGCATTTAGGAGTTCTTTAACTCCAAAAATTGTGGAGGCCTTAGTATGTGCACAAGACTGGATGAGGTTACCAAATCAACCAGTTAAGGTTGAGGAAAATATTGATGATGTTGAAAAGCTTGAACAAGGTAATTTCTTTAAATGTTACATTCTGTTTTTAAATCTTTAACTTTGCATTTCAAATTAAAATTCTAACTTTGCACTTTGCACTTTGCAGACTTGGCTACTGGAGTAAGTCGATTTGGTACCACAGGATCTGGTGCTGCTGGTTTTCCCCTTCCTACCATTCCTGTAATGTTTTATTTACACTTACTTTTGATTTTAATTCCAATTGTTGGATTTGTTGCTTCCTATGGATTAATGGCTTGGTAACTAACTAACAATTCAATTGTTGGATTTGTTGCTGCCTATGATAAGTATGAGTGTATGACCCCAGCAGTATAGCCTTACTGCCTATATGAATGTCATCTCATGATTCTCATCTGGTAATAACAGTCACTCTACCTTAGTCCCTTATTCTCAAGTGCTCAGTAATCAGTATGTTATTTCTCTTTAGTCTTTACTGATTTGGCTATGATGATGCTTCCACCATTGTCTGAAATGGTTTTGGGATGGTATGTTGCTCATTAGTTTTGGTTTGCATAATTGCATTCCAATACTAAAAGTAGCAATTTGCCCCCAATCTTACTTTGACATGAAAACATAGCAATCTGAGCCTTCCATAGAGAAATTTTTCTGCCCAACAGCCCCAATCCCCAAAGTATTTAATATGTTATATTTAACTTGTACAGGAAGATCAAGAAAGCTGAACTGCTGAAGGCTGAATAGACAATACATTATGATTATTGTATTTTTGTTCACAGGAAGATGTTGATTGGTGCAGTTTGCTGAATGCTCAATTGCTAAATAGATAATACATTATGATTACTTTTTGTTATCAGTTTATCATGATTGACGATTCAATGACTTTGTTTATCATTTTGTATTTTTGTCATTTGTAAGTACTAAGTAGTTGTAACTAACTAAGTAAGTACTTTGACTGTTTGACAGTTTGAAATCCATGATATGAAATTTTACTTAGTTTTTTTTTTTTTAAAAAAAATTGTTGAATATGAAATCCGAACAAACCCGAAGTTACATCAGAACCGTCCGATATCCGAACCAACTTAACCCGAATGGAGTATAGTACAAAAAAAAATTCGGATAGGATATTGATTTAGAAAACCGAAATCCGATCGGGTGGACTAGTCCGACACCCGAACCGTCCGAACCCGAACCTTGCACAGGCCTAGTATTCATTGGATGGCCTGGGACCGACTATGTAAGCCTAAAGCGGTAGGGGGTTTGGGATTCAAGGAGTTACGTGCTTTTAATCTGGCAATGTTAGGCAAGCAAGTCTGGCGTTTTCTTACTAAGCCTCAATCTCTAGCTGCCCGGGTCTACAAGGCAAGATATTTCCCTAGATCTTCGTTTGTTGATGCTACTGTGGGAAATAACCCAAGCTACAGTTGGAGGAGTATTATGGCCGCCTATGATTTGGTTTGTACGGGTATACGAAGGAGGATAGGGGATGGAGTATTAATTTTAATTTGGGGGCACCCATGGTTATTAGATGGTCCTGACTCTGTGATCCATACTGATATGCCTCAATATTTGGAGGGAGCTAAGGTTTCGGGGTTAATTGATCCAGAAACTCATACCTGGGATTTAGCTATTCTTCGGGATTTATTCTTGTCTAGTGATGTGAACCGTATCCTCCGGGTGCCTGTCTGCCCATCTTATGAGGATTCTTGGTATTTGCATAAAGAGCAGAGTGGGTGTTATACAGTGAAAAGTGGTTATAGAGCCATCGTAGGTGAAACACCCCCAAGTGGGAATGGCTTTATTAAATGGAATACATTGTGGAAGATAAAAGTCCCCCCCTAAATGGAAGACCTTTATTTGGAGAGCTATTAGTGGTGTTCTCCCTACTACTACTAGCCTCCTTTTAAGGAGGATAAAAGTGAGTTTGTCATGCCCAATGTGTGTTTCTTTTCATGAGGATACAATGCATGCCCTTGTGGAGTGTGAATTTGCACAACATGTTTGGCATGCGTCCCAACTTCCTGTTGATTGTGTGAATGGAAGTTCTTTTCCTGAGTGGTTCCAAAATGCAATATGTGTGTTAACTCCTACTGTCCTTGTCAAATTAATTGCAGCACTATGTCATATATGGGAAGCAAGGAACGACGCCATTTGGAACTTTTGCATGTGACACCCCATGCATATTTGGAAGGCTGCTGTCTCGTCGCTCACTGCCTGGGAAGTTGCTGCCTCTTCATCAGCAGCAACCTCGCCCGTCCAGCAGCAGCAACATGCGACACACCCACCTCAGCAGCAGCCAGTTTTCGGGGGTATGCGATGCTACTTCGATGCTGGCTTCGCATCGGCGACCTCAACAGCAACATTCGGACATGTGCTGCTCTCGCCGGAAGGGGAATTTCTGGTCGCGACAAATGGCACACTCCCGTTTTGCACTAGTGCTCTTGCGGCGGAATCTCTAGCTTGTAAGGAGGCCGTTTCTTGGATTAAAAGTCGTCGAGTTTTGGCAGTTGATTTTCATACAGATTGCTCAGCCCTTCATCGCTATATTACTACATCAGTAGCCAACCCAAGATCACATGTTTGCATTGTCATTGATGACTGTTTACTTCTTATGTCTGCGTTTACTTCTTGTCGTTTGCTTTTAATTTCTAGACAGTTTAATTCGATAGATCATGCTTTAGCTTCGGCTTCCTCCTCGCAGGCAACTTCTTTGTACTGGGAATCTGTCCCTCCTGACTTTGTTACCGCTCTTTTGCATTAATATATTCTAGCATTGTTTGCTTTCAAAATAAAAAAAAGCCACTGAACTGCACACCAAAGTGCAATTAGGCTATCGAACTCAAAAACAATACAATTAGGTCCCTAAACAACACAAAATCATGCAATTAGGTTCAAAATGACCTGTTTACCTTGAATGCCGGGTTACCAATTTTAAAAATAATGTTTATATATATTTTTAAATAAAATAATTAATTAAAATTTTTTTTAAAAAAACCTAGAACTACCGGAGACGAATCGTCTCCGGCAGTTCTAGTTTTTTTTTTTTTTTAATTTTAATTAATTATTTTATTTAAAATTATATTTAAATTTATTTTTAAAATTGGTAACCGCCACGTCAGCACAATTTCAGGTCAACAGGTTATTTTAAACCTAATTGCATGATTTTGTGTTGTTCAGGAACCAATTGCATTGATTTTTTTAGTTCGATAACTTTGGACAGCAAATTATGCCATGGATTAGGGTCTATTTTGTATTATGGACCTTAGTCCAAAAATAACCTTCAAATTGTATATATGCAATTGACACATTTTGTGCCTACAGTTAATCATTCATGCACCTGTAAACAAATTGAAAACACATCACATGGCAATTACAAGCACATAGCATAATAATTACAAACACATAAGTTGTTAACTGAGAGTACAAAATATATTAATTGTAGACACATACCATATTAACCAACATCTTATGTATCTGCAGTTAACATATTATCATTGTTTAGCTAGGATAAACACGTAAACATAAATTAGCTAATCAATAGCATCACAATATCACATACAAAAATATATAACAAGCAAATTTTCAAGCACCTTGTCCTCTAAGGAGAGTGTTTGATAGAATGGAATTTTGTAATTTCATTCGTAAATTCTATGCAATTTATATTCCACGGTTTGATAAAAAAGAATTGTAATTTTCTCCGACCATTGAATTACAATTCTTATAGTCTCCCTAGTAGGGGCGGCCTAGAGGGGCGGGCAACATGGGGCAAATTATGCTGTGCATTCGTGTCACACGGATACAAAAACGACGTCGTTTTGACTAAAAATACGTGTCCCACTTAAAAAAAAAAAAAAAACAAAACAAAACAAAAAACAAAAAACAAAAAACAAAAAACAAAAAAAAAAAAACAAAACAAAAAAAGGAATAAGGGTCAAATAGGCCATCGAACTCAATAATGTAATTAGGCCACCGAACCTAAAAAAGCTACAATTAGATCCCTAAACTAACCATTTTCTTACAATTTGTCTATTTTGTAAGTTTTCTAAGTTGCTAGCATGTCACTTTTAATTTAAAATATTTTTTAAAATATTTATTATTTAAATAATTATTTTAAATAAATAAATAAATAAAAGATACAGATCGTCTCCGGCCATGGATTCGTCTCCATGGCCGGAGACGTCTTCGTCTTTGGCCGGCCGGAGACGAAGAGCTCTTCGTCTCCGGCCGGCCGGGGACGGTCTGTTTTTTTTTTTTTTTTGTTTAATAATTATTTTAAATAATAAATATTTTAAATTAAAGGTGACATGCTAACAACCTAGAAAA
Organism: Ipomoea nil; assembly: GCF_001879475.1. Lineage (NCBI taxonomy): Eukaryota > Viridiplantae > Streptophyta > Magnoliopsida > Solanales > Convolvulaceae > Ipomoea > Ipomoea nil. The sequence continues at coordinate 2,169,059 of NW_017617577.1, forward strand.
CTTACAAATTAGACAAATTGCATGAAAATGGTTAGTTTAGTGATCTAATTGTAGCTTTTTTAAGTTCAGTGGCCTAATTGCATTATTGTGTGCAGTTCGATGGCCTATTTGACCCTTATTCCAAAAAAAATAATCAGTTTCGATTCCCAGCAACAGCATTATGTGCATTATGTTGTTCATTCATTCTGGATTTTTAGTTATGAAATTATGGATGTGTAGTTATGCAATTCTGGATTTATAGTTATAAAGTATGGATGTGTAATTATGCATGGTGTAGTTATGCAATTCTTGATTTATAGTTCTGAAGTTATGGATGTATAGTTATGAAGTTATGGATGTGTAGTTATGAAGTTATGGATGTGTAGTTATGCAATTCTGGATTTATAGTTATGAAGTTATAGATGTGTAGTTATGCAATTCTGGATGTATAGTTATGAAGTTATAAATGTGTAGTTATGCATGCGATTCTGGGTTTATAATTATGAAGTTATGGATGTATAGTTATGCAATTCTGGATGTATAGTTATGAAGTTATGGATGTGTAGTTATGCAATTCTGGATGTATAGTTATGAAGTTATGGATTTTTATTTTTTTAAGTCGACGTCAAAACGACGTCGTTTTTACATCCGTGTGCACCATACATGATGCACACGGATGCACAACATAACGCTCTGCAACATGGGCACCCGTCTAGGGCCCAATGTTGAAAGGGGCCCCCCTAACTTGGATTTTTATTTTTTGATGAAGTTAAAAAAATAATAATAATAATTCTTGCATGAGCAGAGATTTGAACCCACAACTTTAGAATTATTATTTAACATTAAATTCACTTAACCATTACAATCATTTAATATAATAATTCAATTAACAAATACTCCGTATATATTAGAGAATTTTAAATTAATTTATAATTAAACTTCATATAGGGGCCCAAAGTTTGAATGAACACTACTCTCGGATTAGTCTAACTGATTTTTTTTAAATAAAGAATTGTGTTTGCACACATTTAATTCGCGTTCGCAGACACTTAATCTAATCTAGACCATTAAAAATATTAGATGGATGCACACGATTTGTTTTCACGTTCTCACCTAAGCAAGTGCTCTCATATGATCATATATATATATATATATATATATATATATATATATATATATATATGTATATATATATATATATATATATATGGTGAGGATCAAGTGAGTACATAATTTTAGGTGAGGACGCGAGGACTAATCTAGACCACTAAATCAAAATAAAAGCATGGCTGAGATTAAAAGTAACAAATCACACGGATTAAGGAAACAAATCCCTTTAAAATATTTAAAAATATAAATTTATGGGTAAATTAGAATCTGTGCATTACTATACAAAATATTGTGCATTACTATACAAAGTATTGTAAAGTTGTGCATTCAAACACCACCTAAAAATCCTACAATGGACATCTCAATGTCCTACGATGCACTGAAATATGTGCACTAATGCACAACTCACCAGCCTACGGTGCACAACTTACAACACTAGGTTGCACAACCAGCACACACATGCACAATCGTACTATCCAAGCATTTGTACATATACACGATCATCCAAATATAGACAATATTATATTCAAAAGAACGAGCGGAAAAAAATAAAAAATACCGATCACATTGCATGGGCTAACATTCAATCAATGGTGAAGAAATCGCGACGGTGGTGATCCAAAAAAATAGGAAACCAATTAAGATAAGGATTACACATGCGTTCACACTTAAAAAAATAGAAAAAGACACTACTACCCAACTTTAACAAAAAAAAAAAAAATCAATCCATGTCATCTTAGGAAATCAAATCTGGGCCATCAAAATAAAAAAACAAACGCATAAGATTAGTCCTCACGTCCTCACCTCAGAATGCGTCCTCATTTGATCCTCAATCTATCTATCTATCTATATATATATATATATATATATATATATATATATATATATATATATATATATATATATATATATATATATACATTTTAACTTTATATATTAAGGGTCCTTGTTTTTACTTTGACCCGGACCTATAAAATGATAGGACCGGTCTTGCTCTCTAGGAGTTTCAATTCCCTTGTGAAATTGTAATTCAACAATGAATTATTATTATTATTATTATTATTATTATTATTATTATTATTATTATAAACTACAATATGTATACAATAATAAAATTCTCACTAGTATTTTTTATGCGCGATGCGCAAAACATAGGTGCCCAATATTAAAATTTATATTAGAATTTTAAATTTATTTAAATTTTAGATGTTTAAATAATAATAATAATAATAATAATAATAATAATAATAATAATAATAATAATAATAATAATAATAATAATAATGTTATAAATTTAATTTTTATATTTAATTTTAGGAAATAACTAACATATAACTCCAATATATAATTTGTATATTATTATTATTATTATTATTATTATTATTATTATTATTATTATTATTATTATTATTATTATTATTATTATTATTATTATTGAAGAAGATAAGAAAATATATGGTAGATGCATGTGCATAGTAACAATAGTGGAAAAGATAACGGAAGTTATAACGGTAGGGGTATATTTGTCCAAAATATTGTATGATACAACTTTTATAGCATAATGTATCAAAAAACTTAATGGAAAAATTGGACATAAATGAAGGGTATAACATTCATTCACAATTATTATGTTTATATATATATATATATATATATATATATATATATATATATATATATATATATATATATATATATATATATATATATATATAAAATTAAACTGAATAACAAATTTCATATTTTATTCAACGGAACTATAATTAATTAGATTAGAATTATACGTTAGTAATAATAATATTGTAACGTCAAATAGAATTGTAATTAAATCAAAATGATACTTTAAGTGTGTTATAATGAAATTACAATGTATATAAAATGAAACTGAATACGCCATAAAATAAATAAAAAAAATTAATTGAACACCGAATGTGTGTCGTTTCTTTAGAAACGAAACTATAATTAATTAGACTAGAATTATACTTTAGTAATAATAATATTGTAACGTCAAATAGAATTGTAATTAAATCAAAATGATACTTTAAGTGTGTTATAATGAAACTACAATGTATATAAAATGAAACTGAATACGCCATAAAATAAATAAAAAAAATTAATTGAACACCGAATGTGTGTCGTTTCTTTAGAAACGAAGCTATAATTAATTAGATTAGAATTATACTTTAATAATAATAATATTGTAACGTCAAATAGAATTGTAATTAAATCAAAATGATACTTTAAGTGTGTTATAATGAAACTACAATGTATATAAAATGAAACTGAATACGCCATAAAAAAAAAAAAAAAAAATTAATTGAACACCGAATGTGTGTCGTTTCTTTAGAAACGAAACTATTTTGGACCATGATACACAGTAAAATTTGGCGAGGGAGGATCTAGCAAAGTTGCAAGGATTCAATTAAAACACCCCATTCTCCATAAGCATCAAGTTATAGGTAGTAGAGACCATTACAAAGCAAAAATAAAAAATAGAACCACCAAAAGCAGGCGCCAGAAATCCATCACTAATTGTTATACATGACCAGGCTGTGCCTGCATTTACACACCAGGATCATCAAACAACCAAACACTATAGAAGCAACATTAGACTGGACTTGAAGCCAGAGGTCGTCCTCGCCCCATTGTAAATCCTCTAGTTCCATCTGGCATTCTTGGACCCGGAGGAGGTTTTGAGGGTTCAGTACCATGACCGTGACCGGAGGAAGGATGCATTCCATGGACTGCAACGAGTTTTTTAAATAAAGAAATGATAACAGCAGGCAGCAATTAAACACTAGGTTTATGGAATACATATTGGAATAAACAGCAAGTTCTACTGCTACAATGGTCAATTACCTGGCATATTTGTACCACGTTTTTGCGGCCTCCTTCCACGTCCTCTGTTGCGCCCTGTATGTCCATTTTTTTCCCTTGGTGCATGCTCGCCAATTGTCTCCTTTGATAAATGGTCCCCTTCCTAGAATGTAAGTAGACACGAAAATAAAACTTCTAAGAAGCTAAAACAACACAAACTTATCAATCTCATCAGTGAACCTGGCAGTAGTACTTATTCAAGGTTAGTACATATTTCGGTTTTGACTACTTATTCCATGAACACAGCAAATGATAGTAATCCAAATTGAATACTCCCAAAGTCCCTCAAAATTAGACCAACTTCGAATTTAGTCCATCATCCAAGGTTAGTCTACCTTCATGCTTCTAATTTAGCAAAGCCATCCTAACAAACTGCTAATCGGCGAAAAAGTGAAAAACTAACCCTCACAATATCTGATCCAAATTTCTAGCCAAGTATGAACACTTGAAATATCCTAACAATCATTTCCAATACTACATCTCAAACTAAACTTTCAATGTCTTGAAAGTTGTGAGACTACTAACCTCTTCATCATGTGAATCACCATGGTGCTCGCTTGGATGGTGGTTCTCCTCATCTATAGCTTGATCAGATGCTTGACCACAAGTATGCCTATCAGGATCTGACTCCCTCCAGACTTTCTTTTTCTGTCCCCGCTTGCTCTGAAGATGTGAAGCAAATAAAAAGAAAAAATTCACTTAGACGGGTAATTTTGAAGAAGCAAACTGGGGCATGACAAACTAATGACAGAGTTAAGGTAACCAAACAAGAATAATTACCGCCGCTTTCTTGAGAAGTTTCACCCGCAAGCCAAATCTCCAATCTTGTTCGTTATTCAAAGTGGCCACCTGCACCAAATTACCATAAAAACAAAACAATTCAGTTAATGTAATATCCTCACTGATATGAACTAGAAATAGGGACAGTGCTGCAACTCACAGCTTTTTCAGCAGATTCCACAGTATCAAATTCCACAAGAGCATGGAGCTGCATAGAAGAAACCAAAAGGTCTCTCAATTACCTAAAATATGCAGGATAAAAAGGAAGGAACCACTCAATAACAAACAAGCGAATAAGGTTTTATATCATAGTTTTATGCACATTCAATTTTAAAATTACTGCAAATAGTAATGTGTATAACCAGCTTACATTCCAAATCAAATACATAATTCTAACTAGGAAAAGGAAACCAGTCATACTCCATGACATAATGCACCCATGTTATCAATAACTTTCCCAAAAAAAAAAAAAAAAAGGAGAGTACAGTAATTACAAAGACCTTAAACAACCACTTATATCAATTACAATTAGAGCAGTTTCCATCTTCCATTTAATAGGTTTTCATGTACCAGTGGACAAGATTGGATGAGCATACTAAATAATGAAACAGATGTGCAGAAGAAAAGAAAGGGGATAATAACTAATTAAGCTCGAGTATCTCTCAGATGAAACTTTTCAACCCAGTTATATCAATATCAGCATGTTTATTCCAGTTAGGTACTTGGGTCCAAGAAAATTACAAAATTCTGAGTATGAACTTTTATTCCATACCTTGCCACTAAGCAGCTTCTCTGCAATTGTACACTTTTTGGGATCTCTTTCAGCATGTGGTTCCCGGATGCTGATATGCTTGATGCTAGAAATTCAAACAATTGTGAAGCATTTAATCAATCATAAAACACAATCAAGCTAAGTGGGGGAGAAAGAAGAAAAAAAAAAAAAAGGAAAAATGATAGATGCACACCGTCCAGCAGAACCAAATAGTTGCCTAAGATTTTCCACCGAATGATCCTCTGGTAAGTTTTCCACCAATACAGTGCATAGCTAAAATGAAGAAAAGCTTAAAGTAAAACATCTTTATGAGCAATATCTGAGTTTAACAACACAGAGGCCAATGGAAAAGAAAAATACCTGAGGATCCCTGGCCTCAATGTATGGGAGAGGATTTAGTCGCTTCACCCTTTTCCCATCAGAACTGACAACCTGAGGATACCCAACGGCCAACAGGTGGGAGAACAAGAAAGGAAAGAGAAATTATACATTCACAAATTTCAGAGAAAAAAAAAGAGCTCTTTTAACTCAAGTTTCATCAAGTCCTAACCTTAATTTGTTTCAATTGATAGACAACTTATAAAGCATCATAGAAATTGTGAGATGTGCGACTGGAGAATGTATAAAGAAATTCACCGAAAGGATGACATTTTTACAAATTTCCCATTTCTCCTTCCCCATTCCCCCACCCCCGGCCCCCCTCTTGTCGAATGGAGGCAACATTACAGCATAGAACAGCCGCAGTACTATAACTTGTATAATTTGAACCAATAGAGTGAGCATATCTCACAACATGACCAAGCAGCTTATCAAAAAGCCTTTTCCTTATTTCTGTCCTATGCTTTCCTTTTATTTTATACTATTTTATTGATAGCTATACTTTGTTTTTACTTTGAGAGTGAAATTGCAAATCATGACAAGGTTAAGGCTCAAGAGGGCATGTGCAAACAAGTGATGGGTTAAAGGAAGTGCTGAAAAGTGGGCCCTGTGGGAGGCGAGGGCGGGGGGTAGGAAGGAGGAAAGGCACAGTAGTTGTTCCCTGCATTATAGATGCTTTTACTGTGAATTAAAGGACAAAGGAATAAAAGATCATTTTTGCAGGGAAAAAAATGAGGAGCAAAAACAGAAAGTTAGGTTTTGAATGGATGTAAATAATCTTTTCATTAAAGATGCTTACCAGAAGAGAGGAGTCCTTGAGTGCAGTCACAATCAGAGGTATCTCCCTGGTCAGCTTCTTCAGTTTTCTAAATGAAGCAATGACTTTAAGAGGAACTGCAAGATAGAGCATTCCCCTTTAGATCTCAGACTATGGAAAAAGTGGAGATCACTAATCTATGAAGAAAATTATTGAACTCTATGCCCATACACTCTATAAGAACCCAAGAGATAGGTATAAAAAGTGAAAGAGCCTTCTGAAAAAACAATCAGAACTTACCATATCCTTCCTCATTCTTGGTCACATATTTCAGAAGAAACTTATCCGTTGGCAAATTTTCATCACTGAAGTAATATTCCACCTGCAAGACCAAACAAATTCATAAAGGGTTTTTTATAGGACAAAATTCAAGAGTGTCATCCATTAAAAAATGATGAGTACTTAATCGGTTAATCCATTGATGCCAAAACCAAAATAATACTAAACACTACACTTAGTGGTGTTTGTAGTCACCAAAGGATACCTACAGTAAAATTATAAAGTTAAAAGGGAAGTCATATCCTTAATAAAACTAAACTACAATGCTTTATCAACGAAAGTCAGGAACAGCTCATTTGCATCATGTCTAACCTTGGTTAGATCGTTTTTCTCCATTAAACTCTATCCCGAGCATTGTTCACAAGTTAACTCAACTTTCCTGGCAACCTGATTTCTTATAGCATTTCATCTACACTTGTAACTATCACATCAGTCCTTCTAACTAGTACATTGGTGCAGTGGTGCACTAAACTTGTGACTTTTCAAGATCATATTGACCTATTGTTTTGTATCACATACATCTGAACATTTTCTACTCTTCTTGGTTTTTTTCCTTTTGAAAAATTTATAGTGAGTCTAAACAGTCCTGTAATTTTACTTTTACTAACTTGTTCCATAAATGAAATTGAAATGACTGGTGAGTTAAGCATTATTGGGAGGTTGATATAATAGTACTTCTATGCTAATCCACAGGCAATCTAATCCAATATCTGAGTGTCACTTAGATCCTATTATTCTAAGCTAAACAAAAACAAAGCCAATCTAAGTCCTAAGTGTTCTTATAAATCCAGTCAAAGTTAAAAATTAATTTACAGTATGCTCTAATAGCAGAACAAAATTATTGAAGGAGAAGTTCAAACAGGGTCAACTAAACACAATCACCCACTTGAAACTTAAACCCTACTCGTTCCATACAGTACTTGAAATGATCACAATGGACGAATTGCAAAATTCCACAACATCGATAAGAGAGAGGGGGATATTTGCCTGCTTGATAATCTTGAGGCGAAGATCATCGGTGAGAGGAGCGATGGAGGAGGGGTGGGGTTGATCGGAGTGCTGAGGAAGATCCTCGTGGAAGTCAGGGGATCCGACGGGAGAGAAATCAGGATGGTGATCGTCATCTTCGTCGTCAAGCGGTGGAGACGAAGAGGTGGCGGCGACGGTGTGGGAGGTGATGGGGATGAGGACTCCCCTGGAGCCGGATCCGGGTTCGGGTTCGGGTTCCATTTCCAGAGAGAGGAGAAGAGGGGTGTCTTTCTTTCTTTCCGCTTCGGCTACTTTTCGCTCTTCATCGACTTCCCCTGATCTCCCGAAACTGTGTTCTTCCCCACCGGTCAAAATTTATACAGCCTCTGTTGGTTACTTCCAGTCCATTTTGGTCATTCCAACTTAATTTTCATTTAGGGCAAAAACCCAATCTATCTTGTTGAGCATATAATAATATAATCTACATCTACAAAATATATATATATATATAGTAATTCACCGTGATGCACGCAAAAAAAATTATGTTATTATAAATATAAATAAAAAATAAAAAAATTAAAATATTTTAAATTATTTAATATAATAACATTTTTGAGCTTACATTGGTCAAGTATTTATTATATTTTTATAAAATACAAAATTAAAATTAAAATTTTGTATGGTTAATATAATCTCTAATTATGTGCATATTCAAATAAACTTATAAAGAGAATTTACATAATTACATTGATTTATTCTTAATTATATTTCATCGATATTATAATTTTCACAATACGAATAATAACTAAGATAATTACATTTGGAAAGCAAATTTCAAATTTTTTATGAGTAAATTTAAACTCTAATTGAACACATTTTTTATATGATTATATAATATATAGCTATTTTATTTTTCAAAAACACATTTTTTATATGATTATATCATATATAGCTATTTTATTTTTCAAATGTTGTGCTTTTTTTTTTTTATAATAAAGAATGTTGTGGCATTAATTGTAACATTAATTACTTCCCAAACCATATAGTTTTATTATAATTAAGATATATATATATATATATATATATATATATATATATATATATATATATATATATATATATATATATATATATATATATATATATATTAGCGCTCAAATGCGGCAGTGGCTTTAGGTGCGGCGGTGCGGCTATATCAGAATCGTCCATTTTGCTTAATCTAACGGCAGCGGTTAATTTCTGAAGATTTAAAGATTTAAGTGGGGGGTGTTATGGTAATTGTAGTGGTCATTTATATCGGTCACTTATCAGAATACACCAACAGTGTTAACAAAAGACACCAATAGTGTTAGGAAAAAGCACCACAATGAAATGCACAAATACACCAAAAAACACACAACACACCCAAAAAATACACCATATAACTCACCACCCCAATGGTGTATTTCTAAACACTGTGTGATGCTTTTATTCATACCTAATGGTGCGTTCTGGTGATGCGTATCTAATTTGTGCATGTTTTTTTGGTGTGAATTTTCTAACATGGATGGTGTATATTTGTATAACTATTAGTGCACCCGCACTGACCGCATGGGAAGGCGCGGGCGCACCTGAACTTGGCACCAACACGAATCCTCAAATACACCACAGTAAGGTTAATAATGCACCAATAACAAACATAAAACACACAACACTATGATTTGATATATTCAGGTGCCCAATGACGACTTTAACCTTGCAGTTCGCGTTGTATGAGAACATGCGCGAAAATATCGAAAAAGCCTAGATGAATGTGATTCGTTGGATTTATCTAATCTTATGACCTACAATTAACCGCACCGCCGCACCTAAGTGCACTGCCGCACTTGAACCTTCCTCTATATATATATATATATATATATATATATATATATATATATATATAATCGCACCTCAGGTGCCAATGCTTCGCCCAGACGCGAAATATGAATGAATTGTCCAGATCTAATGGATGAGAAACACTGATTTTTAAAAAAAAAATGCGGTGACATTTTCGTAAATAATTGAACATCGACGTGCAAGTAAAATGTATTACAACTGCATGTAAAATATATTATAGGTGCAAGTAAAAATTTACTTTGAGCATCAATACTAAGTGCACCTATAGTTATAAGTAGTTGCAACTATAGTTCTAAGTAGTTGCAACTATAGTTCTAAGTAGTTGCACACATAGTTATAAGTAGTTGCACCTAGGTGCATGAATGTTTGCGGGTGGTTTTCTAGGGTATTACTACCCGCTGAACTCAGATCAATGAATGTTAACAAGGCAAAATTACATGCACTTATAGGTGAAAGTAGGTGCACCTATAGTTATAAGTAGTTGCACCTATAGTTATAAATAGTTGCACCTATTGTTATAAGCACACCCAGGTGCATGAATGTTTGCGGGAAGTGAATACTAACAAGGCAAAATTACTTGCACTTATAGGTGAAAGTAGGTGCACTTGTAAGTGATTTTACTTGCACTTCGATGTTCAATTATTTACGAAAATGCCACCGCGTTTTTTTAAGTTATTTGATCTGGACACGTGTCGCGCGCTGATTCGTTCGCATATTCCTTCCTGGGCACTTATTCGCACCTGAGTGCATCTATATATATATATATATATATAATCTACAATTCTAATAAGAGCCAATAATGTTAGGCCTTAACTGGAACAAAAAAATATCGGTCCTATTGTTTCTTAAAATGAATGGTTCATATTATACTATTGTTTCTTAAAATGAATGGTTTATGTTATTTTTACTTTAGTATTTTTTATTTATTTTCCTTATTTGCCCTCTATTATATTATTTTCTTCCCTTAAATAACCTAAATTCCATTAGCATAAACTTTAGTAATGGAGTATTCCGTTAAGTATTTATTATTTTAACTTATACATTAATTTCTATAAGAAAAGTCTTAGTTTCGAACCACATCCCAATTAGAGTTGGCATAATTGTTAAACATATTATATGTTAAAATATATTTAAAATATATATAATATAAAATTTAACATAAACTTTGTTCAAATAATTAGTCTGACTAAATACATAACATTCAAAGTTAAGCATCAAAGATTATAAATCAAGAACTTTAAAAATCATTTGATCAGAAAAAAAACTTAATATTCTTTTGATTATTTAGATCAGAAAAAAAAAAAAAACTTAATATTTCAATTATACTTTTGCATTAATATTTTTTGTATGCATTTAAAAAAAAAATCAATGATTGCATTATTGTTGATGAAAAGTATATACGCCACTTTATTACTCTTATTAAACTAAATAAAGTAGTAGCTACAACAAAAAATAATACATATACATTTAATTAATTTAGAATTAGATGTCTATAATGCCTTTATTTCAAAAAAAAATTATTCATTATAAAAAATTTAAAAATAGATATAATTTCATTAATTATATTATCTTTATTTTCTACAATTCAAAGATTCATTACCTTCAAATTTATCAATTTATTATATTCACTGCATTGTCCGTTGTCTTTTTTTTTTTTTTTTTTTTTTTTTTTTTTTTTTACATTATCTTGTAATTAAATATCAAAGTTATAATACAAAATACATTATATATATTTATTTACCAAGTATTTTATACAAATATAATAAATATTAATATTTTGTTCAATACTTTCACATGATAATCTACGACACACATCTCACAATGCATGAAACATGTAGGGGAAAACTACCACTACCAAATATCGATTAGAAAATTCAATAAATATTATCTTGCATTTATATATTTTGAATTACCGATTTAAATAAACAAATTCAATATTTATTTACATATGCATGAACATCTCCGATATAATATTGCGTTGATACACTTTGAAATACTTATTTAAAAATAATCATTGGGCATTATCTCATTCGCGCAAAGCGCGTAAAAAAACTATAATATAATAATATATATATAATAATATCTACTATATATATATAATTATCTACTATATCTACTATACTAATAAGAGCCCAAGAGAGTTAGGCTTATAATGGGTAGAAAAAATGGTGGTCACAGATTTTAATCAAATGAATGACTCAGATTGATTAAAAGATTGATAAGATTTAAATTTTACACTAAAATTTCCTAAAATACCCACACACCGTTACTAATTCCGTTAAAATTTTAAGAATTTCCGTTAGTTCACCGTTAACTTACTCATTAATTTCAATAAAAAAAAAAAAGGTCTTAGGTTCGAACATCATCCCAATCAAAGTTGGCATAATTAGTACTCTATTTTACTCTTATTAAATTATATAATAATTTAGTAGCTACAACAAAAAATTATAGATATGCATTTCTTTAATTTAGAATTATGTGTCCACAATGCCTTTATTCAAAAAAAATTATTCATTATCAATAAATTAAATAAGAGAAATAATTGTATTAGTTATATTGTCTTTATTTTTCTACAATATAAAAATTCTTTATATTCAAATTTATTAATTGATTATATTCGCTACATTGTCCTTACAATGTCTTTAATGCAGTAAAAAAAAAAATTATTCATTATCAATATAATAAATTAATTAAGAGAAATATTTTCATTAGTTATATTGTCTTTATTTTTCTCAAATGTAAAAATTTTTACATTCAAATTCATCAATTGATTATATTCACTACATTGTCTAATATCTTTTTTGTGCACTATTTTTCTAATTAAATATCAAAGTTATAATACAAAATAATGCTATATATTTATTTACCAAGTATTTTATTAATACCATGAAAAAATTAAAAAATATATATAATTAATAAAGCCAACCATATTAACTACTTGAGAGATTTTGTGACAAAGAGAGTATTCAAATCACACAACAAATTGAAGTGAGAACTACCTTGCAATGTCCTTGTTTGACAATCAGCAGTTAGCGGATTTGACCAACGAATTTATTTAATTATTAACATTGGGTAGAAAAAATGACCGCCAAATTATTAAATCAAATGAATGGTTCAAATTGTTCAGGTTTTAATTTTTTTTTAAATTTTTCTAATTTATCCTTAATTATATGATTATCCATTTAACTTTTTCGTTAAATACCGTTAATTCACCGTTAGTCTAATTATAATATTAACGTCTAATATAGAATTATAATTACACCATTAATCTAATTCTAATATTAAAGTCTTAATAGAACTTAACCACAAATCCTAATGTCGAAATCTCCTCAAACAATATTAGTATATATTTAATATTTTATGCCCTAATTTTTATTTGTTCTCCCTTATGTCCCGTATTTGGTTTCAACCATACCTATACAATTATTTTATTGACAATTATAATCAATCTTGACTATATTATCTTGCATTTGTAAACTTAGAATTACCTATTTAACCCGCACGGGCTTAAATTAGCTTAATGGTTTAGTGGGCAGTATTTGGGAGAAGAGACCAAGGTTTGAACCTCGGTGGCGGCAGTGCGGGAATTATGTCCAAAGTGGGCAGATTCCTTTTTCGCACCGGCATTTGGTCCTGTCTGCTGAACCATTGAGTCACCGTGATTTACAACTTCCCACAATGCTCTGTCGGGTCAGAGTGTGGGGGGCCCTTGGGGTTGGGGACTCAACCTTTGGGAGAAGAATTACCTATTTAAATACGCAAATTCAACCTTCAATTATCTATACATGAACAATTTCAATATAATCTTGCATTAATATACTTTAAAGTACTTATTTAAAAAAAAAAAAACATTGGGCATTATCCCAATCGCGCAATGCGCGTAAAAAAACTAGTATATATATACTAATAAGAGTCCAAGAGAGTTAGGCCTATAATGGGTAGAAAAAATGGCGGTCAAATTTTTTAATCAAATGAATGGCTCAGATTGATCAGATTTTAATTTTTTCCTTAAGATTTACTAAATTACCCTTAATGAATATGATTATCCGTTAACTTTTCCGTTAAATATTATCTTTTCCGTTACTTTCTGTTAGTTCACCATTAACTTACTCATTGATTTCAATAAGAAAGGTCTTAGGTTCGAACCTCATCATCCTAATCAAAGTTGGCATTATTAGTACTCTATTTTAGTCTTATTAAATTAAAAATAATAATTTAGTAGCTATAACAAAAAATAATACATATGCATTTCTTTAATTTAGAATTATGTGTCTACAATGTCGTTATTCAAAAAAAATTATTCATTATCAATAAATTAAATAAGAGAAATAATTTCATTAGTTATATTGTCTTTATTTTTCTCCAATATAAAAATTCTTTACATTCAAATTCATCAATTGATTATGTTCGCTACATTGTCCCTACAATGTCTTTACTAAAAAAAATATTATTCATTATCAATAAATTAATTAAGAGACATAATTTTATTAGCTCTATTGTCTTTATATTTCTCCAAGTAAAAATTCTTTACATTCAAATTTCAAATTCATCAATTGATTATATTCACTACATTGCCTATTATTTTTTTGTGCACTATTTTTTAATTAAATATCAAAGTTATAATACAAAATAATGTTATATAGTTGTTTACCAAGTATTTTATTAATACCATGAAATTTTTTTTTAAAATATAATTAATAAAGCCAATCATATTAACTATCTGAGGGATTTGTTGACAAAGAGAGTATTCAAATCACACAACAAATTGAAGTAGGAAACTACCTCGCAATGTCCTTGTTTCGCAATCAGCAATTAACTTTTCAATATTAGTATATATTTAATGTTTTATACCCTAATTTTAATTTACTTTCCCTTATGTCCCGTATTTGGTTTCAACCATACTTATACAATTATTTTATTGACAATTATAATCAATCTTGACTATATTATCTTGCATTTGTAAACTTAAAATTACCTATTTAAATACGTAAATTTAACATTCAATTATCTATGCACGAACAATTCCAATATAATCTTGCCTTGATATACTTTAAAGTACTTATTTAAAAAAAAAAAAAAACATTGGACATTATCTCAATCGCGCAATGCGCGTAAAAAACTAGTTATTATTTATATACTAATAAGAGCCCAAGAGAGTTAGGCCTATAATGGGTAGAAAAAATGGCAGTCACAGATTTTAATCAAATGAATGGCTCAGATTGATTAAAAGATTGATAAGATTTAAATTTTACACTAAAATTTCCTAAAATACCCACACACCGTTACTAATTCCGTTAAAATTTTAAGAATTACCGTTAGTTCACCGTTAACTTACTCATTGATTTCAATAATAATAAAAAAAAGGTCTTAGGTTCGAACCTCATCCCAATCAAATTAAAGTTGGCATAATTAGTACTCTATTTTACTCTTATTAAATTATATAAATATAAATAATAATTTAGTAGCTACAACAAAAAATTATAGATATGCATTTCTTTAATTTAGAATTATGTGTCCACAATGTCTTTATTCAAAAAAAAATTATTCATTATCAATAAATTAAATAAGAGAAATAATTGTATTAGTTATATTGTCTTTATTTTTCTACAATATAAAAATTCTTTATATTCAAATTTATTAATTGATTATATTCGCTACATTGTCCTTACAATGTCTTAATTGAGTGAAAAAAAATTATTCATTATTAATAAATTAATTAAGAGAAATATTTTCATTAGTTATATTGTCTTTATTTTTCTCAAATGTAAAAATTTTTACATTCAAATTCATCAATTGATTATATTCACTACATTGTCTATTATCTTTTTTTTGCACTATTTTTCTAATTAAATATCAAAGTTATATTACAAAATAATGCTATATATTTATGTACCAAGTATTTTATTAATACCATGAAAAAATTAAAAAAATATATAATTAATAAAGCCAACCATATTAACTACTTGAGAGATTTTGTGACAAAAAGAGTATTCAAATCACACAACAAATTGAAGTGAGAACTACCTTGCAATGTCCTTGTTTGACAATCAGCAGTTAGCGCGCGGATTATATTAGCGGATTTGACCAACGAATTTATTTAATTATTAACATTGGGTAGAAAAAATGACCGCCAAATTATTAAATCAAATGAATGGTTCAAATTGTTCAGGTTCTAATTTTTTTTTAAATTTTTCTAATTTATCCTTAATTATATGATTATCCATTTAACTTTTTCGTTAAATACCGTTAATTCACCGTTAGTCTAATTATAATATTAACGTCTAATATAGAATTATAATTACACCATTAATCTAATTCTAATATTAAAGTCTTAATAGAACTTAACCACAAATCCTAATGTCGAAATCTCCTCAAACAATATTAGTATATATTTAATATTTTATGCCCTAATTTTTATCTGTTCTCCCTTATGTCCCGTATTTGGTTTCAACCATACCTATACAATTATTTTATTGACAATTATAATCAATCTTGACTATATTATCTTGCATTTGTAAACTTAGAATTACCTATTTAACCCGCACGGGCTTAAATTAGCTCAATGGTTTAGTGGGCAGTATTTGGGAGAAGAGACCAAGGTTTGAACCTCAGCGGCGGCAGTGCGGGAATTATGTCCAAAGTGGGCAGAGAGTCACCGTGATTTACAACTTCCTACTACAATGCTCTGTCGGGTCAGAATGTGGGGGGCCCTTGGGGTAGGGGACTCAACATTTGGGAGAAGAATTACCTATTTAGATACGCAAATTCAACCTTCAATTATCTATGCATGAACAATTTCAATATAATCTTGCCTTAATATACTTTAAAGTACTTATTTAAAAAAAAAAAAAACATTGGGCATTATCCCAATCGCACAATGCGCGTAAAAAACTAGTAATAATAATATAATATATAATATAATAAGAGCCAATAATGTTAGGCCCTTAACTGGAATAAAAAAATGTCGGTACTATTGTTTCTTAAAATGAATGGTTGATATTATTTCGATTTTAGTATTTTTTTAATGATTTTCCTTATTTACCCTCTGTTATATTAATTTCTTACCTTAAATAACCTAAATTCTGTTAGTATAAACTTTAGTAACGGAATATTCCATTAGCTATTTATTATTTTTAACTTACTCATTAATTTCTATAAGAAAGGTCTTAGGTTCGAACCTCATCCCAATTAAAGTTAGCATAATTGTTAAATATATACTACGAATATGTTAAAATGTATTAAAAAATATATAATATAAAATTTAACATAAACATTGGTCAAATAATTAGTCCGACTAAATACCAAAAATTCAAAGTTAAGCATCAAAGATTATAAATCAATAACTTTAAAAATCATTTGATTTTTATGCATTTAAGAAAAAAAAACAAATTTAGGGTGTGTTTGGAAACCTGGAAAATGAGTTTTGGAAATCATTTTCCAAGTTTCCATTGTTTGGATGTGCCTGGAAAATCAAGTCAACGGAAATCATTTTCCGTTGACTTTGGAAAATAGGCTTGTTTTGGAGGAAAATGACTTCCCTTTTTTTGGGGGAAGTCATTTTCCAACTTTTACATCAACATCACACCACCACCAACATCATCAACACCATACCACCACCACCTCACTACTGCCGTCGCCACCACCACTATACCACTGCAACCACCACCACCATCACACCACCACCACTACCACCACCATCACACCACCAACACCATACCACTGCAACCACTACTACCACCAACATCATCAACACCATACCACCACCACCACCACTGCTGCCACCACCACCATACCACCGCAACCATTGTCACCACCATCACACCACCACCACTACCGCCGCCACCACTACCACCATACCACCGCAACCACCGTCGCCGTCGCCACCACCACCATACCACCGCCACCACCACCACCATCACTCCACTGCTGCCGCTACCACCACGACCATACCACTGCAACCACCACCACCACACCACCGCAACCACCGCCACCACACCATCACCACCACTGCCACCACCATTTATTATTATTATTATTATTATTATTATTATTATTATATAAAAAATAACACAACTACCACTACACTACCACCATCACCATAATATTTTTTTAAATATATTATTAGTTATTTTTTATTATATTTAAAATTATTATTAAATTATTATATATTATTATACATGTTGTAATATTCTAAATAAAATAATTAAAATGTTTAATTATACAATTTTACTCATTTTCCAGAAAATGAACCAAACACACAAAACCTGTTTTTCATAATGCAACCAAACACGGGAAAGGAAACTGTTTTCTGGAAAATGAGTCATTTTCCAGAAAACATTTTCCAGAAGTCATTTTCCTGCTTTCCAAACGGACCCTTAGGTTAAGTTTTTTTTTTTCGTTTAATTAATCTTCTTTTGATTATTTAGATTAGAACAAAACTTAATATTTCAATTATACTTTTGTATTATTGGTATGATTTAGGTCGTTATGGTATTAATATTTTTTGTACGTATTTTTATAATAGTATAATTGTACATTACTTTACAAATATTATACAATTACACTTGGACTCTAAAACGGTAAAACCGTTTTCCAAAGAATTTGACAATATTGACATCCCACTAGCTCAAATTGAACAAGTTTACACATCAGAATTTTATCAACGCATTAAAACTTCTAAAGAAATTTGTAAGTTAATTTTTACTATATCATTATAACAATATCCATTGTAACTATATATTTCGAATTATTTATTATCATCATCTATTGACAAGAATTGTAACAATTGTCATTGACAAACTCTCAAAACAATTTGTCTCAACAACGAATGTAAATTAAAAAAAAAATCAATGATTTCATTATTGTTGATGAAAAGTATGTACGCCACTTTATTACTCTTATTAAATTAAATAAATTAGTAGCTATAACAAAAAATAATACATATGCATTTAATTAATTTAGAATTAGATGTCTATAATGCCTTTATTTAAAAAAAAAATATTCATTATAAAAATTTTAAAAGTGTTATAAATATATCATAAGTGGACATTATTTCTATAACAGATGTAACAGTCATTATTAATACCATCATTATGGCTTTTGTATTATATATGTATTGTCATATATTGTATGCTGTATAAAGGAAACAGATGAATGAAAGAGATCCTGACTTTTCCCTCTCCACTCTTGGTCTTTTTCTGTTTAACACGTTATCAGCACGAAAATTTTTATGTATGTTCTAGACTTAAACTACATATCTGCAAAATTTTGTGTCAAAATGTGTTACCGTTTTCCCCAGAAAATTCTGAAATCCAGGTCACAATTCTGAAAATTTTTGCCATTTTCAGCTTAGCTTGTATATCTTGCTATTTTGTGATGTTTTCATGCTTGTATGAAACTGAGATAAAATGAGAGCTTGCTTGGAAAAGTACTTTTTTTGACTCCCCAAAATAGGAATGAATGGGCCCGGCAGCAAACATGTGCTCATTATTCTTCGGCGAACGGTACTTCTCTCATTTTTCTAATTTATGAATTAATAAGAATATCTCTTGTCATGTCATGCCTTGTGTGTGTACCAAATATGATGTGCATGACTAAATTGAGTTTTTGGTGTCCAAGACATGAGGGACAAATATATCACATATTGCATGTGCTTCTCTTTAATTGACATCATTTAGCATATAATCTCTTGATTATGTTCATATATGAGATTTTGTTATTTCTCTTGTTGGCAATTTATGATTTGCTATAGGCCATAGCTATTGAGATTCATCACCCAACTTATAAGTGGGAAAATAGCATGAATTCTCAATATGGTTAGGTTGCACTTGTCGTTGCTAAACCTTAGCTTGCATATGATAACAATTAAAGGCTATGACATGTTTACAGTGCTAGTTTCTGCTATAGAAACTCTTTGACATGAGATTTGGGCATATGATATTTAAGTTTATAGCCCTCATTTTTCTATACTTATTTGCCCAGAAGGTAGATTAAGGACTTTAATTCTATGAGTTACCCTTTAGGATGAACCTTACAATAAATTCTTGACAAAAAATGGTCCACCTATCCCATCAATCCCTAGGATTGCTATACCCTCTTTTTTTCACCTAGTACGTGGTTTCAGAAGTAACATTTCCCTATCTGCCTTATTTTATTTGCGCAGTCTATTTTATATCACCAACACAACGTACCCCAAAAAGGGCTATCAAAGAAACCTCCATCTATTGATTAAATACCGAAAGCCCATGATAGGGGATCAATACATATAATCGGATACGTTGACTGCATTCCTAATGAAGATTGTTTCTCGGCATTAGGGGGAGATAATATACTACTCCGTAGCGTTTAATGGAATGCCAAGAAATTTCATAAGAATAAAAACATCTTCATTATTTAAATCCATGTACTAGTTAGACTGAACTGGAAGTTCAAAAGATAATCTATTTGCGATTTTAGCAAATAATCTGCCAAATACATTTATTGATCATAATGATCATAAAAGAAGTGACTAGGTCCTATATCATTGGACCAAACATATCTATCGATACTCCTTGAATTGACACTAGAAGTGTAGGAGATCTATCGGTGAAAGAGATATGGATCATAATACTAGATCTAGTAAAGAAATATTGTCACTCTTGAAATAGCTTGAACAATTATGTCCTGCAGACGTTCGTCCAAATGACGAAAAACCCTAGTAAAATTTATAGGTGCACCAAACAAACGTAATACTAGGGATGCGAAACGACCAGATCAAAATATCTTTGAGAAATGTCTAGAATCTGGTTGTTTTAGAAATTGCCATTACTTTTACAAATATGGGAGTTTTAGAAAAAGGTTATAGTTGTCGACAACACAATTGCCATTACAAATTGCTCATTATATGATAATCTGGATCCAGAGTTAGGCACCAGAAGTGCCATGACTATTTAATATATAAAGGAGCAATTAAGGCATAGCTCGACTCGCTAAAATGAATAAATTCTTTTTATAACAATACACCATTAAGTGTTAACCCTGAAGGTTACAAACGGGTGTGTGCATGAAAGAGAAGTAAGAATAACAAGGTGATAAGATATGAAGTGAGTTTGTAGCCTATGGGTTCACGCAGAGACCCTTAATTGATTTTAATCAAATATACTCTCCCACGGTAAATGGCATTAAGTTCCGCTACATAATACAATTGGCAAAATAATAAATTTAGATATGCAGTTAAATTTATTTTGAGAAATTCTGGATGGATTCATAATTCTCGAAATGAGGATTTATTTAATTATTATTATTATTATGTGTCATTATTTACTCTTTAAAGGGTTGTGAATGGAGTTAATATCCTCATTGAATGAATAATATGTACCATTGTGTACTCGATAAAGTGTTGATAATGAACTCATTTATTATTTATTATCTCAGTCAAGATTGATGGTGTAAACATCAGTGAAATATATAAAGAGCTTGATAATGTCAGTTCATGTTTAAAGGCTGAGACTTTTGAAATAAAAAGCTTGTGAAAGCTATAAGTATTATCTCGACTTGAAGATCGAGTTTTTCCTTAAAAGAATTTTTTTTACACCAGTCAGCCTACATCTAAAAATTCTTTTTCACATGTCTATATGCATAAGTGTCATGTATTTACCAAACTAAAGGTTGTCTAATAATCTCTTGAAGCAGATAAGGAACAATTTGGACTCAAAGTCCCTTACTTCATTATCGTTGGAGGATTATTTTAGAACCAGAAGTTCCATAATCACAACAGGCATGATATTTGCGATGAAATTGCTAGCAAAATCTAGTGCTCCCCCTACAAATGAAGTACTTGAATAATGATTAACATATCCCCTCCGGTATCTTCGAGATACAAAGACATGACATTTATGTAAGAAACCATGATACAGTTTTAATAGGCTACTTGGGTACTGGCTATTTTGTTTGATCCCCGCAATGCCAAGCCCAAACTGGTTATACAATGAATTTCCCTAAATGTTCAAAATGAGGACAATAACACTTGTGTTGCACAAATGTTATATGAACTTTAGAAGAGCCATAAGATTATTGTACACTGCTCTAGTGACAATCTAGAAGATTTGTCCAATCCATCTCTTCAAATTTTGAAATATATGTAGAACTTGGAGATTGTTATCTTCAGGGGGAGACGGGAAGCAAGTACATTTACTCGAATCAATTCGAAAGATTGGACGTAAAATCCTGAAGATTAAGTCATAAAAGACTAACAGTTGCACACTATTTGCAACACAACGGGATGTACATTTACTTGAATCAATCCGGAAGATTGAACGTAAAATCCTGAAGATTAAGTCATAAAAGACTAACAGTTGCGCACTATTTGCAACACATATATACATAAATATCATGTACTCTTTTCCTCACTAGTTTTCTCCCATTGGGTTTTCTAGTGTGGTTTTTAACGAGGCATGAGTATGATATAGTAATGACAATGGGGAAAAGTTGCAAAATAATTGCTTAAATGGACAAACCCCAAAATCCTGAAGATTATCCAATTTGCGTCCTGAAGGCTTATGGTTGTACTCTTTTTCCCGTAACTAAGTTTTTCCCACAGGGTTTCTTAAGTTAAGGTTTTTAATGAGGCGACCAATACAATATATGTTCTTACATATATCATGTACTCTTTTCTTCAACTAGGTTTTTTCCCACGTGGTTTTCCTAGCGAAGTTTTTAATGAGGCATGAATATATTTTCTATTATACTCTTTTCTTGTCTAGGTTTTTCCCACCGGGTTTTCCTAACAAGTTTTTGACGAGACAAAATCGTGGTCAAATAATGTTCAAGGGGGAGTGTTATAAATATATCATAAGTGGACATTATTTCTATAACAGATGTGACGGTCATTATTAATACCATCATTATGGCTTTTGTATTATATATGTATTGTCATATATTGTATGCTATATGAAGGAAACAGATGAATGAAAGAGATCCTGACTTTTCCCTCTCCACTCTCGGTCTTTTTCTGTTTAACAAAAAGAGATATATTTTCATTAGTTATATTATCTTTATTTTCTACAATTCAAAGATTCATTCATTACCTTCAAATTTATTAATTTATAATATTCACTACATTGTCCATTGTCTTCTTTTTTACATTATCTTGTAATTAAATATCAAAGTTATAATACAAAATATGTTATATATATTTATTTACCAAGTATTTTATACAAATATAATAAATATTAATATTTTGTTCAATACTTTCACATTATAACCTACGACACACATCTCACAACGCATGAAACATGTAAGGGAAAAACTACCACTATAGGAAATTATGGAATTTTCGACCACCTGAAAGTGATTTTAAATCAAGTTGAAAGCCTTGTTCCGATCACTTTTAGTATTCGGAAAAACCTTTGTTGCTATTTCCGACCATTTTTTGGACTTTCTGGTATTAACTTAATTTAAGATCATTTTTAGGTGGTTGAAAATTCCATAATTTTCAGTAGTGTAGCACTACCAAGTATCAATATGTGCTTGTAAGATAAAGAGTTAATAGTGCAACTAAGATCCCATCATATACATAACAAGGCAAATCTAAAGCTTCCTACACCATAATCTCATTGCACGATGAATCCATCTATGCTACCACCAGTAATTCAATTGCACATGACACACTACTAATAATAATAATAAAAAAAAAAGACGACATGTACTGAAGATGAAGACAATGACAATGCTACCCAAAAGAGAATTAAGAATAATTATATTAGAGAAATTTAAACCAAAAGTAGTATTTATTTAGACTATCGTTTTTAGACTAACATTATTACAAAGTTTCAAACAATTATTTTAGTGACAATATAATCAATGTCTCATATATTATCTTGCATTTATATATACTTTAAATTACGATTTAAATAAATAAATTCAAGATTTATTTACCTATGCATTAACATATCCGATATAATATTGCATTGATATATTTTGAAATATTTATTAAAAAATAATCATTGAGCATTATTCCATTCACGCAAAGCGCGTAAAAGAACTAGTAAACATATAAATGTGCAATCCAACCTATCAGTGTAGACTTTTAGTTGAGATGGAGCATATGCTTCAATTTGGTATTAGAGTCACCTTCAATTAAAATCTTCCTCCTAGCATTTCCCCCCCAAACTCTCATTGTCAATATCTATATTCTATTCTATATATCACTTCCCCCCAAACTCATTGTATATATATCATTAAAAATAAAATCATCCTCCTAGCATTTCCCCCCAAACTCATTGTCTATATCTATATTCTATTCTATTCTATATTCCACCCCCCCCCCCCCCCCCCCCAACTCATTGTTTATATCTATATTCTATTCTATATATCATTAAAAGTAAAATCTTCCTTCTAGCATATAATAAAGGAATTTGATAGGAAAAATAATAATATAATAATAATATAAGTGGTAATAATAATCTCTAAAAGTAATCAAGTGTTAATAATAATAATAATAATAATAATAATAATAATAATAATAATAATAATAATAATAATAATAATAATAATAATAATAATATTAACGTAAGAATTATAACATAGAATAAAACATAATAATTAATATATATATCTATATATTGTTCAAGTATAATAAAAATTCTATGTAATAATATAATAATAAAATAAAATTACAATAATAATAATAATAATAATAATAATAATAATAATAATAATAACAAAAACAAAACTATATACGGAGTACAAAATAAAATTAAAATTAAAAAAAAAAAGAAAAAAAAGAAGACAAAGCGGAACCACGAGCTCCTCTTTGATGTAGGATCATTTTGATCCTATATCAAAAATGTTTGGAAAGAGGAGCTTTGAGCAATGCTCCTCTTCCAAACATAATTGCTTGCGCATCAATGTCAACAAGTATTGAGAAGCCAAAAGACTCTTATTTAAGAAGCTTTAGCTTTAATGGCTTCTTATTTTAGTTTTTTTTTTTAAGAAAACATTTTACAGACAATGATAAATACTAAACAATGATAAATAAAATCTTCAAAGTTATATCACTACATGTGTACATCTAGACATTAGCTATTAATTTGAGCAATTATTTGCACAAATTCAAGCAATGATAACATAAAAATACATAAACGTTCCAAATTATATCTTTAATTGCACTATATAATATTTGATGTTCTAATTTAAATAATTATATATCTATTCAAATATTCTTAATATATTACAATAAATTCATTCCGTGCATCGCACAAGTGAAATTACTAGTAATCATTATGGCATTATAGATATTAAAGTTCGTTAGGAAAGTAGGAAAATAATTTCTAAAATAAGAGTTATTTTTCAGAAAATATTTTTCTTTTTTATATTTGGCTACACAGCAGAAAAGTGTCTAAAAGAAATTTTATATTATTATTATTATTATTATTATTATTATTATTATTATTATTATTATTATTATTATTATTATTATTATTATTATTATTATTATGTAATAATAAAATAAAATTACAATAATAATAATAATAATAACAATATAATAATAATCAAAACAAAACTATATACAAAATAAAATTAAAATTAATTAAAAAAAAAAGACAAAAGGAAATCACGGGCTCCCCTTTGTAAATGATGTAGGATCATTTTGATCCCACATCGACAATTTTTGGAAAGAGGTACATAAGAGGAGCAATGCTCCTCTTCCAAACACAATTGCTTGCCCATCAACATGGGCATGTATTGAGAATCCAAAACACTCTTATTTAAGATTATAATGGGTTCTTATTTTAGTTTTTTTTTTCAAAAAATATTATTTTTTAATGTTTGGCTGTACAATAGAAAATTGTCTAAAAGAAAATTTATATTATTATTATTATGTAATATTGTAATAATAAAATAAAATTATAATAACAATAATAATATAATAATATAATAATAATAATCAAAACAAAACTATATACAAAATAAAATTAAAAAAAAAAGAGTCATGAGCTCCCCTTTGTAAATGATGCAGGATCAATTTGATCCCACATCAAAAATGTTTGGAAAAAAGGAGCTCTTGAGCTTCTCTATATAAGAGGAGCAATGCTCTTCTTCTAAATATAATTGATTGTCCTTCAACGTGGGCAAAACTCTTATTTAAGAAGTCTTAGTTTAATGACTTTTTATTTTAGTTTTTTTTTTAGAAAACATTTTTCTTTTTAATGTTCGGGACTGCACAATAGAAAATTGTCTAAAAGAAGATCTATATTATTATTAAGTAATAATGTAATAATAAAATAAAATTAACAATAATAATAATCAAAACAAAACTATATACAAAATAATTTTTTTTAAAGACTGTAAATGGTGTGGGATCATTTTGATCCCACATCGAAAATGTTTGGAAAGAGGAGCAATGCTCTTCTTCCAAACATAATTGTAGGAGCAATGCTCTTCTTCCAAACATAATTGTTTGCCCATCAACATTGGCAAGTATTGAAAAGCCAAATTGCTCTTAATTAAGAAGTCTTAGTTTAATGGCTTCTTATTTAATTTATTTTTTCAAAAAATATTTTTCATTTCAATGTTTATCTGCACATTAGAAAATTGTCTAAAAGAAAATTATTATTATTATTATTATTATTATTATTATTATTATTATTATTATTATTATTATTATTATTATTATTATGTAATAATATAATAATAAAATAAAATCTATACTATATATAAAAATAAAATCCTCCATTTTAACTTTCCGTCCAAAACAGTCCTATACTATTAAGATTTGCATAATATTTTAAAATAGTTTAATACAATTCTTAATATAATATATTGTTTTCTACTTTCCTATTCGTACTACAATTTTACATTAGAATTTCTATTCGTAATACAATATAACAATATTAAAATTCATATTTCTATTCAACAATATTATATTATTCCTTTTCCTGTTAAAAGTTATATATATATACAATGAAGGTATAAAAGTATAGTTGCAAAATATTAGTATAATTAACTAATAATTATTATGGTAATTAAAATATTAATTGCACAAATATTAGTATACTTCATTAATAATTATTATGTTAATTAAGCTAATAATTACAAGGATATTAGTATAATTACAATTAAACATGCATTTTTAGATTTTTTAAATATAATCTATTCATATATAGAGGATGAGGAAAGAAAGTGAAGGCGATATGGTGAAAAGGAATATATTTAAGGTATAGAAGTATATTGCACAGATATTAGTATAATTGACTAATAATGATATAATTATAGTAATTAAGCTAAACATGGATCGTTGGATTTATTTTTATAATAACTAGTATTTGCACCCGTGCGATGCACGGAATGGATTTGTTGTAATATATTAAGAATATATGATTCGATATATAATTATTTAAATTATTAGAACATCAAATATTATATAGTGCAATTAAAGATATGGTTTGGATCGTTTATATATTTTGATGTTATCATTGCTTGAATTTGTGCAAATAATTGCTCAAATAGCTAATGTCTAGATGTACTCATGCAGTACTATAACTTTGAAGATTTTATTTATCATTGTTTAGTATTTTCATAAATTAGGCAAATGTGCTCGTTCTCTAATAACTTAGTTATAGAAATGAATTGCTATCATTATTCATTTGTATGGAAGATATATATTTTTGTCTAGATATATAGCAATTTTTTAATTTAAAAAAAAAATTAATATCACCGATTATATTTACATATTATTGAAACCTCTTTGTAGACGACATTGGTAGTGGCAACACAATCTTGTTCATCTTCGTCTAGAGCTAACATCTTCAATCTATCAAGACGAGTTACTTGGGTGAAAATATATAATGGTAGAATATCACTCAATGAGTTATCGTTTTATATTTTCAGTCAATTAGTAATACCAGATTCATTTTCAGCCAATTATTCTTTTTTATTTTCAGTCAATTAGTCAATTAGAATATCAAATGCAATGATATTTTTACCTAATTTTCGTTTCATTTTTAATTATTGATATAGATATTATTATTGAAATATTTCCGTTCCATTTTTAATTTACATTTACTATTGTTTAAAATATGCATTTACTATTGATAATGTAGAATATTATTATTGAAATATTTTCCTCCAATTTTTAATTTCCATTCCATTTTTAATTAAAATGCAATGCTCTGACCATTTTTTTTAGTCAATTATGGATCATTTTTTTTATTTACAGTCAATTATTAATATTCATTTCCTTTTATATTTTCAGTCAATTAGTAATATTAGATTCATTTTTAGTCAATTATTCTTTTTTATTTTCTTTCAATTAGTCAATTAGAATATAGATGCAGTTAGGGGTGGGTTAGGGCCTCAAGAAATTAGGCTCGCGAAAATGCGGGCCTAACGGGCATGGTCCGCGGAGGGCCAGAGCCCGCGCGGGTTGCGGGCCGGCCCGCGGGCCAGGCCATATTTAAAAAATAAATAAATAAATAATATATATACTATCTTTTTTTAAAAAAAAAATCATATATATAATATCTTAATTCTTAGGCAATGTGTAGATCTAACTATCTAAGAGTACGCAGAAGGGGAGAAATCCAATAATTCAATATAATCCTTCGCCAATTCTTAATTCAATAATTCCTAAAGTACGTAGTTTTTCGGTTCTCCCGTCTCCATCCGCCTCCAACTCTATCAAATAATTACTAAAACTAAATCATCAATTCATACATATTTATGAATTACTAAATATCCTCAAAGTCTAGCAAACATACATATTTATATATGTATACACAGACGGGAATTGTAGAGGGAAAATTTGAAGCCGAGAGAGAAATCGAGTGTGCTATTGAACCCTAGCTTTGATCACCCTTCTACAGTTCTGCTGAACGCGTGGTATCGATTTGGGAGTTTGGGCGAGGTTTATGGATTTTATGGAAGTTTCCGATGCCATATTTCAAGCGGTTTTAACATGTTTATATACTATTTAATGTTTTTTTTTTTAAATTTAAGTGATGGCCCGCGAGACCCGCAAGCCCGCATGGGGCGGGCCTAATGAGGCGGGCCGGCCCGTATTGACACCCCTAGATGCAGTGATATTTTTACCTAATTTCAGTTCCATTTTAATTTGATGATGTAGTTATTAATGAAATATTTTTGTTCCATTTTTAATTTACCTTTACTATTTTTAAAAATATGCCTTTACTATTGAATGATGTAAAATATTATTATTGAAATATGACCTTTCCATTTTTAATTTTCCTATACATCTCAACAAACAAAAAAAAAAAAAAAAAAAGACTTTGAACTTCTCAATACTTGCCCACATTGATGAGCAAGCAATTATGTTTGTAAGAGGAGCTCAAGAGCTCCCATTTCCAAACATTTTCAATGTGAGACCAAAATGATCCACATCATTTACAAAGGCAATTATGTTTGTAAGAGGAGCTCAAGAGCTCCCATTTCCAAACATTTTCAATGTGAGACCAAAATGATCCACATCATTTACAAAGGGAGCGACTCCCTTTTGTCTTCTTCTTTTATTTATTTATTTTTTTAATTTTATTTTGTATATCATTTTGTTTGGATTATTATTATTATTATTATTATTATTATTATTATTATTATTATTATTATTATTATTATTATTATTATTAACATATTCGTCAAAATTTTAACAAATTCGCCATTTTAACAATTTATCTTTAATCAAACCACCAAAAATATTATTTAATAACTCAATAATTTGATCCAAACTGCTAAAAACTAAAACAACACATATATTTTGAGTTAATCTTTCCCAACTCCCACTAATAATAAATAAATAAACTAAAATAAGAAGACAAAGCTAAAGTTTCTTAAATAAGAACCTTTTGACTTCTCAATACTTCCTACATTGATGGGAAAACAATTATGTTTGTACCTCTTATATAGAGAAACTCAAGAGCTCCTCTTTTCAAACATTTTCAATGTGGGATCAAAATGATCCCACATCGTTTACAAAGGGAGCCGTTGCACCCCTTTGTCTTTTTTTTTTTTTTTTTTTTTTTTTTAAATTTTAAATTTATTTTATATATAGTTTTGTTTGGATTATTATTAGTATTGTTGTTGTTGTTGTTGTTGTTGTAATTTGATTATTTAACAAATTCGCCAAAATTTTAAGAAATTCGCCGGTTTAACATTTTATATTTAATCAAAACATCAAAAATATTATTTAATGAGTTAGCAATTTGCTCCAAACTGCTAAAAACTAAAACAACATATATATACATTTTGGGTAAATCATTCCAAAACCCCATAATAATTTTTTTTAAAAAAACTTAAATAAGAAGCCATTAAAATAAGGTTTCTTAAATAAGCAATCGTTATACCCTGCACCATGGCGCACAGTGCACTGTGCGTCCCATGCCTCCCAAAACGACGTCGTTTTGGGAGGCGCGGTAGGAAGTTGACATGATTATGTATATTTGTTTATACAATTATGTATATTTTTTATTATGTACATTTTTTATACAATTATGTACATTTTTTTATACAATTATGTACATCCGAATCAAGAAATTTTTGTGTATTATGTTAAGAGTTGATGTGTATTATATTAAAAGTTTATGTTTATTATGTATTATGTTAGATTATGTGTATTATCTTTTAAAAAAGATTATGTGTATTTTGTTATATAATTATGTAATTCATGTATACAATTATGTGTATTCTAGTATAACATTATGTACATTTTTTAACATGAGATTTTTTTTAAAAGGAAAATTAACTGCTAAACACTGGGTAGCGAAATTTCAAAAAAAAAAAAAAAGTTGAAACGACGTCGTTTTGCATCTCGGCGCACAATGCAACACGCGCCGTGGTGCAGGATATAACTTGCCTTAAATAAGAGCCTTTTGACATGTTGGGCTTCAATAGGTTGAGAAAATTTATATGAACAAATACTACATGTACCATGGTGAATCGAATAGTTATGATGTGGAATCGTGTCTACCTCGCAATGTGGACACAGTTCTATGTTCATAATTACTGAACTATATGTTCATTATTATAAACATATATATTCATAACATTTAAACTTCATATTCATAATTATTGAACTCTATATTCACAATTACAAACTATATGTTCATAATTACTGAACTATATGTTCATAATTATAAAGCTATATATTCATAATTTTTGAACTTCATATTCACAATTATTGAATCTCTATATTCATAATTACATAACTATATGTTCATAATTATGTTCACAACACTATGTTCATAATTATAGAACTATATATTCATAATTCATAACTATGAACAATTTAAGAACCGTGTCTATCTTGCTAGGTAGACACGATTCCACAACATAATTTGACGAGTCAATAGTACTCAAAAAAAATAAAAAAATAAGAGCCTTTGGTCTTCTCAATACTTTCCCACATTGATGGGCAAACAATTATTTTTGTAAGATGAACAATCTTATATAGAGGAGCTCAATAGCTCATTTTCAAATATTTTCAATGTGGGATCAAAATGATCCAACATCATTTACAAAGGGGAGCCCGTGTCTATTATTTTTATATAATAACTCAGTAATTTGCTCCAAACTGCTAAAAAACTAATACAACACATACATTTTGGGTTAATCTTTCACAACCCCACTAATAATAAATAAATACCCCCACTAATAATAAATAAATAAATAAATAAATAAATAAAAACTAAAATAAGAAGACAAAGTTAAGCCTTCTTAAATAAGAATATTTTGACTTTTTAATACTTGTCGACATCGATGGGCAAACAATTATGTTTATAAGAGGATCATGGCTCCTCTTATACAGAGGAGCTATCTCTTTTCAAACATTTTCAATGTGGGATCAATCTATCTCTTTTCAAACATTTTCAATGTGGGATCAAAATGATCCCAAATCATTTACAAAGGGAGCCTGTGACTCTTGTTTTTTTTTTTTTTTTTTTTTTTTTTTTTTTTTTTTTTTTTTTTTTTTTTTTTAATTTAATTTTATTTGTATATAATTTTGTTTGCATTATAATTATTATTTGATAGTGTTAATTGCCATGTAATGCAGTAATTAAATAAACACGAGACCAATTAAAGTAAGTAAATAACTTTTATTGATCACAGTGAAGGCCCTAAGTACAATCTAGTTGGTTGCTCTGAGTACCGACTGACTGCGGTCGGGAATCTCTAATAACAATCTATCGATCGTCCAAAAGTCCCTCACACTGTCGCTATTGCGCGTATTTATAGCCGCGGAGCCGGAGACACAAATCCGGCCGTCCGGCATGCTTCCCACGTAGCAACCACGTGTCGCCTCCCCGAGTGCCCTGCCTGTCAACGCGTGGAGCCGCCACGCGTCCCTCGTCAGCTCTCTCACTAAAGGGCTACCACTCGGTGGTCGACACTGCCACTCGGGTAACTCCCGGTCGGATCCCGACAGGGTTCTTCACAGGAAAACCCGACCTGTAACCTGCAAAGACAAGAAGAAAAGGACGAAGGCATACCGATCGGGGTAACACTATGTCGGTCGGGATATTCCCTACCATTATTATTATTACTAGTATTTGTCCCGTGCGATGCACGGAAAATATGTTATAAAAGTATACTCTATATGAGGTTTATTCATATATAAAATTTTTGTTATTTAATAATTATTATGTGTGAATTCCTGTAATAAAATTATGAACATAAATATATTTACAATTAAAATAATATTTAAGGTGGGTGATTACTACAAATCTTAAACTATATTAAAAATTTAGTACATAGTATTTAATATTACAAATTTTTAAGAACTTAGTAAACTACAATAGTAATTGAATTACAATTTTAGAATTACCACGGATCAAATTTTTTAGACCTTTGAGATTTCTAACTCTAGATGTAGCACCATACAATTGACCTTTAAAGACCAAAATCACAATATTAGTTCGAACATTGATTTTTTCTTCCAAATACTATCGAATTAAGTGTGTAATCAATAAGAGATTAGAACTAATAATTCGAGAATATAATCTTAATGTTACTAAGCCACTTCACGTCAATTAAGTTGGAGACTGTTGTTGGATAGTATCCGATGAATCCACGAATAACGCATCTTTGTCTCCGTAGTCCTCAATATGCACATCAACAATCTTAAATATTAGGCCGCTTAGCTATGCCATATATTAATTTCAAACTTATGAACTTTGGGATTGCATGCAATAAAAAGTATATTTTAAATATACTAAGGGTACATTATATATGTATGTAAGGTACTTTCAATATAAAAATAATGTATTTTTAATATATTAAAAATGTATTTGATATTCATGATCCATACAATTATGTGGACCATCGTTCACACAATAATTTGCCAGTAGAAATTGAATTATAAATAAATAAATAAATAAATAAATATATATATATATATATATATATATATATATATATATATATATATATATATATATATATATATATATATTAGAAACTGTCCGTGGAAATTATCATCATTATTATTATTATTATTATTATTATTATTATTATTATTATTATTATTATTATTATTATTATTATTATTATTATTATTGTTATTAGTATTTTTATTATAATTAACAATATTATTATGGTTTTGTGAAAATTAAATGTTGATTATCAACATTTAATTTTCACAATAACAATATTATTATGGTCTTATGAAAATTAAATGTTGATATTATCACTATTTAATTTTCACAAGACCATATAGCTTTATTATATATAGGATTATTGTTGTTGTTGTTATTATTTTTATTTTTGTTGTTATTGTAATTTGATTATTTGGCAAATTTGTCAAAATTTTAAGAAATTCGTATGTTTAACATTTTATATTTAATCAAAACACCAAAAGTATTATGTAATAACTTAGCAATTTGCTCCAAACTGCTAAAAACTAAAACAACTCATATACATTTTGAGTTAATCTTTCTCAAACCCCCTAATAAATTTAAAAAATTAAAAAAAAAAAAAAACTAAAATAAGAAGCTATTAAGATAAGGTTTTTTAAATAAGAGCCTTTTGACACATGCTTCAATAGGTTGAGAAAGTTTACATGGGCAAATTACGCAAATTATGCTGTGCAACATGCATGGTGCACACGGTTGAAAAACGACACCGTTTAATATGATGGAGTAACGGTGCCATTAGTGGTATCGTTTAACCCCACCAATTAATTTTTTTTTTTTTTTTTTTTTTTTTTTTTTTTTTTTTTTTTTTTTTTTACAAAAACTCCAATCGACGTGTAACTATGAATATATAGTTATGCAATTCTGAATATATAGTTACGAAATTATGGATACATAGTTATGAAATTGTGGATATATAGTTATGAAGTTGTGGATATATAGTTATGAAGTTATGAATATATGGTTATAAAGTTATGGATATATAGTTATTAAGTTGTGGATATATAGCTTTGAAATTATGGATATAGTTCTCTGTGAACAAGCACTTTAAAATTTTTGAATATGGAGTTATGTAATTATAAATGTCTAGTTGTGAAATTATGAATATATGGATATGAAATTATGAATATGTAGTTATTATTGTCAAATTATGAATATATAGTTATGTAATTTGATCTGGATAAATAGTTATGAATTTGTGGATATATAGGTATGAATTTGTAGATATATAGTTATGAATTTATGGATATATCCTACTATTTGAATACGAAAGGAAACCGTCTAATGCCGTTAACTACAATTTGAACGGAATTTTTTTGTTAATGAAACGGCGTCGTTTTGCAACCGTGTGCACCATGCATGGTGCACACGGTAGCACAGCATAACGAAATTATGCTATGGACCCGTGTCCACCATGTGCATGGTTGATGCGATGTACATTAATTCAACAACATCACCCGCCATAACATTGTTGCACTAAAAAGTCCATAAGAGTACCAAACGTTAGAAACAACACAGCATTACTTTTCTTGTTTAAGTATCACAGCCTTAGCGTTCATGAAACCTTTACTGGATGAGAATTGATCCAGCAGACAGCTCTTGGTAGAACCTGATTCAATTTGTTGGGGTGTATCATAACTTGTAACCCATAGACATGGTGCCACACCTGGACTGCTGGCTTCATCTCCAAATTCAGTACACTATAGGTGAAAATCATGAATTAATTGAATAAGTGTGCACTTTTAGAACTTTGAAAATAGATAATTACTTTTGTCTTAAATAACATACATCAGATTCCTCATCATTCTCTTCTTCATCAATGATACTTGAAAACTGATCTTGCTCATCATTTGGATGAGGCACAGTAGGTGGAAACCAATTCATCATCATTAGCTACCTTCAAGACTGGAATTGGTAGATTGGTTTCTTAAATGTTCCATCTTTACATAACTTTGAACACCATAGTCTTATGAGAAGGGATTCCAATTCTATTGGAATCTCAAATTCAGAATCCTAGAACAAAAGTTAATTAGATTTTAGATTACTCACTGATAAGGAAGCATATAAGAACTGAATAGAAGAAGACATGATCAGGTAACACTACTGGAAATTATGAAATTTCCGACCACCTGAAAGTGATATTAAATCAAGTCAAAAGCCTTGTTCCGATCACTTTTGGTATCCGGAAAAACCTTTGTTGCTATTTCCGACCACTTGTTGGCATCAACTTGATTTCAGATCACTTTCAGGTGGTCGGAAATTCCATAATTTCTACTAGTGTAATATTAACATTTCAATATTCAATTAGATTAGTATACTTTCGTTGTCATTTGTATGAAGCGTGCAGATACAGATTTCAAAAATCATTTTAATTCTGTTTGAAAAAAAATCCTTTTTAAAAAAGGGCCTTTATTTCCATTTTTTTTAAACGAAGTTTTTTTTTTTCTTCAAAATATGAAGTCGTGTATTGAAGTATTTGATACTTTAATATTTATAACGTATGCAGATACATATATCAACTAATGGAACATTTGTACAAACTGATAATTTATGAATCAAGTTGTTTTAGTCATACAGTTTTTAATGGACCATTTGTACATTTTAAAAACTTAAAAAATTGATATGAAAAGCAAAGAATGCATTTACAATAGAATTATATAGTCTTACAAAAGCAAAGAAAATCATTCTATTGTAAATACATTCTTATGCAATCTTACAAATCATATATATATATATATATATATATATATATATATATATATATATATATATATATATATATATATTGTTCTTGTTGTATTTGGTTGAGTTATGAAATAGAATTCCAGAGGAAACTAAAATGAATACCTTGCATATATATGATCTTGCCTTCCTCTTGCATCTGGAAATCTGAAATGTAAAGGCTCAGTTTGCAAGAACAAAATAATTAAGATAAAATAGATAAAAGAATAGATAAAGAATCAATATATACCAGTTTCCATATGTACCTTGGTTCACAAAGGAATTGGGAGAGAAAAGTCCATTATGTTTGGCCTCTTTCCATTATTCTTCTCCGTTGTTTAACCATCTGTTGTCTTCTTCTTTTTTTGCAGGCGTGACTGTTAGTGCCTGATCTTCCTCAACATTCTGTCTTCCGCCTCCTCAATCGGTACCGCCATAGAAAAATACACGAATGGTTCTCCTGCAACTTGGAGCCATTTTTTTCGATGATGAACTCGGAGTGGTGGTTATCTTGCAAATTGTGAGGTCTTATTTATAATGTTTGAGTATGATTATTAATCATCTCAGATTTAATTTGAAAACGTTCGGATATCAAAGAGACTATCCATATCCATATCTCGAAAACCAAAGAGACTATCCATAAATGCAAGCGTGCACTCGTCCAAAGACCTATCCACATTTCGAAAACCAAAAAGACTATCCATAAATACAACCGTCCAAAATCAATCAATCATCAATCAATTCCAAAAAGCAGCTTTCCCAGATTCCTCCTTCCAAGTACTAAGAATTAATAAAAATATTTAATCAGAAAAAGGTTATGGCCAAAACGATGTAGTATTTACTGAGCGGGAAAATGCAAAAATTTCATGAAGATATATATATATATATATATATATATATATATATATATATATATATATATATATATATATATATATATATATATATATATATATTTATTTATTTATTTATTTATTTATTTATTTATTTATTTATTTATTTATATATATAGATATAGATTATAATTAAATTATTTATCATTTTTTTCTTATTTATTTTAGTAATAATATAATTACATAAATCGTATTAAATATCAATTTTTAAGGATAATTGTAGACAAACGAATCATATATTATTCAATTAATTGAGTGATACTTTTACCCTAATCTTATAATCAAATAAATGTACATTTTCAAATATTAGTATTGTTTATAATTTATCTTTAATTTTAAATTTTATCGCCTTTACTGAGGCTCGAACTTATAACATCCCTCATAAGAGAGCAACTTAGTACCACTGGACCAAAAGGTTCTTGGATATTATAATTTATAGAATTGTATATCTATTCAAATATTCTTAAATATTATAAAAAATCAATTTTGTGCGCAACGCAATAGTGAAAATACTAGAATTTTAAGAATATTTGGATCAATATAAAATTATATAAATTATAACAACAAATATTATATTGTGCAATATATTTAATATTAAAAATACAACAATATTAAAATTTCTATTCCTATTTTTCTGGCACTACTCAATACTGAATCAACGATATTTAGTTTACTCCAATCTATTTATTCGAATTTCTTATTTACTTTTAATTATTTATAAATAAAATAATTTTTTTTTCCTTTTAAGAGTTGAAGTTATCGGATTTAGATAAAAAACAGTTTGCTTTGGTGGAGTTGGAGAAATTGCTATCTTTGTGGGGGAAAACTTGAAGGACTTTTCAGAAATGCCAATTCCATACGAAACTAGCATAGGTTTGAGTGAAAACATGTTGGTAGCTGAAGAGTTGGCGTATGACAAGGAATCGTTGAAGACAAAGCATGAAACATTGGTAACATAATTGACCGACGAGCAAAAGAATGTTTACGACTCTGTGATGGATGATATTGAGTCTAATGGAGGTGGATTGTTCTTTGTGTATGGTTACAGAAAAACAAGCAAGACGTTCGTGTGGAGACCTTAATCGTCAAAGATAAGGAGCTACGGTGATATTGTTCTGAATGTTGCTTCAAGTGGAATAACATCGTTGCTCTTGCCGGGAGGCAGGACGACGCATTCTAGATTTTTTATACCACTCTCCTTGAACGAAGATTTCATCCCACGTGCAATATATCGCAAGACAGTGACCTTGCTGAACTTATAATAAAGAGCAAATTGATAATATGGGATGAAGCACTAATGACGCACAAACACTATTTTGAGACTTTGGACAAAACCATGAGGGGTCTATTGAGGTTTGCTATACCTGGTAGTGCTGAAAAGACTTTTGGTGGAAACAATAGTTTTGAGCGGCGTTTTTAAACAGATCTTGCCCGTTATTCCAAAAGTAACAAGACCAGTAGTTGTCGGAGCAAATATTAATTATTCATACCTGTGGACAAATTGCAAGGTATTAAGGCTCACCAAGAACTTGAGACTATGGACCTTAGCTTCAGATGAATATAGACAAACGATTGATTGATTTTAAAAATGGATTGCAGACATCGGAGATGTGATTGCAAGGGTTGTATACAGCTGTTCATTTGAGATCGATATTCCGGTACAGTTTTTGTTTAAGTGTAGACACAATCCCATAGCAACTATAGTGGGAAGCACATTCCCAAGCTCGAGATATGACATGCTTGATGAGTCGCAATCAAATTTGTTGGAATCAGGAATTATGATAATGTGAACACAAAATAAGACTTTTTCCCAAATTTTGCATTAAGTAGCACACATAAAATTCATAGTATTCCAAAATGTATAATAATGACCAGTTTTCAAGAAATGGCGACGTTTCTCTTTCAATCTGAAATTATTATTTAACATCTATAAAAGGGAGTACATAGATTTTAAGAAAACATTTTCAACACCACCTATCCACGAATATAGTTAGTATAAGCATTTTCTGAAGACAACATGACGAAAATTACATTTTCAATCACTACTGGGTTGAAGAGGAAGCATCTAAGCCAAAACAAAGGTAAATCTATCTACTAATATGATTATTACACCACTAATGCTTGAAATCACTCTTAGATATATAGCCATATTAGCATGAAAAACAGTCTGGATTTAAAACAATTTCAAAATTTCCAGAAAACAGAGGAATAAGATTGGAAAAACTTATCTCTGTAGCAAATCGCATCACTTTTTCTGGATCCCAACATAGTCCTGACATATATTAACACAAGACTAGACGTCGTTGTTAAATATAAAGTCTGTTTTTAAAATAAATATGAAAATAACATATTGAAAGAAAAAATTAAAAACAAAAAGAAACTTCGCAACCGCGAGTCCACTAAGCTAATGCAGATACTAACATTAGAATACAATTTTTTTTTTTCAAAATCCAGATGCATGTGTTTTCCAATGAATGATTTCATCAGATCTACACTTTAATTGGACTTAGTAGTTAAACGAACCCTTAACTGTTAGGGTTCACCGTATCAGTTAAACAACATAGATAGATAAATCCTAAATATATCATACTTAGATCTGAAACAGTAAAGATGTTACGGTTAGAAATCCTCACCGAATTAGGTAGAAATTGTCAACTAATCTGTAAGCAACCGTGTAGATTTGCACAAATTTAACATGCACTTCACCTGACCTGTATAATCATAGTTAAGCTCCGATCTCTCTCTACGGTCGTATTCCGACGAAGGATAATGTTCACTGGTTTTGACACATATGACATAAAATCGGTGAAGACTGGAAACCTACGGGAAATATGGATTTAACACTCAGAGACGAAGTATTTCTATAACGATCGGCGATTTTTATAGTGAAACAAAATCATCTTCATCGTGAACCATTGGATAGAGAGAGAGAGAGAGAGAGAGAACTGAGAAAATGATAAGCCGGAGGAAGCACCCTCCACTTTTAGAGAGGGAGAGAACTGCTGAAATGAGATTGACCGGACAGGCCACAAGATCATCTTCATCTGTTGTTGTTGTTATTATAATAATAATAATAATAATAATAATAATTATTATTATTATTATTATTATTATTATTATTATTATTGTTATTGTTAATAATTATAATTATAATATTAAAGTGTTAAAACTTTATGGTATATGGTGCTTGACAATTTCTTACATAGTAATCCGTAGTATACATTATATTTATGGTATATACGTATAGTAGTGTGTGTTCATCAAATAGCAAAGTATTAAGTCTCTACTATATATAAAAATAAATACTTATGGTATATACGTAGTGTGTGTTCATCAAATAGCAAAGTATTAAGTCTCTACTATATATAAAAATAAATACGATAAATATGATTAGTATTATGACTATTAATATTAATATGTTTAGTTTTATGATTATATTTATAATTATTATATTTATAAAATACTAATAAATAATTAATAATTATAAATTTTCCTCATTAACAAAGTTATATTCTATCTATTTATGACCCTATAGTGATTTCTGGATTTCTTTCGTGTAGAGAATGAAAATGGTACATTCAATGAGAATATTGGAATGTCGTCCATGGAAAAAATGGCTCATAAAGATCATCGTTCACATTTATTAGGCGTATTCCAAAATTCGCTTTGTACACCTTTAAGTGTTGTTACGAATGGTAAATGTATTTAATTCTCACGTTAGCACTTCCATAATGAACATTTGTTAATAATATTTGCTATTGTAATTCACAGTTTCTTCTGCTGTACGAACGACGATACGGACTACCTCAAGTAAAGACATTGGTAGTAGAATACCATTAAGCATCATTTCAAATAGTATGAAGTTCAAACGAATATTGTAATAATATTAGTATAAGTTGTTATACAATCTACTGAAAGATTTAATATTCTAACACGTGTTTTATACAATATTCGTGTAATTAAAGAAAATTGCTCTAGAGTTATTGTGGGCCGTGATAAATCACCTCCAACCAAGCGTCAAATTCGTGCATTCAACTTAAATCTAACACCATATTTGCATTCAGGTATAAATTCGGTTGTTGGAGACTTTTTTCATGTGCACCTTCAATGCTTAATTATATATTTTAAGCGCAAATCTAAATTATACTTTTGTTTATTTAGACTCCCAACATAATGGTTGTACTACAATTGACAATGCACAAAGAGTCATGCCAACAATCGATATTGAACCCATCCAGCATTGTCGGAATTTAGGGAAAAGTTGTGAGGGTGTTGTTGAATCGGAACATGATAATATATTTTCAAACAATGGTGAGTTAAAATTTTATGTATTAAAAAAAGA
Source organism: Ipomoea nil (assembly GCF_001879475.1). Taxonomy (NCBI): domain Eukaryota; kingdom Viridiplantae; phylum Streptophyta; class Magnoliopsida; order Solanales; family Convolvulaceae; genus Ipomoea; species Ipomoea nil. The sequence continues at coordinate 2,210,250 of NW_017617577.1, forward strand.
TACGTATTTTTAGAACTATATAGTTACATTATGTTAAATAAAAATTAACAATTATTTATTTTCTATTTCAGCTGATTATTTAGACTTCAGTGATCCAGATTATGTTTGCAAGCATTGTAATTCAAGTTTTTTGGCACAATGAAAGGGCAATCAATTCTAAGTCATATAATTCCCATAAATATTCAGCATGTTGTGTAAATGAGAAGATAAAGTTGCCATTAATGATAAAGCCTCCTCAAAAGTTGTATGATCTATTCTTTACCACAAGTGATAAAAACAAATGTTTTTTAAAGAATATAAGGTCCTATAACAACATGTTTTGCTTCACGTCGATAGGTGAAAAAATTGATAGAGCTCTTAACAAGGTAGCGATTTAGCTTAACTGTTGATAAAGACGAGTTTAATAATTTGGGATGAAGCTCCCATGATGCACATACATTGCTTTGAAGCCTTAGATCGACGTAGACATTTGGGGGGAAAACAGTTGTTTTGGGTGGAGACTTTCGGCAAATACTACCAGTAATACCCAAAGGTTCACGGCAAGATATTGTATCTTAAGCAATAAATTCATCATATCTATGGAATAGTTGCAGGGTTTTAAGATTGACTAAAAATCTCAGGCTAAGTTCGGTACAAAATGGTGTTGACCGAAAATCATTACAAGAATTTGCTGATTGGATTGCTGCTATCGGTCATGGAAAGATGGGTGGTCGAAATGATGGTCATGTAGAGGTTGAAATGCCAAATCATATGTTATTATCATCAGAAGGGGATCATATTGAAACAATTGTGAGAAGTACATTTCCTATGTTTGTGAATGACAATTCTAACCCGCAACATCTTCAAGGTCGTGCTATATTAGCACCAACCCTAGATGTGGTCAACTCAGTTAATGAATATATGAGTGCGTTGCATACTACTGAAAGTATAACATATTTTAGTTGTGACGCAGTGGAATACACACACTGGAATTTCTAAGCGACATTAGAGTTTCAGGTTTACCAAATCATACGTTGACTTTGAAATTTGGGTCACCGGTCATGTTAATGAGAAATAATCATTTAGTTGGTTTGTGCAATGGTACTAGGTTGGTAATCACAAAGTTAGCAAATCATGTTATTGAAGCCGAGATAATGACTGGTGCTAACAAAGGAACAAAAGTGTTGATCCCCCGAATGTCCATGTCACCCTCCGATCCAAGATTTCCGTTCAAGTTTCAACGAAGACAATTTTCGTTGATGCTATCATATGCAATGACCATAAACAAAAGTCAAGGACAACCATTGTCTCATGTCGGATTAATACTAAAAAAACCGGTTTTTGTACATGGCCAGTTGTATGTGGCTGCATCTCGGGTTAACAATCCAGATGGTTTGAAAATATTGATAGTAAAAGACTCAAGTACAACTACTACATCAACCACTAACGTTGTATATCATGAAGTTTTCAATAATTTGTAATTTTGTAAAGTTTTTTTTTTTAATACCATAACATTAATTTCGACTATTTGTAATATACCATTTACATATATTTTTTTTTTTAAATTTCCAAACACAATTAATTTATATATTATAAATTATAACCTCATTATTTCACACAATTTATAATATAACATCCATAAAATTAATACTTTTCAATTTATATACCGTGTAGCGCACGGGTAAATTACTAGTATTTATAAAGTTAATCACTACAATAAAAATGCACATAAACAACACTAGAAAGACAACAGTTTTTAACAAAAGTGTTGTCTTTTGTATAAAAGACAACAATTTGGTCCAAAATCGTTGTTTTTGATGCAACACTTTTGTCAAAGACAACGGTTTTTATTTAACCGTTGTTATAAGTGTTTTGTCTTTGTGCAATTTGAGAAAAGACAACACTTCAACGACAACGGTTTTATTTAACCGTTGTCTTTGATATGTTGTCTTTAAGTGTACTTGAATAAACAACACTACAAAGACCCTCAAGATCCTATATGGTCTGTCGTGCTTGCAACTCCTAATCGGGATTAGTAAACCTCAATAGGATTGGATTCAAATCTGATTCTTTTATCTTGGGGAGTCAAGCCAAGCAAGTATTTTATATTCAAGAACCTCAAGATCCTATATGGCTTGTCGTGCTTGCAACTCCTAATCGGGATTACTTTGAATATCAAGATGGGACTGAGATGGATGAAACAATAATCCATCACCAATGCTTTACGAAAGAGATGCCATCTATGAATGTTGACGATAAAGATGAGAGTGAACTGCCATGCATTCGAGAAGATTGTGATGGGACTTGGGTTGAGAATAAGAACGTAACTCCTAGCTAGTTAGTGTATAATTACTTTTCAAACCTTATATTTTAAATTTGACTATGTATGTGTTCTACACATTGTTACTTTTCTATGACTTGTAATAATTTTGTTTTTAATTTTTATGCTTATTAGGTTTGCGGGCTTTATGGCTGGTCGTAAAAAGAACAAAACTGAACATCATTATGAGGAACAAAAGGGAAAAGAGGTACATGGTGATGAAGAACAAAAGGGAAAAGAGGTACATGGTGATGAAGAACAAAAGGGAAAAGAGGTACATGATGATGAGGAACAAAAGGGACTAAAGAAAGATGCAAAGTTCAATGATTTGGGACAACCAATTGGACAAAGCTTTGCAGAACTGCGAAGTTACATTGGTGCCCTTGCAAGAGAAAAGGTCAAGTTGAATTTTAAGACATGGAAACATGTGTCACAAGATATTAAAGAAAAGATATGGGAGGCTGTTAATGTAAGCAAATTCTCAATCTTTTACTTGTATTAATTGTGATATTTAACATATTACTCTTTTAATTCTCACAATATTTTTTCTATGTAGTTGAGCTTCATTGTTCCGCCACAATTCAAGAAATCTTGCTTGAGCTCAGCAAATGACAAATGGCGGCAATATAAAACACAACTCACAAATAACTTTATTTGGAAGAGACTGAATGATGAAGAAAACTTGCATAAACCACCCGCGGGATTTGGTATTATGGGAGATGAGTGGAGTCAATTTGTGATTACCCGCATGTCCGAAGACTTCAAGGTAACCTCAAAACTAGAAGTGTTTATGTATTAAATTTGTATTTTGTTTATGAAGCCTAATGCTAATTATTATCATGAAGTGAGTGATGATATGTTAGCATATCTGAACCTTTGTATTCTTCCAATATCAGCTCCACTCTGCCTATACTCTGTGATTCTACTATAGTCTGCCATACTGGCAATCTGGCAGTGTAACACCCCATTTTTCTTAAACTTAATTACAGTTCTAAAACCAATTTAAGATAAACCAAGTAGCGGAAAATCAAATTTAATTAACAAACTAGTGGGAATGTCACCGCCACAACCACCTTCCCACGGTGATTGCACAGGATAAGGATAGAACTAAATCATCAAGTCAAACTGACATTCGAAATTACTAAATTAAGGTAACTTGGGGAAACGTATCCCGGTGTCTATCACCAAAAATAAAAACAAGAGTCTACAACCATAATCCATAACATCATAAAATAAAACAAGAGTTTAGACTACTAGATCAACTATATATAGTCTAACTCGAACAACTCTCAAACGTTGGGCCCACCTGAAAGGGGCTTTGCAAAACAACAAGTAGACAAGTAGAAAACACCCGTTAGCACGAAGCTAAGCATAACCACACTCAACCCTATAAAATACTACAGTATATACTTTAGAAAAAAAACATTTGTTCCCATTCTCAAATTAAGCAATTCAATCACTTAGACAAACTTTAAGATAAACTACAAGCTTTCTATATGCTCGCAACCTATAATATCAACAGATATGTTTCATCAATAAACAACTTAACAACATAATCATACTGACACATAATCGACATAGAAAAACTCAACTCTATAGAATAACTCCTTAACAATCTCATGCAATCAAGTTCTTAACATGCAATTAAGAGATATCAACTTCAATATGTAACTAAGGCAATCATACTCAATATACAATCTCGGGTAATCATTCTCGATATGCAATCTAGTGCAAATATTCTCATTATGCAATCTCGTGCAACACTATACTCAAATGCAATGAAATGCTATAAGTATACATATACTCTCGTTGTAAATAGAGTACTTCTCTGTGGAGGTTTCTTAGAGCCATAAGGACTCGCTTACTTTTATTTCTTAGAGTTGCAATGACTCGCTTTCTTAGAGTCGCAATGAATCGCTTTCTTTACAAATGGATGAGGTAGGAACTTCACCGTTGCGTGGACGAACCTATCCCGATACGGCCTCTAGCCGACCTATGCTCAATCTCATCCACCGAACCACTCTCTTGGTTCTAAACTCAACTCTGTGGAATCAGTTACCGAACTTTTAGCGTGCACACCCCCTGACCAGGATTCCAAGCGTGGCGGGCAGTTTCCAACCTCGTAACGTGGGAATACACCGCGTTACAAAATATTGGATCGCAATATCCGGTTAACATCATCCGAAAGGACATAGTCCCAACGGGTCCTCCAAAACCTCACTTATATGGATAGTGTGTGTGTGTGTGTATATATATATATATATATATATATATATATATATATATATATATATATATATATATATATATATATATATATATATAAGAGCACTCATATGTGGTCATGTCATTAGGTGTGGCGGTGTGGTCGTATCTGTGTCGTTGAATCAGTTTAATCTAACAGCAGTGGCTAATTCTGAGGATTTTCGCGCATGAGGGTGTTATGGTAATTATAGTGGCCATTTATAGCGGCCAGGTTCTAGAACACACCAACAGTGTTGACAACATGCACCAATAGTGTAATAAACACACCACAATGAAACACACCAATAGTGTATTCCCGAACACTGTATGGTGTATTTATTCATATCTAATCGCGCATTTTTGGTGATGCGTACCTAATTTGTGTATGTTTTTTGTTGTGCATTTCATAACATGGATTGTGTATATTTGTATAACAATTGGTGCGGTCGCACTGACCACACGGAAAGGCGTTGCCGCACCTGAACTTGACACCAATGGGAATATACAAATACACCAAAGTAAGCTTAATAATGCACCAATTACACAGATAAAACGCACAAAAAATGTGATTTTCCCTATTCTGATGCCTTATGACGAGTTTACCTCTGCAGTTCGCTGGGTAGGAGAATGTGCGCGAAAATATTAGAAGAATCTTGATTAATGTGATTCATTGGATCTATCTAATCTAATGGCCTGTAATTGACCATATGACCACACCTAACAACAGGGCCACATGTGATCACCCCCCCCCCCCCCCTCTCTCTCTCTCTCTCTCTCTCTCTCTCTCTATATATATATATATATATATATATATATATATATATATATATATATATATATATATATATATATATATCATGCAATTGTTCTACTTATGCACTTATATGCAAGTCACTTCTCAACACGTTTTCAATGCAACAAGGAAATGACATTTCACATGCTCATGAGTTTTGGAAATTAATACAAGGCTCACGTTGGCCACTTATGCACTTTTAAAACATAAAATGCTTGGAATGTAATTTACTGAACACATGCTCCAATTCTACATATCAATGTGAACTCTCAAAGAACACACAATCATGCTTGAATTGCAAAACAACATACTCTGTACATTTCTACCATTATAAACAGACTACAATTGCCATGAAACATAATACACACTTTAGTCATGCTTTTCTAACAACACTTAATCACATAATGATCATGCTCCTCTATCTAGTACTCAATAATCATCAAGCAGATAATAACAAGCAACTCCCATAGGCAGTAAGTCTGATACATCACATTTGCATATTACTATAAACAATTCCATCACAATTTCTATCATAACCTACTCATTTATAATCCAAATTCAACGAACTCAAAGCCCAAACGTGCGTCATAATGGCCCCAAGGTACTGAGCCACAAGGGCCCGGCCACTGCACAGGTAGCCAACAACGGTCCTAGCGGCGGGGCTAGGGAAGCTCTGCCGCCTGGAGCCGTCCAGCGGCGGCCTAGGGCCACTGCCCTTGCCTAGGGTCGTGCCCTAGGGCCGTCTAGCCATGGCTTTAGCAAACGGTTCCCCTCGTGGGCCGTTGGCTAGGCCTGTGACTTCCACTAGTGCACACTGAGAGGTGCACCAGTGGCTCCTTCTTCACCTGTAAAGCCAAACCAGACAAATAACCACCTCTAAATCAACAACAACACCTCATACAACATCAACAAGACATCCAATAGCTCAAACACACAACATTCTAGCATTTCTACTCATTTCTAGTTATTTCACAGTGGCTTCATAGAGCCAAAACTAAGTTGGGAGTCCATGGGGTTATACCTTTGTTATTTCCTCTTCTTGTTGGGATTCCTCCTTCTTCCCAAGTCAGCCACTGCCTCCTTCACCTCCTAGACACCTCAAACAAACCACACAACAACCTTAAGGACTAGAATCTCATAGATGAAAGCTAAGAAATGGAAGTAAGCTGATAAATGAAGGAAGGGAAACTTACTGTGTTTCTTGCAAAGCTTTTGTTTGGGGAAGACAAGGAAGAGAATCAAGAGGCAACGTCTGGAAAATATTCATTTTATAGGACTTTAAACCCTAGGAGAATCACCAATGATTGGTGGATGGCAAAATGGTAATTTGGCTTGGCTTCTAAAAATATCAGGCAAAGAGAGATGGAGTCTAGTGGTTCACCTAGCTTCATGGACCAAGATCTAGAATCATAGTTTTAAATAGTTTTGGGGTGATTACTGTAATTTGGGGCAAACAAATAATACCCGGAGTATTCGGGTTGTCGAACCACAGAGAGGTGGGGTACTAATCACTAGCTACTAGGTTACTCATATGAAACTGGTCCGAACAAAACTTGAAAGTCGATTGATTGCATAAAATAACAAGCAGAATAAAATAAGTAGCAAGGTTTTGTAGACAATAGAGCAAAATAGGATTCTTGGGGTCACAATGTTTAATCACCTAGTGCCAATTAACGTTTGTAATATTTGGTTTGGAATTAAGATTTGTATGGGAATGCAAAGTGGAATCGAATTACTCCCGTAATCTCTATTCCTAGTGAATTTCCACTCCCATGGCTTAAACACCCAATAAGATCAAAGATCAGCATTCAATTATTCCTAATTACTACCATCTCCCGATGAGCAATAATCTAGAATAAACTTCCCCTAATAAGTTCCCCTTTCCCAAGGACCAACCATTAGGTGCAATCGTGTGTGCCCTAATTTATGCCCCAACTCCCATTGGTGACACAAACATGACTGTGAAGCTAGTAATTTAGGCCTTTAACTACCAACAACAACAGATTAAAACAAGATTGCAACACAAATCATAAAACCAAACATAAATATATTAAGAAATTAACGAACTAGGCACATAGGTTTATAAACAAATTCACCCAAAAAATCCTTAAAGAATTTAGCCGAGCATGGCTAAATTATACATAGCAAATATGAATAAAGGATTACAAATCATCAAAAGAGTACAAGAATTAACCAAGCGATTCTCCCAAATCTCCTTGGCTTCCTCCTTGCTTCCAAAGACAACTTGAGCCTCTTGATTTCTCTCTTTCTTGTCTACAAAGAACTCTAAAAATCTCTCGGTCTCTCATTAGGGTTGAGGAAGGGGGGATTTTATAGTGGGTACAAAGTTGAGATGAAATAGGAATCTTGTACAAAATTGGACTCAAATTATAATTCCTATATTTAAATAAAGAAATTGTCGTATGTAATTTAAAATTGAAGTTGGAATTGGAATTTGGAATTGAAGTTGAATTGGGATTTGGAATTGAAGTTGAATTGGGAAACATTGCAGCCACTAATCACTTTGCAATTTGATATTAGAATGCACTGCTTCTTACGCTTCGAAAATTAAATGTCGCTCGACGTGTCGAGACCTGCTGTCTCGATCGGAATGTGTACTGGAAATTTTCGACGTGTCGAGCCTTTGGCTCGACGCGTCGAATCCTCTGGGTCCCGAACTTGTCTAAAATTGCTCCGAACTCATCCTTGAACTCCCCTTGCTCATATCTTTGACCTAAAATGGTTCAAAAACACTAACAAACACCATAAAACATTCAAAACAAGTGTGAACCATAATTAAATGATTTGAGCAAGGAAAACATGTATTAAATAAGTAAAATTAAAGAACTTAATTACCGAGATGATTCAAAATAACTATAAAAACAAGCAAAGATGTGATAACATCACCTCCTCACACTTAAGCTTTTGCTTGTCCTCAAGCAAAACTAAGGAATAAAATCACAAGTCAAAACATACAAATTACTAATGCTCTCTCTTGCACAACCTTTCAAACCACCAACCCACTTGCTACAAAACAACAAGCTTCAAGAATCAAATTAGTTTGGCACATAAGAGACCCATTTTCAAGCCAATAACCGAGCACCAAGAATTTAAAGTGTGTGAGGATCAAGTGTGTACAAGTACTCAGTTGAGATTATGCAAGACACGGTTCATGAATGAGATCCCATAGGCTTGCCCTTCATACTCCCCTAGATCAAATCTAAGAATTCATGCTAAGATCAAATAGGACTTTATTTAGCTTGTAATGGGGCTACGGGTGATGGCTAACAAAGAAGTGGTATGGAAAAATTAATCAAAAAGAGAGAATGTCACAATTTATCTAAACTTTTCAAAATTTGGAAGAGATGAGATAATCATAATTTCAAGGAGCAAATTTCTTTTAAGAACTTAGCAACTTTTTGGTAAAGTGGGGATCCAAACTCAAAAACTTTCAAATCTTTTTTTTTTTTTTTTGTCTCATTCTTTTCTTTGTCTTTGGACTTCTTTTGGATATAGCAAGATAATTTTAATCCAAACTTTCATGACCTCCACACTTGAACATTTGTAACACTAGCTGCTTTTTTTTTTTTCGTAGCACAACTCCATAAAACTCTTCTTACGGAAAAGATAAAGATAAAAGTTTCATTCTCTCAAGGGTGGAAGGGAAATATTTGGCCACGGGCTAAGGGTTATAATAATGGGGTAAATCAAAGAAAAACAATCACAAAGAGGAGATAAGTTCTTAGCACTTATTTGAACAAACAAAAGGCACAATGGGGACAGGAAGGATAAAAATATATATAGGGACAGGTTTAAAGGGTATGGCTAAACAAAAATGGCCTAAATCACTTCAAAACATGCAAAACTTAGACATCACTTAGGGAGTAATGAGGCAAGTTCTAGCAAAACACCCATAACCGGAATCTCACATAAGCCTTCACTAGCAATGCAAAACACAAGATCAAGAATTAATCCAATTATTAAGTGGTTAACAAAGCTATTGGCAAGGGAATAGATCAAATATGTGTTACACCTCTAATCATCCATCACAAATTGAGATGCAGCAAGCACCACTAAAACAAACCACAAACCAACAAGAGAGAATAATTGTAACTGCATGCTAAGACAAGTAACTTATTCACCAAAAATAGCATATGAGTCATCCAAGCAAAAGCAAAAATTTTAAAAATTTAGAAATATCCCCAAATTAATGATTCCTCCCCCTCACACTTAAAACTTTGCATCGTCCCTGATGCAACATAAAAGAAAAGTAGAACAAGAGAAAAGAGAAAACTAATAATCACGAACTAGAAAGCTATAAAACTAAATAAAACGAATCTAGAAAGCAATAAAATTAAACTAGAAAGCAATAAATATGAAATAAATAAAAGATACCATGGGGTGCCTCCCATGAAGCGCTAAGTTTAACGTCGCTAGCTCGACCTAACCTGGTTATGGAGTGCTCATCCTGGTTGATCCGCGAGTTTGATCTCATCACCCCATAGACTCTTCAAATGCAAATACTCATCATGTTTCACCTTGAGAGTAGGGTCGATGTGCAAAATTGACTTGCAATCAATGATTTTTGGCTCATCAAGAACATTAAATTCCACCTTTTCCTCCCCAAAGTCAAAAATCATGGACCCTTTCCTTGCATCAATCATTGCTCCAATAGTGGCTAGGAAGGGCCTCCCCAAAATGAGTGGAACGTCTAGGTTCCTTCGGACATCTATCACAATAAAATCACAAGGCACAAAATACTTGTCCACACGAACTGGGACATCTTCAAGAATTCCAATAGGCTTTACGATGGATCTATCCGCCATTTCTAAGGTGAATTGGATTGGTTTTGGTTCTCCCAACCCTAACCCTTGACAAAGAGTAAGAGGCATAACACTCACACTGGCTCCTAAATCACAAAGGGATCCCTTTAAAGGTCGGCCTCCAATCACACAAGGAATTGTGAACTTCCCCGGATCTCTATGCTTAGGTATATTCCTCCCAATTCCCGGGGTCAACGCTTGATACTCTTGTGCCACAGCTACCATCTCTCGTTCCCCATATTTTTTTTTCTTAGCTAGAATCTCTTTCAAAAATTTTCCATAAGAGGGAACTTGTGAAAGCAAATCAAGTAAGGGAACTGAAACTTTCAAACTCTCAACAATCTCCAAAAACTTTTTCCACCTACTTTCTTTTGTTGTTTCAAGATTTTGAGGAAAAGGCAATGGGGGTACATACCTTCTCACATGTTTCTCTACTTCCTTTTGAACTTGTGGATTATTTTGCACAGCAATTGGCTCATCTTCTATACCATCAAGTATCTCTTCAATCTTCTCCTCAACTTTCTTTTTAGGAATTGATGCTTTGATTGGAAGAGGTGGCTCTTCAAGTACTTTGCCACTCCTTGTAACAATTGCATTTACATGCTCCCTTGGATTTTCAGGCATAGCTGGCAACTTCCCTGTGACTTTAGTACTTGATATAGATGGTTGATTTGCTAATTGCTTTTCAACCATATTTTGGCGAGCATCCATTTTATCCATCCTTTCTGTAATCTCTAACTGACCTTTAATCAATTTTTCCAACAATACTTCCGTATTCGATTGTGGTGGGGCCTCTGAAACGGGAAATTTAGATTGAACTTAAGTACCTTAAAAACCCAGAGGACCTCTATTAACAAAATGTTGAGGGTTGGCAGCTCCCATTGGGTTGCTCCATGAAAAGCCGGGATGGTTCCTTGAATTATTAGGATGGTAGGTCCCTTGAGGTTGGAAAGACTGTTGATGAAGCCTATTATATCCCAAACGTTTGTAATATTTGGTTTGGAATTAAGATTTGTATGGGAATGCAAAGTGGAATCGAATTACTCCCGTAATCTCTATTCCTAGTGAATTTCCACTCCCATGGCTTAAACACCCAATAAGATCAAAGATCAGCAGTCAATTATTCCTAATTACTACCATCTCCCGATGAGCAATAATCTAGAATAAACTTCCCCTAATAAGTTCCCCTTTCCCAAGGACCAACCATTAGGTGCAATCGTGTGTGCCCTAATTTATGCCCCAACTCCCATTGGTGACACAAACATGACTGTGAAGCTAGTAATTTAGGCCTTTAACTACCAACAACAACAGATTAAAACAAGATTGCAACACAAATCATAAAACCAAACATAAATATATTAAGAAATTAACGAACTAGGCACATAGGTTTATAAACAAATTCACCCAAAAAATCCTTAAAGAATTTAGCCGAGCATGGCTAAATTATACATAGCAAATATGAATAAAGGATTACAAATCATCAAAAGAGTACAAGAATTAACCAAGCGATTCTCCCAAATCTCCTTGGCTTCCTCCTTGCTTCCAAAGACAACTTGAGCCTCTTGATTTCTCTCTTTCTTGTCTACAAAGAACTCTAAAAATCTCTCGGTCTCTCATTAGGGTTGAGGAAGGGGGGATTTTATAGTGGGTACAAAGTTGAGATGAAATAGGAATCTTGTACAAAATTGGACTCAAATTATAATTCCTATATTTAAATAAAGAAATTGTCGTATGTAATTTAAAATTGAAGTTGGAATTGGAATTTGGAATTGAAGTTGAATTGGGATTTGGAATTGAAGTTGAATTGGGAAACATTGCAGCCACTAATCACTTTGCAATTTGATATTAGAATGCACTGCTTCTTACGCTTCGAAAATTAAATGTCGCTCGACGCGTCGAGACCTGCTGTCTCGATCGGAATGTGTACTGGAAATTTTCGACGTGTCGAGCCTTTGGCTCGACGCGTCGAATCCTCTAGGTCCCGAACTTGTCTAAAATTGCTCCGAACTCATCCTTGAACTCCCCTTGCTCATATCTTTGACCTAAAATGGTTCAAAAACACTAACAAACACCATTAAACATTCAAAACAAGTGTGAACCATAATTAAATGATTTGAGCAAGGAAAACATGTATTAAATAAGTAAAATTAAAGAACTTAATTACCGAGATGATTCAAAATAACTATAAAAACAAGCAAAGATGTGATAACATCATGGGGTCAAAAATACATTTTCCAAAAATACTTTCTAGACAACCACTTAATTTAGATTTCTCAGATTTTCTCCCGATTTCACTCAGATTGACTTTCGGATCAGAAACTTGGTACGCAATGTACCCGAGAATTTAGGATTTTTGAATTAAAATAAGTTCCGGTGTTGAATTCATTTAAAAATGTAACTCAAAATAATTTATTCAAACACCAAATTTATCTAAAAAAAATTTAATATAGTGAAAATGGCTATTTTGGAATTTCTTAAAATCGAATTTATAAAATTAAATTTTGGGTTGTCATAGGCAGTGGTTCATAAACTGAAAAAATGTAGTCTATACTGCTAAAATGTTGCAACTATAATTTGTAGATAGTAGAGCTGGCCTACTTAGAGCAGTATGGTTGAGGTTTTATAGCAAATGTATATTGTGGATAGGTGCTGCCTTCTTACATGGAATTAATGAACCGAATTATTAAAAAAAAAAATAGGACATTTCACTGTATGTATCTTAATGTATGGTGCTATGGCAGAAATATAATGTGAAGTTTTGATCATGTTTGTCTTAGAAACTAAGCGAACAACAAAAGTTACGAAGAAAGCAAAACCTTTATCCATATAGGCTTGCTCGTAAAGGATATGCGCGTCTTGCTAGTGAAAATGTAAGTAATTATTATTTCACTTTCACTATTATTACTTAAACTCATTTTCACCCTAAGTTTGACATAAAAATTGATAAATCTTCTTGCCTGTAGTCAACAGAATTGTGTGATGATGAAGAAGTAAATAGAGCTATAGGTTGGAAGAAAGGGAGAACTAGTAAGCAAGGAGAAATACAAGAAGATGTTTTGAAGACAAAATTTTCAAAGATTGTAAGCAAAATCTTTACTGATATTATCCTCTTTATGTATTTCGAAAGATTGTGGTTATCATGGTCATTTGTCATGCATTACATGATGAATATATTCAGCAAAAGCAAGATGGTTTGTTGCAACTTCAAGGACCAAATGAGGACATCCTGACACAGGCTCTTGAATCTAAGGAGCATGGAGGCCGGGTGAGGGCTATAGGGGGACATGTCATTCCCTCAACATATTTTAGAATGGGTAGAGGGATGATGCCTACTCATGAGAAAAATGTTCTTCTAAGCTGACAAGCAAAAGTTGAAGACAGAGTAACAAAGTTAGAAAATTTGGTACTTCAAAATGTTAGCTGTAATATTCAGATTGAAGAAAAAAGCAGTTGTACTGCAAAGGATGCGAAGGGTGTGAAGAAGAGTGAAGAAGAAATTGGTTATATTAAACAAAAATTGAATTTCGATGATGATGATGATGAGCTGAAATTTATTGACAAAAAATATGTCTTGGAGGTAAATATTACAAATGTTTTGCAGTTTTCATATATCCTATTTGCTTGTTCATCCCATCAACAGAGATATTTGCACACAATCTATTTACATAATCATGATGCTAATTTGTGTATGTATATAATAAACATGCCTTTCTTAGTATATTTATTTATTTAGCTAATATGTGTATATTTTGAAAATTAGAAACAATGTAATAAGAAGAAAACGGGCAAGGAAGTCAAAAAGCTTGAGTTGCACTCCTCAAGTATGCCTAAGTCATTATGGCTACTATACTGTTATTACAAGCGTGCACTTGGGAATGGAGAGAGTTTCAAAATATTGCTAGATCATAATGTCTTTGGGGAAGAATGTACTCTCTATGTGCACGATGAAGATGTGACTCCTTTTTTGTCAATTGATGCCAATATCGTACACATGTATTGCTGTGTACATATGGCATGATTTAATATATATTTCGAGTCAATTTGATATATATATATATATATATATATATATATATATATATATATATATATATATATATATATATATATATATATATATACACGCACACACACACACATATATACTTATCACTTCTATGCTTTGCTATTCTAATTCAGTTTCCATTCCAATGTTAGGTATTTTTATAGAAAGATGATGGAAGAGAACAAGCTTGACAAATTCAGATTTATGCAGCCATGTCATGTAGGGCGTGTGCCAACGACAAGAACAGATAAAAATTTTCTAGAAAAACAGTTGGAAAGCAGGGCATGAGCTTTAGCAGACAGACTGATTGACAATCCAAGTAATGCAGCACTTTTGTTGCCATGTAATATAGGGTAAGAATGCTTACAATTATACTTTCAATTGCATATTATTTTGTGTTGATGTAATATTATTATGTGTTTGTGCATAGTTTCCATTGGATTCTGATAGTTATCAATGTCACTAAGGATATTGTTTATTTGCGGGACCCTCTTAGTCATCGCATTCGCGATGATGATTGGAAACATGTTGTAGAAATGTAAGTTTTTTTTTTTAATTTCTTTCGATTGATATCAATATGATTATTACATTATCTGAATAATCAACAATATATATGAAGGGCTATTAAAATGGTTCATGCGGCCTCTGGGAATGGAAAGAAAGGATGAAGTAAAACTGTTTCGGAAATTGTCAAGGTAATTTAATATTTTTAACTAATTAGATATAAGTGTTTGTATATGTATATCTAGATAAATTGTCAATGCACATGCAAATATTATTTAACATTTGTAGGCTCCTCGTCAACCAGATAGTAACCAATGCGGTTTCTATGTCATGGCTTACCTGAAAACTTTAATTGAGAATATGCCAAACACTGGTAAAGATTATCTTCAAGCATTGGTAATACATTCCATTTCTATTTTGTGTTTAAAAATTATTCTGATTTGAATGTTTCAAAGTGGAAATATGATGCATTTGAATTGCTTTACTTCACTGTCTGCACATCCACTTTGAGCTTTCTGGGTATTGGTATTTATTTATGTGGATATATAATAGGGGTCCAAATTTGGTGTTATTTTATGAATCTTAGTTCATCTGATCTGCTTAGTAAAGTAACAATGCTGCGTTTCCTGGAATGTGGTGTTAGAATGGTGTAAATCCTAGGGTTTCTGTAGTATTGTTGAAAGATATATGTAGACATGTAGTCATGTAGTATTGTTGAAAGATATATGTAGACATGTAGTCAATGTGGTAGTGAAACTTCAATATAATTTAAGTTGGTCAATGAAATTTATCCTTAATTTAGTTCAATTTTTCTGTCATCTGAAAGCAAATAGCAATTCCAGATAGGCATCACATGGTTATCTGAAGGGATCTCCTATTAATGGCCTATCTGCATAAAAAAGTGGCATCTATCCATGAACCTCAAAACCTGTGATGTTAAGCCTACAATTAAATTAAATGTTCTCATAAATTACTAATGAATATAGACCCAACAAATAAAAAATGTGGCTCAGCTCGGTTTATTGCCATGAGACCTAGCCTAAGTGCCTAACAACATACCACGGCTGCTTTAGTTTATTCATATTTGGAATTCTTGCATTTTGGTTTGGTTATTTAAAATATTGCTGTTGGTTTTGATTGTCACTGTTATTTTGATTTTGGGTTGGTTACGGACCAAACCTACCAAATACAGACCTTTAATTGGTAGTGTCTTCTTTCTGCCTAGTTCCCTTTGCTTTTCTTCCACTAACACTGCCGCTAATATTCACTATCTATCTAGCTAGCTATCTCTTATAATGTTATGTTGACTACGTACTAATTTATTTACTCACTTTTTACATGTAGTTCCAACAAGTTGATTATGACAAGACGGTTATTGATCTGGTGCGTTCTGAATGGGCCGGTATTGTATTAAGTTATATACAGTAGGTATGATTTGATTATTAGAACGTTGTGATCGTTTAGACTTGTTTCGTGGAATTGATTTTTATAGTATGACTTGCATGGTGATTCGATTTGAATTGGTCATGGAAGTATTTAGACTTGTTAATTAGTTCTTTTGTATTTTGAACCTTAGCTTGTGCAAAATTATGTAACTACACTTGGTGATGGTGAATGGATAAATTGATTTTTTATATGATTAAAATTTAAGCAGGTTAAAAATGGTTAAAAACCGTTGTCTATTTTACAATAGACAACAATTTAAAACTGTTGTATTTTCTACAACAGAAAACAATTTATGGGCGTGACTTTTAACAACAGCGGTTTCAACAACACACAATAGACAACAGTTTATAACCGTTGTCTTTTAAAGAAAAGACAACGGTTAAAAACCGTTGTCTATGTGCATCACGTTTAACAACACCGGTTTCAACAACAGTAAACAGACAACATTCAAAAACCGTTGTGTTTTAGAGAAAAGACAACGGTTAAAAATCGTTGTTTATGTGCGTGACTTTTAACAACACCGGTTTCAACAACACTCATTAGACAACGGTTCAGAAACCGTTGTCTTTTCTAAAAACCGTTGTCTATGTGCGTGACTTTTAACACCGGTTTCAACAACAGTGAATAGACAACAGGTCAAAAACCGTTATCTTTGAAAGAAACGACAATGGTTTAAAACCGTTGTCTATGTGCGTGACTTTTAACAACACCGGTTTCAACAACACTCAATAGACAATGGTTCCTAAACCGTTGTCTTTTCTAGAAAAGACAACGGTTAAAAACCATTGTCTATATTCGTGACTTTTAACAACACCGATTTCAACAACACTCAATAGACAACGGATCCATAACCGTTGTCTTTTGTATAAACGACAATGGTTAAAAATCGTTGTCTATGTGCGTGACTTTTAACAACACCGATTTCAACAACACTTAATAGACAACTGTTAAAAAATCGTTGTCGTTTCTAGAAAAGACAATGGTTTAAAACTGTTATCTATGCACGGGACTTACAATAACACCGACTTCAATAACAGAAATTTTACCCCTACGACAATGGTGAAAAACCGTTGTCTATTTGCATTTTTCTTGTAGTGAACATATTTGCACATATAGCCCACATATTCATTTCTATAACCTAATGTATGTACACCAATATATCTATACATCTTATCTAGCTAAAAACCTAGACACTTCACTCATTCTTTCCTCTCCTTCACGCCATTTCCACTCTTCCCTACACAAACATTCATCTTCCATTATTTATTCAAGAATCCAAGTCAAGACTTCACCTTTATAACATTCAAAGCTAGGAAATGGTAAGATCTTAACTCCTACACCCTTTTTTTCCTTCTCTATCTCTCTATTCTTATGAATATTCTCTTCTATTTTATGATGGGTTTTTGGAGGCTTTAAGATGATTAAGTTGAGGAAGGAATGCTAGAGTGAGCTTGAGGAGCTTTGGTTGGTTTGCTAGCTTGAAAGGTAACCCTATGTCCAAGAAAATCTATTTTCACTCCTAAATATGTGCTGTTGATGTTCTTGATGTTATATGAGCATATTCTTGTGTTTATGCTGGAATTGTAGCTTGAAATCTCGAGTATATTCTTGTATTTTTGATGTGTCATTCTTCTATTCTAAGATTATTGTTGATGTTGGTGTATTTTGTTATGGAACATGTTGTTGTTTGGTCTGATGTTGCATTCTGGGTTGAGGTCTGAGACCTATTGTTTCTGCTCTGTTATTTGACCTAACGAGAGGGACTCACGGGTCTGGCACGCTCGTAGTCCACCCCCGTTAGTGTACTAAGGGGAGTTTTGGCGTGAGTGGGAGACCCGCCAACCTCTACCGTTTTGTTCTTGTGGTATGGATCGGCGGGTCCTCTGACCCCGCCACCTAGGCTCGCAAGGTGTTGTTTGTTTGGATTCCAGTATTGTTTTATTGCCTCCAATGCATTTTTGACTATATGTTGATGCACCGTTGAATGTTTCATGAGTCTTCGCGAAGAGACAACCGTGTGCTCTGATACCAAATGATGCGAACCTGGTTAGCCTGATCTTCTCTTCATACTCTGACTAAAATAATATTTCAGAACAGTTTATTAGGCTAGGTGAAATCTGATTAAAAGGTTTAATTTAAGTTGTGTATAAGGGTTTGTTTTTGTGCTTTTTGATAAGTCCTTGGTCACACCGGGTTATACGGTGATACGTAGGATTTGGGACGACGCCACAAGTGAGGTTTCACACTTGATAAGTCAGGATCACCATGACTTGATCATGGTTGAACTCTCCCGAGTTCTAGAAAACACTCAGTTTCCTATCTCAAAAATTATCAACTCTATATTTCATTATGCATGCAATGACCTTAAATAGTCATTGGCATGCAGATTACAACCACATGAATTAGATAATTATTAATAATATGATAATCTAATCCTAACCAACAAACTAAGATAAACATAAATTATAATATAATTCTAACAAACTAAATCTAAAACAATTTTAAGATAATCATCCTTATTAATTAATAAAACTAATTCTAAAATATTCTAACTTTCCATTGTTGATTCTCGTGCCCATAACATATTCGGGTCTAGAGCAATGTTTTATGAATCCTTTGCTTCGGTTTTGAGCTATTGATCATGTATAAAATCCTATTCTTGATGTTCATTTGAATTATGTAAGAATCTATGTTGAGAACCCCTTGTATTTCCTTCCTGAGAGTATCTTATTAACTAACATGCCACTAATGTTGATTCCTTGATTCTAGTATGATTCCTTTGATAATCTTTGCCTTGGTTTAGCTAGAGTTGTTGCTTTGAGATTATCTATGTGTTGAATCCCTTTATAGGAATCCATTTGTATCCTTGAATTCTGAGATTTCCTTTGTTGAGATGGAATCTTTGTTGAGAATGTTTTGCTGGATGTGGACAGTGTGTGGACTTGTTTGTATTAATATGAGATTGGCGGGCCTCTGACTCTGTTTACAATGGGTCTTGTTCGGTGTTGTAAGCCTTGGACAGATCGGTTGCAAGGGAGCATCGGTTAACCATTGTAGGCTGATCTGGTAGTTTTGGAAAGTTATCGGGTTGTCAATTGGGGCCTGGAAATCCCAATAGGGGTGTATACACTTAAGGATCTAGAGTTGTCTCCATTGGTTACTTGAGATATTGGTGATGGATGGAAGCCCTCCACACTGGTTCCACGATGTGATTGATTATTGAGAATGTGTTATGATATTGTCCTTTGGAGGACTTGAGACTTGGTATTGTATGTGTAACTACGATGTGAATTGGAATGTACTTGGATTATGTACTTGGCATATATCTTCCTTTGAGTTCATATCTTGAATATCATTGTATTGTTGAGTAAGTCTTTTGGTTGTGATCCATTGCCTTATGATTATGAGTGTTCTCGTGTCCTTGATTTAGAGTCTATTTGTTGAATTGATTTACGTTGTTGGTTATATTTCTTACACCGGTTATGAACTGTTCTTCATTCTTAAATGGTCCATTTGAGATAAAGTTGACTAGTTGATGTATATATGTATTCCTAGTTTCAAAGGCTATTTTGATTATGAAAAGTATATTTATATAGTTTTACATACTGGAGTGGGGTTACTTAGCATTTCTCACTAATCTTTTAAAATATGTTTTCGGCTATGGAGTAAAGACCCTTCCTAAGAGCGTGTTAGCTGGATGCCTAATTTTACTCTGTTCCTTTTAGATAGCTATGATGTTCTATTAATAGACTTTTGTTTAGACTTTGGGATTACATGTTTTGGATATTAGTAGTACCCTAGCATCTTTATGCTTATGTTTTGAGATGTAGACTTTTGCCTTAGCACTTAGGAATAGCATAGCCTAAGTGTGGCATAACACCCTTGTCCTTTTGACTTTGCTTCCGCAGTTTTATCTTCAGTTTGAACTTTGTTTAGCTATCATTGCAAATTTTATTGCTTTATTTATACCCTAGAATTGGAAGTGTTACAATAAATAGATGTTTTGTTCTCATATGCGGGAGTTATCTAGATTTTTACTCTTGTCCAGAACTGTACTTTAGATTTTAGAGAGAGAATCCTTCATATGATTCTTAGAGCAATTTGACACATCGATCTAAGGATTCTATGAGGATTCCAACTACAATTGATTGGAGATTTTCTTGGAGATTGAAAATTGTTCTTGAATCTAAGTTTGTTCATTTCATTCAATTGCAATTTACTTTTATTTCTAATGCTTCAATTGATTCTTCATTCTAGCTACGCAATTGTGACAATGTGTAGCTAATTATTAGGAAATTAGGATTAGGTTTACTTGTGAGGATGCTAGATTGTTTTGATTGCAATTAGGAAGCCGCTTGATTATTAGAGATATTAGGAATATATGTGGTTATGTTTTAGTTTGACTTAACTGGTAGCCTATTGTATAGGAATACTTACGTTACTTGTATTCTGTACTATTGTATTATCTTTGTGATATTGTTTACACAACAAACTCCTACATTCATCTGGTATCAGTTAGCGATAGGCTTATCCCCTCTCTCTCTCTCTCTCTTTCGACAATGTCCACCAGTGCCTCTGAACGCACACTCACGGCTACCGTCGTACCATCACCAGCGACTACCCCCAACCCCCTCTCCTCCACCCATCACTTCGTATCAATCAAATTAACAACTCGAAATTACCTATTCTGGCGTACCCAACTCATTCCCTTCCTCCGTGGCCAAGGTCTTTTACGCTACGTTGATGGCAATTTGCCATGCCCACCGGCGATTCTCGAAGCCACCACTGGTGACGGTGCGTCTGACGAACCCCGCCTTTGCCGTTTGGGTCTAACAGGACCAATCTATCCTATCGTTACTCATCTCATCGCTATCCGAAGAGGTGATGTACCTTGTAGTCGACCACTCCACTGCCCGGGATGTATGGCTATCCATCGAAATGGCGCTAGGCTCATCCACCCATGTGTGCTGTCTCAACCTACTCGGACAATTCCAAGCCCTCCGTCAAGGCAACAGTACACCGACGGACCTTGGTCGAGCCAACTGTTGGAGGAGGATCTCGCGCTGGCCGGCCGCTCCATGTCACTTGACGAACAGAATCTCTACGTCTTCCGGGGACTACGACCGGAATTCCGAGCCATGGTAGCCTCCCTTGCCGTTTCAGGTACCCCTGTATCTATCCCGCAATTGTTTGATTTCTTGCAAGCACATCAGTTTATTTTCTCTGACGATTTTCCGTCGGGATCGACGGGTGTTGCCTGGCAGGTCTCCCACGACGATGATGGCTGGATGCGGTCGCCGGCAGAAATCGCCAGCAGAATGGTGACGGTGGTTCAAGAGGGCGGCAGTCCAGCAGTGGTCAGGGATGTGGGAATCAGCAAGGTTGCGGCATCTAGGGACGCGGTCATGGCGGTGCTGCTACGGAGGTTACGACAAGCCGCCGGCTCAGGCAAACGTAGCAGTAAGCGGCGATGGCGGTGCTGCTACGGAGGTTACGACGTGGTATCCGGATCCTGGTGCGTCTTCGCATGCCACGCCCGATGCCGCGATGATGGCGCAATCCAAGGAGTATATCGGTGGCGATGTCCTCCGGGTCAGCAATGGAACAGGTTTGGGTATATAACACCCTCGATTTTCGACATAATTTAAAACTTAAATATAAAGATAAATCTAATCATTAAATTAAAGCTTAGCGGAAGCTAACAATAAAGTACGAGGGAGTTACGCCACATCTATTTAACTATAGATGCACAGGCTAGAATCTAAACCAAAAACCAACATAAGTTATTATCCAATAATTCTAGGCTCACAGGCCACATGTCTAGAACAACAAAAAGGAAAGCTACGCTATCTAAGCCTTCACTAGCGCGCTCTCAATGATCTATTCAACGCCTGAAAACACAAGGGTAACACCCGTCAGCGAATAATGCTGGTAAAACCACCAATACGCGTTGAGTACCATATATTATAGATATAGAGAAAACATTTGAGACTTGGAATACATTATATATAGTCTTTAAAACTAGGAATAGAGACATCATAAGACTCATCATCGTTCACTCTCAAATAAAGACCAACATCAACGGTTACTCAATAGATCAATAAGAACGACAGAAGTAACATGCTTAACAACAAGATACATCATACGATAATCAATCAAGGGACAACATTAATCATACTCATAAGCCATGAGAGACAAGATTCACATTCAATGATACGTTCCAAGTTCCAACCTTATGCCCTGTTCCAACCTTATGGCTACCCCCAACCTTATCTCAGTTCCAACCATTACCTCCTACTGCCACCCTGTACACCAAGTCCAACCTTATCCCTCTAGAGCCTTTACATTGCTCCCCGCCTGCATCCGCCAGCTTGCCACCGAATGTAGACATTCGCAATGTAATTAATCATTTAGTACTAATCATGATAGTATACCGCCAACATGTGAGCAAAGCTCAATAATATTACCACCAATCTCATAACATTCACATAATCATTATCATAGAGGATTAAGGCTCATCAATAGCCCAATCAAGTATTAATAAACAGGTACATCATATGCACAAGATCATAACAAGGAATTCAATCGATAGATTTCAATGAAAGACATGAATCAACAATCAAACAACGATACAACAACGATAGACTTTAATCCAAAGATTAAATGATTGGCAACACAAGTTGTCAATCCTCATTAGGAACGAATGAACAACACATACTAGCATCAACAACATCATAACTAGCATGTATATCAAAAGGATAACATAAGGGTTCAATCTAACATCAACGACTTCACATTAATCCAACGAATCACAAGGTTGGACCATAAGCACGATTCAAGACTCATAATCCTATCATGGATACTTAGGACACCGTTCTAGAGTACGAAACATCAAAGGCGACACACAAGTGCATAACAATTCAACAAAACGGAGGTCAAAGCATCACGTACCAGTGGGTGGAACAGTGGGTGGACAACAACCCGCCAACCCCCTTTACAGGTACCAACGGGTGGAACCACGGGTGGACTTCCACCCGCGGCTCTGCCCGCCGATCACCACCATACCACCCGCTGTTCCGCCCGCGGGTACACGCCTGTACCCACAGATTTCCCTTCGGGGAAAACATCAACATCTCCAAGTTCAAGTCCAAAACACCCAAAACCTCACATTCAACAAGGAAATGACTTGAACACATGAATAGCTCAATGAATAGCATTTATGAAACCTAGATACAAGCTCTAACATGCATAAACACAAGATTATGCATCAAATCACTCATGAACATCAAGAACATCAATAGAGTAGCAAGAAATCATCATAGCAAGTATAAAATAGGTTTTGTAGAGCATATGTTACCTTTGTAGTCTAAGAAAAACTTCCTTTTTACCTCCTAGACCTCTCCTTGAAGCTCTTCCTCAATAAAGTCTTCTCAACGCAACCAAACCACACAAAGAAAACCAACACTTAGATAAAGATTAGGTAAAACCCACTAAAAGCACTATCTAAGCTAAGATCTTACCCTTCCTAGAGTTTTAAAGGTGGAAAGGTGGAATTTTGGAGAACTTTCTTGCAAGGTTGAATGAGGATTTGGTTGGCTTGGAGAGTAAGCTAGACTTTTAGGGAGAAGGTAGAGAGTCTAGTGTTTTCTTGCCAAATGTAGGAAATAAGTAGTCTTGTTAGGGTAAGGCTTGAATGCCAAGTAAGGGTGAGAAGACTAGAATGCCCTCCCTTATTAAAAAGGTTAGGAAGACATAAAAAGGCTAGGTATAACCTATAAAGCTCAAGGTCTTTACTTTTGACTAAACCAATTGACCAAGGAATTGGTCAATTTAAGTCATCTGATTTTTAATTAAGGAATTGGAAGGGAAATTCACAAGGAAGGTTTTGAATTAGTTACATAATTAATTCCATTTAAGAATTGGATTTTTGGGGTGTCACAGGGTATTTCCCGTATTTGTCATGCTACGATTCCCTCGGTTTTTAAATCTTTACATATGTCAAATATCTTGCATGTGCCTGATTTATCTGTTTCCCTATTGTTTGTCCATCGATTCACTAATGATAATAATGTGTTTTTCGAATTCCACCCTTCGTTTTTTTTATGAAGGATTGCATCACCAGGCAGTGCACCTTAAGGGTCCCAGTTCAGGTGGCTTATACACACTGTCAGTTCCACGGTCTCACCTTGCCTTTGTGACCGCTCGTGCTTCATCCGTAGTTTGGCATAATCGGTTGGGCCATCCGCATGCTCGGGTCCTCCAGCGTGTCCTCCAGGAATGTCCAGTTATTCCGAATAAATCTGGTTCGTCGGGGTTATGTTTTGCTTGCCAACTCGGCAAATCCTCCCGTTTCCCTTTAGATAGAGTAGACTCTTATATTGATAATGTTTTGGACCTTGTGTACACGGACATTTGGGGCCCTGCGCCCGTTATTTCCTTGAACGATTTTTGGTATTTTGTTTTATTCGTAGATGATAATACTCATTTTTGCTGGTTTTATCCTTTACATTTAAAAACTGATGTTTATAAGGTGTTTGCACATTTTCGTGTTATGGTAGAACGTTTGTTTTCACATTTTATTAAGTCCATACAATCTGATTTAGGGGGTGAGTATCGTCGTCTGCATGACGTTTTTTAACTCTCTTGAAATTGTGCACAGACAGTCTTGTGCCTACACGCACGAGCAAAATGGTCAGGTTGAGCGCCGACAAAGACACATTGTTGAGACCAGTTTGGCTCTCTTCGCTGAAGGCTCGGTTCCCTTAAAACACTAGGATTATGCCTTTGAAATAACTACTTACCTCATAAATCGTTTGCCCTCCTCGGTCCTACATTTTGATAGTCCATACTACCGTATGTATATATCACCCCCTACATACACATTCCTCCGGGTCTTTGGATGTCTTTGTTTCCCGTACCTTAGGCCAAACAATCAGCACAAGATAAAGTTTCGTTCTGCACCTTGTGTCTTCTTAGGGTATCCTACGTCTTTTAGGGGATATCGTTGCATGAACCATAATATTTGATGAATCTGTGTTTCCTTTTGCATCAGCGTCTCCTTTGCAGGGTGTGGCTCAGTCTTCTGACTCTAGTGTACCTTGGGGTTCAGGCCATGTGGTGCCAGTTGTTGAACAGTCACCGGCTCCAACGGTTTCTTTGTTGGCTATAGAGGGTGTTGCACCGGTTCATGTAACCAGGAGGCATGGTTCAGGTGAACCACAACAGCTGTGGCCTTTGTGTAATGACGGCTACATTATATAAGAGATCTAGGACGCGTGTTGCTACCAAGAGATTGTGACTACACTATAACCTACTCCACTTGCAATTCCCACCTTGCACCGAAAGGTAGAGTTCGGAAGAAAATGTGGACACTAAGTGTTCGATGAAATGTCTCAAGTAGTAGGATTGCTATGAGAGTAGGGTTTTACTACTTGATAGTCCAAATAGAATACAAGAGTGGCTTTGGCAATGGAAACATCTTCCAAGAATCATGATCAGTGCATTACACTACTTCCTATACTTAGGGTCATTCTATTGCATCCAATCAAGGAACACCTAGTCCTAGTCCCCTCCATTCACTTACTTACATTTGTAGGTTACTTTACTTTTCCTTATTGCTTTAATAATGTTCTCTTTTAAAGTCTTGAAGCCTAGCTTTCTACGGCTCTTACGCACTTGTGCTTAGCCGCACATTGTTCAATTCCCCTTCGGCATCCTTAGAGACGACATCCCGGGAAGCTTCACCTCTCCCAACCTTCTTTCCATCCCACACATACTATGATTATCAAAATGGCGTCGTTGCCGATCGAGGATGGCAAACGATCTTGGAGAATGCGTTTACATTGGGTTGACATAAGCAAGCATTCTAGCATGGGAGTCTAGGTCATTTCTTTCCCTTGTTCTTTTGCATTACTTTTCTATATTGCATTTCTTTTACTTAGGTGTGTTTGTTCTACGTTGTGTTTGTCATTGTTGTCTCGTGGTGTTCATTTGCTTTTGTTACCTAGTTTTGTTGTTTTGTCTTGTGATCTCAAATCTTGTTGCTTTTATTTTCTTAAGCTACTTGGATTACTCCTACACTCTAAGCTTATTGCAACTATTTTTAGTTGCAAAATCTTTCTAAAGTGTTTGTGCTTGTAGATTGATCATTGATGTTATGGTATGGAAATGATGAGGACTATAGAGCACCATTTTAAAGGAGATATGGACCTTCACAAGAAGAATATCAACTAAGAAAGCCACCACTAAGGACATATGATGATGTGGCATATGATGAGCGTGACCAACCAAGAAGGCAATCACCAAGAACTTAATATAATGACATGGGATATGGTGATTACAACCACTCAAGAAGAGCTCCACCACTACCTCAAGGAAGATATGCATATGATGACTTAGCGGAGAGCTACACAAGTCTTATTATGGTTATGATTATGAGCATTTAAGGAAGCCCCAACAACTATGGAGAGATCTCTCTTATGACAATTCAAGTGAATACGAAGCACTTAGGAATTACCATGATCAGGAAGACTATTACTATGAGCACTAAGGGAATAAGAGGAGTGCATCTCACCAACGCTACAATGCCCAATCTTACCCCTCTAGCCACTATGATGAGGACGATGACTACATTCTGCAAAGAGGATCCATTGATTCTCAATCTTATAACTCTTACCCACCCAAAAAGAAATCCATTGCCGAGAGAAGATGTATGAGTATTGGTTGGAACCCAATGCAAGAGATTCAAATGAACCCTACAAAATCATTGAGGAGCATATGTTTGAAGATATGAACTTACAAGTGATTTGTCATACTTGTAAAGGGCCTCACTATAGGTATCAATGCCAAAACTACCCTTATTGCAAGAGATGTATGACCAAATTCTCATGTGAATGTAGGGACAAGCACTGTAGGGATGATAGAGCTAATCAATGGTGCAATGCCAAGCCTCAAGGCAAGTATGGGTTGAGTGAAGAAACTTGGGCTTTTGCGAGGAGTTTGGGAATCACCATTATGCCGCATGATAATATGGAGGAGGGTATAAGAGTGACTCCAATGGTTGATCATGGTGTGCATAACCGTGGGAAACATGTGAGCTTCAAAGTGCCCTTGGAGGAGGTCATTGAAGATATAAGAGAGAGTGAGCTAGTGATCCCCGCTAGTGAAGAGTTACAAGGCGTAGAGAAGGAAAATCAAGACGGGAGATATGAAAATGAAGTTGAAGAAGAGAAGGATGAGGAGGTTGAAGTAGTACGTGAGGATGAAGAGCCTTGTGGTGACACTTTTTGAGCTGTTAAATGGTAAGTCTCTTGATCTTAGTTGTGTTAGCACTACTCTTAGTAACAATAGTGCTAAATCATGGGGTGATATGTGTGATGAGGATGATGATTGTGATGATATCGGTGTGCCTATTTGTGTTGATAATTCTAATATTACTTGTGTGGGTGTTTGCATAGAAAATATTGTTGAGAGTTGTGAAATTGTGAATGATGATAAGGATGAGGAATTAGATATCTTAGAGGAAGGGGAGTGTGAGAAAGGAGTTGATGTGAATGTTAATGTGAATCCGTTAGAGTTTTGAATTCTAGGTTGTTTGAAAGTGAATCGCCCATGATCCTAGCAACGGAAA
Source organism: Ipomoea nil (assembly GCF_001879475.1). Classification (NCBI taxonomy): domain Eukaryota; kingdom Viridiplantae; phylum Streptophyta; class Magnoliopsida; order Solanales; family Convolvulaceae; genus Ipomoea; species Ipomoea nil. The sequence goes on from NW_017617577.1 coordinate 2,238,033, forward strand.
TAGATGTTATAGTCTAAGTCACAGGCGTAACAAGGAATAGGAGGAAGTGTTTTGCCACACTTCGAGATTGGGTTTGCTTGAGATATCAAAACTTCCTTAATCCCCTTTTGGAATTTAAAATTGTACTTCCCATTAATTCAATGAATTCCCCCTTTTTATAATAGGGAAAATACAATACTCTAATAAATAATAAGTATAGATAACTAATTAAGACAAAGACTTCTAATTAAATAGATAACTAATTAAGACAAGTACAAGACTCGATTTGAACAATCAAGTGCACGAGTGTATAGACGCCCGTGTAACCTCATGCTTTGGAATTTTCTTCTTTTTTAGCTCTAAAATGACTATAATGCCCTTAATATGGCTCCACTTTCCTAAAATACACAAATACACTAACAATTAGTCCTTATTATCACTTTAAGCAAATTAAGATATTCAATGCACATAATTAGCTCCAAGGACCACAATTATAGCACAAATTGCTTCCAAAACACTCCACAAAAATAACATCTTTGGCACTTATCACCCTAGACAACACATACTTCCAAACTTGGTAGAATTGGTAAATTCATAGAAAACAAATCTAAAAGGAAATTCAAATTATACTATGGATATAAGAAAGGCAAGTGGATTCATCTATAGAGATATAACATGTCAAACCTCTCTCTATACGTTAAAGAAAGCTACTCAAAGAAAAAGGAGTGGATGCATTGGATGAATTCCAAGCTTAAGGAGCAAGAGAAGCGTGATAAAGATGTTGTAGTGGTGAGCTGTCGTAGGCTCCCAAATTAAAACCTTACAAACGTAGTAGCGGGAGTAAGGATCGATCCCACGAGGAGTAACTAGTTTAATGTCTGTGCTCAAATTAAAGTAAAGGGGGGGGGGGGGGGGGGGTTGGTATGAAGGTGATAATCAAAGAAAATAAACGAATAAAGCAATGAAAACAATATATTGAAAGCACCTATAATAAAAAACCTTGGTTAGTAAAGGTCCATCACCGGAATATAACACTGATCATTGATTCATAAAGCAATTAATATGTAATTGAATATTTGTCGTGAAATTATTTCATTTTCGTTTTCCCTTAGTTGTAGGTAACTAAAGCACACGCGGTTTAATTACCCCTAACTACTAAATAACCTAAGACAAGCGCTATAGATTTAATTTAATAGCAGCAATAGGAACTAGGAAAACCGACAAACTAAATAACACAAGCACAAGCGGTTGCATTTAATTTAGGAAAATATTATACCCGAGTCCAATTATCACTAAGCCGTCAATAATTAACCCAGTTGCTACTGAATATTAGAATAATTTGTAGCACAACATTATATAATATAGCAAATAATTATATCAAGTAAATAACTAGTAGGCCTCCCTAGCAATTAAATGATACAACTATTCAAATAACTTAGAAGAATATTTAATACCCAAATGCATAAAAATTATATAATAAAAATAAATAAATAATCTTACAGCATAATCAATTCCGGGGCTTCAATTCACTAAACCAAGCTAAAGAAATTAGCAATGAATGGACATTGATAACAGCTTTACAGAATAATCGAGAGGGGAAGAATGAACATGAAATGTGTGTCTTTACAAAGAACAATGCTAAGCTTATTTATACTCAAAATTGAGAGATTCATGCGGCATGTAGGAGGTGAACGTGTCTTCGTACACATGATGCGGCGACTTTGACAAATTCCTCTTCTCACGTTGCCCTCTTTTCACGTTGCTGTGCCTTAACAAACTAAAAAAACAATGTTAATTATTTGAATTAAGGGGTGGGCCAAACACAAGCATACTTAAGCATTAAAATTAAATTAAAGAGCTTACTAATATCACATTGGTTCAAAACATATTATTAACTAAATATTAATAGAAAATACTTATTTATAACTAATTAATTATTAAACACTAAAATGAAATAATTATTAAATAATTATAAATAACTAATGCAAAATTATTATAAAGATGTACCTAAAATATGAGTGTAAAATATGCCTATCATATAGCTACCAAAGTACTTAGGGATGTTTAACGTACAAAGGATGAGTTGGAAGCTCTTCAAAGATTGGCTAGAAGGGCACAAAGAACAAAGATGAACATGGACTAACATCTAAGAAAAATTCTTGTTAACATCATCAATGATGAAAACATAGCTCTTACGGATGGAGGAAAAACTGGGGAATGCATAACTTGGTAGATGTTAGGTGTGATAGAAAGCGAAGATATGTATAAAGTGATGGATCTCAGCACTACACTATGCTTACTTCCTAGTGGGTCACACATCCTATAAGTGTTGTAAGTCAAGCACACTTAACCACGGAGTTCTTTGGATATATGGTTGTCATATCCTACTTAAAACCAATTGGTGATAGGTAGGTGGACATTAACCATTTAACCACATCCCTCCATGGTATGCCACTGTGCAACGTACCAATCGAGCAGGGGCTGAACTCAACCAACTCTACTAATGTCCAACAATCCCCCCTCCTAGCACCTGCCGCAACCTTTGTTCACAAAGTCAAGTTACGCAGCATGCCTGACTCGGTCCTTAGCCTCTGCACCCTCTAATCCCCCTCTCGGGACTGGACTTGGCCCGACCTACGCCCACATCCCATTTGGGACTAGACTCGAATTTCGCCTCGCCATCGATTCGAATCTGTGACTTTGGCTCTGATAACAATTGATGGATCTCTGCATTTCAATATGCTTACTTCCCAGTGGGTCATCCATCTTACAAGTGTTGTAAGTCAAGCATGCTTAACTAGAAAGTTCTTTGGCTATTTGGTTGTTATATCTTACTTAAAATTGATTGGTGATAAGTAGGTAGACATTAACCATTTAACCATGTCCCTCCATGGTAAGCCACAACGTTGTCTCAAATCGAGCAAGGCCAACCCGACCGATGCCCAACATGAAGCATTTGGGAACTATATACACTTTAATATATCCTAGCACTTCCAGAGGTTCATTAGAGACTCCATCCGGATGACAAGGTGCAAAATTAACAAAAAAAAAAAAAAAAAGTTGTGCAAGAGAAGTGATCAGAAAGCAGATCAAAGAATAAAAGAAGAGAGTTGAGGAAGAACATAAGTTCAATTGAGAATTGTAATGTCTATTTACTTTCTTGCTTTCAAAGTTATTGAACATGTACTTGTAATGATTTATGATGATTAGTGAATATTCAGTTTACTTTTTGCTTTCAGTGTATTTAATTTAGAATTGATAACTGTCAAACTCACAATTATGCGCTGAAAACCAATGAAAAATCAAATTGATTAAGTTAATTTTCAAAATCAGCCATAAAAATGAGTATAGATTTTGACATCATCAAAAAGAAAGAAATTATTATGAACATATGTAATTTATATTTTGATGATACCAAACAAGTTAGAAAATTTAGGTCCCCAATATTTTTATTTTTCTAGGCTTAGGAATTTTTCAATGTAATTTCGCAAGGTCAACTTTAGGAACGAACTATACTTACCAAAAAGTAAAAATCCTATAAAGTAATTCAATCAAGAAAGTAAACCTTAAGAATGTCAAGAGAATGTAATGAATAGTTACGTCCAAAAAGTAAATTTCTAGTATCCGAAAAGTGTAACAGAAAGTTACATCCGAATAGTTCAAGTCAGAAAACAAAAAGCTGAAGTGTTCGAGACTGAAGAGTATAATACTTGAAGACTGGAAAGTTAATGGTCGGAAAGTGGTAGGGCCATACCTTAACCATAATGTAAAACTAACCGGATAGTTAGTTGATACTGGAAAGTAGTAGGATTGACTATTCTAAAGTCAAATTCGAAAGGTTGCAAAAGGTTGATGGGAGAAGTGAATCTCTGAAAAGTAAAAAGTTACTTTACGGATGACCATTGAATTGTTCACTGGTAGAATAGTGAATTACCTCGACTAAATAGTCATTGATAAAGTATATACGAATGCCTCTACTGTCCCGTACGGATGTCTAGGGCTTGAGCTCGGGGACAGTCAACAGTGGGTCGAACAGCTCCTGGTCAAGCTAAGAGTCAAAAGTCCATCTTGACGTCATAAATGCGGGTATTTATAGAGGGCTAGGGGGCAAGATCCGGGGTTTCGGCATGCCTGCCGCGTGGCCGTCATGCACCCGCGGGCACCCTGCCCAAGGAACATTAACACGTGGCGCTAGCTTTCTGGCACTGCCTCTCCTAGGCCCTTCCCGATCGAGGCAATCGGGAAGACTCCACTGCCAAGTCGGGTGAAACCGGTCGGGAAAGGGCCGAGGCTACACGGCCTACAGGTTCCGACCGGTAAGGCATATATACAGTGGGTATAAGACTACTAAGATCCCGCCAGCCAGGGGCCTAACGATCGCTCGGGGGGAAGGGTTCGGGATTATGCGCCGATTGGCTGACGGGAGGGCTTCGGTGTGGTGTGACACAGCGTCGCCCCGTCTTTCCAACTGTCGACAGCGATTCGACACACGTCACACACCTAGCCGCCTTGGGGAACCCCGCGTGGCCTCGAGAGGTGAACCATCACCCTGCCATTGTGTGGGACTATATAAGCTGGCTCCTTTGATGCATTTCCACGTGTTTCTCAACCTTTTTCACTTAGAGCCTCCCGATCGATCTGCATATACAAGCCGCTGCAACCCGACCACGAGTTGTTTTCGACAATCGGTAAGTTCTCGCTTATATTCTTTCTTTTTTAAATTAGCTTCCTAGTCAGCATGCCCAGTGGCATTCCCGCTCGGGGTTCGACCCGAGCGACGCACTGAAAAAACCCCCTTTGCCCTCTTTGAAGGACCTATGTCGAGCCTGGACAGCGACAATCCCTCGATCGCCGGCTACGATGACAAGGTCGAGGTCGTGACCGACCACACTAGCACCGAGGGCTCTTCAGAGCTTGGGAGCGACCGCGGGTCTGATCGGGCTGAAGATCGCTAGGACGGACGAGCGAGCAGCTCCAACTGGTCAGGGTCGGGGAACGGTGAAGGGACGTCTAGCCGCGATCGGGAAGAGGTTATCCGACACGGACGCGGAAAATCACCTCGGACTCTCGTCGCGGCTCTCCACCCCGGCCTTTCCCCCCGAGCACGAGAGCGCCTTCCCGAGGCTTTGACGGGTGAGGAAGCCGCTCGGCCCGTAGAAGGTCCCAAGATGGTCTTCCTAAACAACGAGGTCGTTGAGCAGCAAGAATGCCTGCTCTCTCGAAAGGAAATGAGTGAAGTCGGAACTCTCCTAGCAGGTCGAGCAAAATTTAACACCGATCGAGGGCTCAGCAACGTCGTGCAACGGAACACAGTCATGTGGCTCGGGTTGCATCTGGACTCTCTGAAGGCGCCCCTCCGTTTCCCTTTCACGCCCTTTCTTCTTGCTTTTTTGGGCCATTTCAAGGTGCTACCCGGTCAGATCTGCCCGATCGCCCACCGTATTATCGCTTGCTTCCCCCAAATATGTGCTCGGCACGGGGTCTCCTGCACCATAGAGCTCTTCAACTTCATCTATTAAGTGCAACAACTGCCGGCCAACCACGGAGGGGGATTTCTGAAGGCTCAGTCTCGAGAAGACATGTGCTTTATCCTTCATCTCCCAGCTAACAACAAGGGGTGGAAGAATCGGAACTTCTCGGTCGAATACCCGTGGGACCTCCCGGTCGAGAGGACTTGGGCGACGCATTTCACGGAAAATGTTGCCCCCGAACCGACCCTGGCACTCCAAGAGGCAGTAGAACCTAGTTTGAAAAACTCAGGGTTGAGTACCATCCCATTAGTCACTTGTTGCGAGAGGGCTAGGATGGGATCGATTTGCTTTCTTCCAGATTGAGCCATGATGATTAGATCGGTTGATAGAAGATGGATAATTTTTAGAGAGAGTTTTCTGATATTCTGAAGGTCTGAAAGAGTTTTTGAGAGATAAAAGAGAGGTTTATATGAGGAGGGTGACTCAAAGGGGTTTTTCGAATTTAGGAGAGAGAGATGAGACTTCTCAATTGTACCCTTTGGTTGAGGTGTGTCGATTGGGTGAGTTTAGGGTAGATGAGTCATCTGATAGATGGTGTTACGAGGAAAGAGAAAATATCATCATTAGCAGACAAGAGCATTTAATGCTCACACCTCTTTAGAAATACCCAATGCACGTAAGGTGTAGAGGGTGGAGATTTGAAGAGACACTTAGAGAAGATTTGGGTTCTGATCTCCTTGAGATTTGTTAATGGGGATCGATTAAGGGGGTGATTTTTCTGACAGTCGAGATAGGGGTGTCGATTGAGAGAGAGGGTAAATCTGTTTGGAAAGATTTGATCTAGGAGAGGATTATGGGGGGAGGTTTAAGATGGGTGGAGGTTTAGAAAGGGTAAGAGTTTATGGGTGGAGGTTTGATACCCAATTAAACTCTGATTTTCCTCCTTTGTTTCCTGATTTCCTTCTCAAAAACGTGTACCACAAATATAATCATACTCAAACATCTCGTTAGTAGCATAAATTACTCCACAAATAATTAATCACACATACCAATATATATTAATCATCCACACGGCAATTTCCAATTAAATCAAACAAATTTTGGAAATTAACACAATTAACACATATATGCCAAAATTATATTTAGAAACAACTTCATATAAAAATAACATGCTAAATCAGATTCTAAAAATTTTAGAAACTAACAAAAAACATTTTAACAAATTATATAAACATATATGCATATGCACGTAACACATAAAATAAAAGATTTAAACACATTAAATCACATTATGCACATATATAATTAAATAAACACGGTAAATCAGCATTTTTAGACAAATTGTTCATGCAAACAAATTAATTAATTTTAAAACATGAACACATACTCATACACTTATTAACACATTAAAACATGCAATTTTAAACAAATTATCAAATAAAACACGAATTGCATACTTCATCAAATTAATTTGCATGTCATATGATCTCACGTTAAATAACACATGCAAATACACAAATAACTTCCTAACACATACTGTAATTTTATCACATAAAAATTTTCGAATAAACATATGCATATAAACACATAAAACAAATTATTCACGAAAGAAAAAAAAAATTATTTTGAGCACAAGTATCAATTTGAGAGATTTGAGTCCAGTGATACTTAGCTCATTTCGATCATTCCCAACTCGTGCCTTAAAGTTGAAAATCTCGTTTCGCATAAAGGCTTCGTGAGAATATCAGCAACTTCGTTTTCCGTAGGGATATATTAGATCTTTAGATTCTTCTTTTCAACATGATCCCTTATGAAGTGATGTCGAATGTCGATATGTTTGGTTCTTGAGTGAAGCACCGGATTGTGAGTGATAGGGATTGCACTAGTATTATCACAATTAACTCCGTAATCCTTCAATTGTTGCTTCATCCACAAAATTTGCGCACAACAACTTCCTGCAGCAATGTATTCGGCCTCGGCGGTACTAGTTGCGATGGAATTTTGCTTTTTGCTGAACCAAGAAACAAGCCTCCCCCCCAAGAACTGGCATGTCCCGGAAGTGCTTTTTCTGTCTATTTTGCAACCTGCAAAATCCGCATCTAAAAAACCTGTTAGAGTAAAATCTGTACCTTTTGGATACCATAATCCAACATTGATTGTGCCTTTCAGATATCGTATGATCTTCTTTGTTGCGGTTAGGTGGCTTTCTTTTGGATTTGCTTGGAATCTTGCACACACTCCCACAGCATAAGAAATGTCCGGCCTGCTTGCAGTAAGATGTAGAAGAGAACCAATCATTCCTCTATATTTTGTTTGATCGACATCCTTTCCATCTTCATCTTTGTCTAGCCTTATTGATGTGCTCATTGGAATTTTGATCGATGATTTTCCATCAAGGCCAAACTTCTTTATCAAGTCACGGGTGTACTTTGCTTGATTGATGAATATTCCTTCTTTCAGTTGTTTGACTTGTAAGCCCAAGAAGTAATTCAATTCACCCATCATGCTCAATTCGAATTTATTCTGCATAAGCTTCGAAAATTTCTCACAAAAAGAATTTTTAGTGCTTCCAAAATAATATCATCAACATATATTTGCACTAATAAAATATGATCACCATCTTGAATTCTAAATAGAGTTTTGTCAACAAGGCCTTTGGTGAATCCACAGCTTATCAAGAACATTGACAAAGTATCATACCAAGCTCTAGGTGTTTGATTCAACCCATACAATGCCTTTTTAAGTTTGTAGACTTTATCACCTTCGCCTTTTACCTCAAAACCTGGGGGTTGTTCGACATAAACTTCTTCTTCGAGTAGACCATTCAAGAATGCGCTTTTCACGTCTATTTGATAAACGGTGAAATCTTTGTGTGCGGCGTAGGCTAGGAAAATTCTGATTGCTTCAAGTCGAGCCACCGGTGCAAAAGTTTCATCAAAATCTATTCCTTCTTCTTGAGAGTATCCTTTTGCAACGAGCCTTGCTCTATTCCTAACAATCACGCCTTCTTCATTTGCTTTGTTCCGGAAGACCCATTTGGTTCCTACAACATTGTGGTTCACCGATCTTGGAACAAGTTCCCAAACATCATTTCTTTTGAATTGATCGAGCTCCTCTTGCATAGCATTTATCCAATCCGGATCATTGAGAGCTTCGCCAACTTCTTTTGGTTCAATCTGTGATAGATAACATGTGAACAATGCTTCCATGGTAGATGATCTTGTTTTCACGCCTTCATGGATATTCCCAATAATTAATTCTGGAGGGTGATTTTTGAGCCATCTTAAATCTGGTTCAAATGGGTGCATGGTACTGGGTTGATCCATTTGTTGTGCACTGGAAGAGTTGGTTCGAATTTCCACATTTAATTCTTCTTGAAATTGATTACCAACTTCACATGCAACTTGATCACTAATTGGATCTCCAACCCGTACAGCATCCTCATTCCCACGTGAGGCATCACCACCAAAATTATTATTAAAAGAATTTCCTACTTCTTCTGGATGAGAGATGGGATTTTCTAGAGAATTAATTTCCAACTCATCCATTCCCTGCAAAACATCATCTTCACACGTATCATTAGTATCACAAAAATCAATATGACACTTGTTACCATTTTGTTCGAATTCTTCGCCCAGAGCATCATTTTTTATTTGTGATTTTTCATCAAATACCACGTGTATGGATTCTTCAACCACCATTGATCTTTTATTCAAAACTCTGAACGCCTTGCTGGTAGCTGAATATCCTAGAAAAATTCCTTCATCTGCACGCTCATCAAAAGCTTTTAGATGCAATTTATCATTAATATGAATAAAACATTTGCATCCAAAAATATGAAAATAACCAATATTTGGTTTCCTCCCTTTATATAGCTCGTATGACGTCTTCTTGTACTGCTTATGGATCATGCTTCAATTTTGCGTGTAACAAGCAGTGTTGATAGCTTCCGCCCAATATCGTTTCGGGAGACCGGCAGCACTAATCATTACTCGTGCGGCTTCTTTGAGCGTCCGATTTCTTCTTTCGGCAACACCGTTTTGTTGCGGTGTTCTTGCGGAAGATAATTGATCAGAAATTCCATGTGAGTTACAAAAAGCTTGTATAACTCCATTTACGAACTCGGTTCCACGATCCGTTCGTATTTTTGATACTTGCAATTCTTTCTCATTTTGTAGTTGCTTCAACAGCTTCGGTAGAACTTGCTCAACTTCATTTTTCTTCTTGAGAAACACGGTCCAAGTGTACCTGGAAAAATCATCAACAACAACGAGAGTATATTTCTTACCACTTACACTTATTGGATCAACCGGTCCAAATAAGTTCATATGTAGTAAGCTTAGCGGTCTTGACGTTGACTCGTGTGTCTTTGATTTGAATGATGATTTGATTTGCTTTCCGCGTTGGCATGCATCACACACTTGGTCCTTATTGAAGATAATATCTGGCAAGCCTTCTACTAGATTCTTCTTCGCAAGCTGATTGATAGTCTTGAAGTTTAAGTGGTTGAGCTTTCTGTGTCATTCCCAATTAGCTTCATTCGAATTTCTGGCCATTAAGCACACTGAATTTTTTCTTGTACTCCAATCAACAACATACATATTCTTTCGTCTTTTTCCAGAGAGAACAATCTCATTTGTGAGCTCATTTTTTATTAGGCAATTATCTTTAGAGAATTCTACAAGATAGCCTTTATCACAAAATTGACTAGTGCTCAACAAATTGAATTCCAAGCCTTCAACGAAAGAAACATCTTCAATCTTCAATCCATTTTTCTTGATCGTGCCAACTCCTTTTGTAGTTCCATAATTTTGATTTCCTCCGAATATAACTTTGGTCCATCGATTTCTTTGTAATTCACTAGATATGATTTATTTCTAGTCATGTGGCGTGAGCAACCACTATCGATGTACCAAACATCCTGCAAAAAAGATTAATTAACTTTAGGTACCCATACTTGCTTGGGTCCTTTACTGTTAGTGATTTTAGGTAACCAAACCCACCTAGATCTTATTGAATTAAGATGAGGCGATTGTAACCATTAGAGACACGATAATCATAACTCACTTTAGAAAACATTTTTGGCGCCGGGTTTTGAAAAACATTTTTATAATTTGGCACCTGGGAAGAGGATTGTTGCTTTGGTCTATAAAAAGCATTACATCTATTACACAACCAATCCTTTTGAGTCGGATAAAATTTCCCAACTTTATTTCTAGAAAAGCTTCCCTCTTTTATATGAAATCTTTTTGCACTTGACTCTTTGGCATATCTTTGCTTGTAGAATTTTTGTTGCTTTGCCGTGTAATTGAATTGTTTCGGCCTTTCAACATTCAACTTTTCTTTTTCATGATAGCCAAGTCCTTGTCTCATCGTGCTATTCTGACTTTTAACAAATTTTACCACTTGAACTTTATTATTTAAAGTAGTAGTAGACTTAGTCAGATTTTGAGGGGTTTGAGAACATGTGGATTCATAACCAATTCCGGTTCTATCTCCTGATGGCCTTTGCATGCTCACCATTTTATCTATTATTTTAGACGAATTAGTGAACGTAGCAATAGTAGCTCTAAGATTATGTTCTCTAACCTCTCTTGCTTTACACTCTTCTTGAAGATGAATATTTTCATTCTTCAATTTACTCACTTCAAGTAAAGCATCTTGCAATTTTTTATTCATTTCTTCTTTTTCAAGAATTAGAATATTGTTGCGCTCCTTGAGTTGAGGATGAGTGAGCATAATCTCTTGACATTCTCGCATTAGATTGTCAATAGATTCACGAGAAAAAGAAGAATTAACAGAATTGAAAGAATTAGAAGTTACCTCTTCTTCCTCTGCTTCAAGAGCCATAAGACAATCTTCACATGTACTCAACTCAATTGACTTGCATACTAGCGTCGTATCGTCATCCGAACATGAACTTTCATCGCTTGATGATGAATCCTTCGAATCATCATTTTCGTTTGGTTCGTTGCTAACGAGAGCTTTTCTTTTGTCGCGCTTGAACCTTTTGCTTTCGGATTTGTTCGGCGTGGATTCAACATTTTTGCCTTGATACTTGCTAACGATCGGATACGGACAATTTATTTTAAAATTTCCGGGTTTGCGGCAATTATAGCACAAATTGTTATTTTCTTCAACTTTTTCTTCTTGTGGGGTGCGAGAGACGAATTTTCCATGAGCAGAATTTTTGTTGTCTCCTTTTCGCATAAACCTTCTAAACTTTTTGACAAAAAGAGCAAATTGTTCGTCATTCATAAAATCAACATTATTTTCTACTGACCTGGAGGTTGACAGTTGTTCGGCCATTAGAGCAGAATTTCGAGCTTCATGAACATCATCATCTTTGGCCTTCATTTCGAACTCATACGCTTTTAGATCACTAAATAATTTGTCTGTAGACAACATTCTTAGATCTCGGTAATCGCGCATAGCCGTAACCTTCATATCACATGCAGATGGTAAGCCTCGTAGGATTTTGAGATTAATTTCTTTTTGGCTAATATTTTTGCCAAGATCACTAATCTCTCAAGAACTTTGATCATTCGAGCTTCCATGTCTGCAACACTTTCATTTGAGAGCATTTTGAAATCTTCAAACTTCTTCATGGCGATTGTGAGCTTATTGTCTTTTTCTTGTTCATCTCCTACGCCAATCTTGATGAGAGTTTCCCATATTTCTTTGGCAGTAGCACACTTTCGAATCTTCGGAAATATTGTATCATCAACGGCTTTGAATAGAATATCCTTGGCAATATTGTCAAGATTATTCCGTGTTCTATCATCCGATGTCCATTCCGGTTTAGGCTTTTGTACGTACTGTGGAGCATCCGGGGATAGGACAAACGCCGCATTGATTTTTAATATTTTTATAGGGCCAGTGGAAATAACTTCCCACATTTCATCGTGTAAAGCCGATAAGTGTACCTGCATACGAACTTTCCAATCATCAAATTTATCAAGAGAGAATAATATAGATTTTGAGCTAAATCTTTCTTCATCATCTTCACGAGAGATTTGAAAGATTAATCCAATCACACACTTTGTAGAATGGATCAGTCTAGCAGTCAAAAACAGTTGACCCAGTTAGGCAACGTGTTTTAATACCAAAGGTTGGTATAAGCTGACTCAAATAGGCTACAGGTTCTGATACCAATTGTTGGTCCCAAAAGAGGTAAGGTGAAAGTCTAGAGGGGGGGTGAATAGACTTTCAAACTTTTTCGCACAGCACAACAATTGCTAAGCCAGAGATAAACCAAAACTCTTAACTAGATTGTTAGAGTATGGTGCACAGCGGAATAAATAAAGATAAAGTGTGTGTGAGATTGTGTGAGCAGTATATATCGTGTAGAGCAAATAAGTAAAGAGCAGTAAGTAAAGAAAGCAGTAAAGAACACAAGACAATTATAGTGGTTCGCGTAGTGGTGTAATCCTCCTACTCCACTTGCTCTTCTCTCCAAGAGCAATTCACTATATCTACCACTTCTTGGTTCCAAGATACAATGAATTTCCGTGATCTAGTGCTTTGATCACAAAGCCCGCACTAATCACGCCCAGTGACACCACACTGCTGCTTCGGGTTTCACGTCGCCGCGCTACTATCCCAGAATTTCACGACTCCGCGTTACTTTCCCCCCGTCTTCCACACTCCGGTAGAAACGTATCCAGTGATCTAGTGCTTTGATCACAAAGCCCGCACTAATCACGCCCAGTGCCTCCGACTCTGCTGCTTCGGATCTCACAGCTCCGTGTGACAATCCAGGATTTCACAGCTCCGTGCTACTTTCCTCCCTTCTCTTGTTTTGCTCCAAAACAAGTGTTGTCTTGCTTCCAACTTCTGAGACTCTGTAGATGATCTTCAATGATGCGCAGGTCTCTTTGATGAAGATAAACACTCTGGAATGATTTCTCTTGAATGATCTGAGTGTTTTCTCTCTTTGAATATATCAAGTAAAGCACTTGATATTTATGCTCTGTTTAGCTCTGTTTAAGAACTCTCAGACTATTTTTCTCTTGAAGCTCTCTGAGTTCTTTTTCTTTTCTCACTTCTCACTTGAAGATTTTTGGTATGCTCTGTACCAAATGAGATTTTTGCTCTATTTCTCTATGCTCGTGTGTTCCCCTGCATCTTCAAGTCTTCATATCTTCATCATTTTATAGCTGGTAATGAGAATATGTCCGTTGGAAAGAGACGATCTCATTTTTGAAATCTTGTATCTTTTGTCAGAGATCTTATCTTATCTTCTGCAAAGATGTCAGAAAGGATAAGCTAGCCGTTTGAGAGCTTTGAACTTCATGCGAATGGTTTCCCAAACTTCATGTGATATTCCTCTAGTTTTACGTTGAGTGGGAATATCTCGGTGTAGAACGGCTTCTCTGATCCGCTCTGAAGTGGTCCTTGTATCTTTGGGATTTAAAAATATTCTTCAATTTAATCACATACTATCACTGTAAGTTCATCTTCATCTTCTTCATTCTCATGTCTGGGTTTTTCACTGTAAGGTTCTTCACGTCTGGGTTTTTCACTGTAAGGTTCTTCATCTTCTGGTTCATCATCTTCTTCATTCTCACGGGGTTCTTCATCTTCTTCATTCTCACGTCTGGGTATTCAGAGACTTTGGCTTTGAATTTCTCCACCCTCTGGTATCCCAACTTGAATTGGGTTTTTCACTGTAAGGTTCTTCACGTCTGGGTTTTTCACTGTAAGGCTCTTCATTCTCACGGGGTTCTTCATCTTCTTCATTCTTTGAATTTCTCCACCCTCTGGTATCCCAACTTGAATTGGGTTTTTCACTGTAAGGTTCTTCACGTCTGGGTTTTTCATTGTAAGGTTCTTCATCTTCTGGTTCTTCATTCTCACGTCTGGGTATTCAGAGACTTTGGCTTTGAATTTCTCCACCCTCTGGTATCCCAACTTGAATTGATTCCCAGAAATTTCTCCCACCCAAGTGACTTTGGCTTTGAATTTCTCCACCCTCTCCTGGTATCCCAACTTGAATTGATTCCCAGAAATTTCTCCCACCCAAGCAAAAGCCAAACTAGCGCCCAACTCCATCAGACTTAATTAATTTTGGCTTCTCAAATTTTACCTTGTAAGATTAGTGATGGTGGGATTTGAACTTGAGCCATTTCACATAACATATCAAGCATCATCCACTTCGTCCATACAACTATTGATTAAATATCCAATCTTCTTTGATGTACTCCTTTCTTTCCATAGATGCTTGATCTTCAAGTCAAATTCATGCAATCTTCCAATCTTAATTTTCTTTCACGAAAATTCTTCTGGGATATTTCTTTGAGTAGTTGCGACGTGATTTCATATCATTCATATTCTTCTTATATTTGTCATTTTCTCCAGACAAATTCTTAATTTTAGGCTTTATATCTTCTTCTTCTATTTTCATGCATATTCCTCTGTTTTTCTCTTTTCAATTTAAAATAATTTCCCGATCATGGTCTAAGACTCTACTAGACCTATGAAATAAAATTGGGGGATCTACAATTACATATTTGGCATATCAAAACCATTACACTTTATTCCTAACAATAGGCCTCCATCGTTTGACCTAATAGCCCAGCGAACAACGCGTTAATCATTCTTTGGTAGGTTGCACCGGCATTCCTTAAACCAAAGAGCATGACTCGATAACAATAGACGTCATCCGGGGTTACGAACGATGTTTTTCTTTCGTCCTCCTCGGCCATTCTGATTTGATGATAACCCTTGAACGCGTCCATAAAACTCAGCAGATCGGTGCCGGCCGTCTCGTCTACCATCTAATAGATACTCGGGAGTGGATACGGGTCCAATGGGCAGGCTCAGTTTAGGTCTGTGTAGTGAACACACATTCGCCACGCATTGTCCTTCGGGATGAGGACTACATTCGCGACCCAATCAGGGTAGGTCACCGGTAGGATATGGCCTACGTCCAACAGCGTCTTTACTTCTGCCCTCACGAACTCCCGCCGGTCCGTGGATAAATGCCTTGTCTTTTGCTTCACAGGTTTGGCCGATGGGTTGACAGCTAAACGATGGCATATGGTCGACCGGTCCACGCCGAGCATATCCTTTGGCCCCCAGGCAAAAATGTCCGAGAACTCTCTGAGTACTGCTATTATAGTCGCCCGTAGATCTGCGGTCAAGGCTTTCCCGATCTTAACCGCCTGGTTGGGACGCTCGGGATCAAGCGGTATTTCCTCTACTTCTTCTGACGGCTCTGGTTGCTCTTTCTTCTCTTCATCGGGTCGCCTAGAAATGGTATTAACCCTTACGCTACTGGCCTCTTTTCAGTTAACGGCTTTCAAGTAACACTTCCGGGCCGAGTGTATATCCCCCCGAACGGTTCCAACTCCTCGGGGTCGGGAACTTCATGCACGAATGGGGCATCGGGATAATTCCCACGATCGCCATGATGGCTGGTCTACCTAAAATCGTGTTGTGCACGCATCTTAGGTTAACGACTACAAACTCCATCATCGTTCTCACGGCCCGAGGCAGTGTGCCCAGCTCGATGGGTAGAGTTATCTTTCCTTCCGAATGGATGGTGTCTCTGGTAAATCCCGACAGGGGGTGCCAATGGGCATTAGCTCTATCGGGTCAAGATTTAGCTTCTGGAATACTTCAAGGTACAGCACGTTAACGTTGCTTCTAGTGTCGATCAACACTCGCTGCACATCTACTCCCATTATATCGACGGTTACCACAAGGGCCTCCGCCCCGTGGTCCGTCCCGGTAGGCATATCGGTCGAGTTGAATATGATGGGCTCAGTTTTCTATTTCTTTCCGCTCCCCGACCCCTCCTCCACGAGACCGACCGGTAAATGCTCGATCGGTTCGCCACTATCCTCCAAGCCGCCGAAGATGACATGTATTACTTGCTTGGCGGCCGGGGGCGGGGGGTTATCCCTCGGGTCTTGGTCCTTTTTGTCTTTCTTATCCTTCTTAAAAATCCAATTTTAAGAAATCCCAAAATAGCCATTTTCACTCCATTAAGTTTTTTTATATATAAATTGGTGTTTGAATAAATTATTTTGAGTTACATTTTAAATTAATTCAACACCGAAATTTATTTTAATTCCAAAATCCTAAATTTTTGGGTACTTCGTGTACCAAGTTTTAAACTGAGAAACCAATCACCTTTGGAAAAATCTATTTTGACCCCAAACTATTTAAAATAACCTTTTTAGACTATGGTTCATGACGCAAGGTGAACCCTACAATTTTATTTTACATTTCTACCCCCAAAGCCCTAACTATAAGAGATAGCATTTTCCCTTGTTGCACTATTCATTCAATAGAAATCAGCAGCACTCATCTCTCATCTCTCACATGAAGCTCTCTCTCTCTCTCTCTCTCTCTCTCTCTCTCTCTCTCTGATATATTTTTTCATCCTTCATCTTTGAAGCTTCATCTTCCAAAAACCTAGGTCCAAGATTTGGTAAGCTTCCTCCTCTCTACTTCCATTCCATTCTCTAGTTTAAGTTGTTAAGATGATGTATTTATGTGGGTTTGTTTGTGTGCTTGTGAGTGGAAATGTTGAAGTTGTTGCTATGTTTTGGTTTGGAGAAGGAAGATGAAGGGTGAAGAAGAAGAGCTTAGTAATGGTGTTGGCTAGATCAAGGATGCTCAAGGTATAACACATGGATTCCCAAATCTAGTATTATATATATATATATATATATATATATATATATATATATATATATATATATATATATATGTATGTATGTATGTATGTATGTATGTATGTATGTATGTATGTATGTATGTATGTATGTATGTATTTTGGGTGTGTATGTATTTTGGGTGTTTAGAATGATGAAATGTAAGCTATTTGTTGCTGATATGCTGTGTAATTTTGTGGGGTTTGAGTATCTAATCAGTGTTATTTAAGCGAAGGGAAGCAAAGAGTAGCAGAAATCAGCCGACGGAACTTAGTAGGCCCGCCAGCCAACGAGGCTTAGTAATGGATCTCGTGGAGATCTATTACTAAGGGTTGTCGTAGCACACTGGTTAGAGAACTTGTGAGTTTTGTGTTATGCTTGGGATTGAATCCTAGGGCAATAACCTTGTTTAGTTTTATTAATGCTATGTTATACTTTGGAAAATTGTTTAAAGTGGGATTTGAACCTCTAACTTCGTGATTATTAATTAGAATCCCTTCCACTTAAGCCACTTCAACCTATGAGAAATTATCTTGGGGTATATATTATATTATTTGGGCTTGAAGGGTTATTTAAATTTAAAAGTATTTTTATAAAAATCATAAATATGTTTGAGAAGGGTTTAAACTACCAAAAGCTATGATTTTCCAAGAAAACTCTATTTCTAGAATTATATACTTATGAGCATATATGTTTTGATAAATTTTGAGAATATGTACATATATAATTATGTAGATACTTGAAGCTTATTCTATCTTTTTCCCTAAAATTACTTAGCTATTAATATCGTATATTTTGGGAAATGCTATGTATCCCTAGAAAGTTTTTACTAAGAACTTTGGACCTATAAAGTGTATAACCGCATGGACCGTGAGTTGCTCCTGTGCAGTGGCCAGGCCCTTGTGGCTCAGCTATGTGTTGTTTCGGAGCAGGTGTCACGGGCCCTTGTGGCTCGGTACCTCAGGGCCGTCTTGACGCACGTTTTGGTTTTGATTTCGTTGATTTTGGATTAGAAATGAGCATGTTGTGGTGGTTTTTGTGATGAAATTGTTTCATAGTAGTATGATTTGTGTTCACTGCCTTTGAGAATGGTTGTGTGATATCTTCCTGATGCTATTTATGTAATGAATAGAGAAGCGTGATCACTTTGTAAATAAGAATTATTAGAAAAGTATGAGTAGAATGTGTTGTATTGGGATTTGAAGCTTATTTTGATGGTAGAAATGTACAGAGCATGTCTTTTTGCAACTAGCATGATTGTTTGTTCTTAAGAGTTCAATGTGATATATATATATATATATATATATATATATATATATATATATATATATATATATATATATATATATATATATATATATATATATATATATATATATATATATATACCCGTTGGGACTATGTCCTTTCGGAGTAAAAGAGAAAGTAACAGACATTGCGATCCGACAGATTTATCATGTAACGCAGTGTATTGCCACGTTACGAGGTTGGAGACTGCCCGCCGGGCTTGGAATCCTGGTTAGGGGGTGTGCACACTAAAAGTACGATACCTGATTCCACAGAGAAAGCAAGAAAGAAAGAAAGATAAAGAACGAAGAGAATGGTTCTGTAGGCGAGTTGAGTATGTGGCCGGCTAGATTGCCAAGCCGGTTAGGTCCATTCACGATTCGCGAAGACCTACCTCCCCACGAGTTAGAGGTTCCGTAATTACGGATGTGGCAGATGCACGAGATTGCACCGTACGCTAGGGCTTCGCTGCGGCGGAGTACCTGCCTCGCACAAGAAGAGAAATGAGAAGTATGAGAAAGTTTGAGCAAGAAAGATATCGAGTCAAGAGACTCAAGAGAAAGAAAGCGAGTCATCGTCACTCTAATAAACCTCCACAGAAAAGTATTCTATTTTTCAAACGAGTGTATGAGTATACTTATAGTATTGCACGAGATTGCATAATGAGAATGTTTGCACGAGATTGCATAATGAGAATGTTTGCACGAGATTGCATAATGAGAATGTTTGCACGAGATTGCATTTGAGTATAGTATTGCACTAGATTGCATATGAGAATGATTAACCGAGATTGTATGTTGAGCATGATTGCTTTAGTTGCATTTTGATATCTTGTATATCTAGTTTGCAAGATGTGATCTTGAAAGCATGATGATAATTTTGTATTGGTTGTTAGTATGAAATTGATTGATAGTATGAGTTCGTTATGAAGAGTTTTGTTATGAGAAATATGTGTTGGAATATTCATGTTGATGAGTTATTTATATTTGAAGCATGCCTGTTGATATTATAGGTTGCAAGCATATAGAAAGTCTGTGATGTGTCTTAAAGTTGTCTAAGTGTTGAGATTGCTTGATTAGAGTTTGTGAACAAATGTTTTTCCAAAGTATATATTGTAGTACTTTACAGGGTTGAGTGTGGTTATACTTAGTTTCGTGCTAACGGGTGTCTTCCTACTTGTCTATGTGTTGTTTTGCGAAACCCCTTTCAGGTGGGCCCAACGTTTGAGAGATGAACGAGTTAGACTAGCTTAGTAGATCTAGTAGTCTAAACTCTTAGTTTCATGATGTTTATTTTGACGGAATTGTAGACTTTGATGTTTATGTTTGATGTTAGACTTCGAGGTGTTTTCTCCCAAATGACTCTTAATTAAGTAATATGAATGTTAGTTTGGTTTATTGTTTTAGTTCCATCCTTAGCCTGTGCAATCACCATGGAGTGGTGGTTGTGGCGGTGACATTCCCACTAGTTTATTTATTTATTTATTAAGTTGATTATCCACTGCTTAGTTTACATAAATTTTGGTTTTAGAATTGTAATTAAGATTAAGAAAAGTGGGGTGTTACAGGGACGTCGCGAACTTCCTCACGAACTTTGCTGCCAGGTCTGCGAAACAGGTGATAGGCCCCGGTTCCAACGATTTGAATCAATCCGTTGCTCTGCCCATCAATGTGGAAGGTTTCTTAAAGTCTTATGTACACATCTCAATGAAGATTTTCATAAAAGGACAAGACAAAAGGCTCGCATAGAAAGCCAAGCTTCTAGGAGCAAAACGGAAGTAACAGTTGGAAATCTGGCAAAAGCAACTAACTACTACAAATCTATTAGTCATTGCATATTGGATAAAACCTATTTGAAATTTGTTTCCCTCCAACAAAAAAATGCAAGAAATGCGAACAAAGTTTAGGCAATTAAGAACTAACCAGTAAGAGATATAAAGCTACATTTCAATATCCAAAATTGAAGTTTTTGGCAACCAAATAAGAACTCAAAGCCAAGCCAACATTATTGGAGAAGTGAAGAATCTTGTGTTCAACCAACACCATTTCTACTTTGGAAAGTAAAAAGAGGAAGAGGAGTAAGGACTGTCTTGCAAAACTGAAGCTTGTGGTTGGCTTTGTGATCAAAGTACAAGTGTTTATTTTTGTACTAAGTGTATAGCGGAACCACTAAAAAATCATCTCTCTCCCTCTCTATTTACTTTACGCATTTACTTTCAAGTATTAATCATACCAAACCTAAAACTTTAACAAGATCAAACTCGTGCCGCACAATCTTAAAAAGGGTATAATATATTTCGATGCATGTGTTCTTAGGTTTAAAACTCTAATTAGTAGGTTCAAATTCTCTTGACTTTACTAAGTTTTGCAAAAATCGGTCAAGTCTATTCACCCCCCCCCCCCCCCCCCCCTCCGACTTGATCCCCAACCTCTCCAAACCAACAATATATACATTTTTTTTTGTTTACAATTAATGTAATTCCAATAATTGATTTAATAAAATAAATTATTAATAAAAAAACACTTACCATTTACCTCAATTTTGTCAAGTTGGTCAGACTGTTGATTTGGTAACCACAAGGTTACAGATTTAACTTTCAGTAGCATGAGTAGTCTATTAGCATTTTTGATTCACGGTTTACCTAATGCACACCCTCAAGTAATGGTGGCGTGTTTCCTTATTATTACTCAAATAAAAATGAATGATTAATTGTAACCAACTAGCCATATTTGATGCGATTATTGAAATTGATTTATCGTAACCAACTA
Organism: Ipomoea nil; assembly: GCF_001879475.1. Taxonomy (NCBI): domain Eukaryota; kingdom Viridiplantae; phylum Streptophyta; class Magnoliopsida; order Solanales; family Convolvulaceae; genus Ipomoea; species Ipomoea nil. The sequence goes on from NW_017617577.1 coordinate 2,259,204, forward strand.
ACTATATTTGATGCGATGATTGAAATATAAATATGCAGTTTAGAGTCACATATTATTCAAGCACAACAAAGTTCTCTCAATTGCTAATTTCAGTGATAAATCATTTTTTGGAATAATGGCTACCCTTTCTCCCTCATTGTTCATTTCCACGCTTCTCATTTTTGCATCAGGTATATTACTAATTTTCTCTCTTTTCTTTCTCTCTTTTTTTTTTTTTTTTTGTGAAAAAGAATTAAAAATTTTACATCAATTTATATTTGTTTTATTTTGTTTAATTTTATTATTATATATGTTTTTTTTTTGAAAGATATTATTATGTTTTAATTTTGTTTCACTTGAAGATGTATATTCCATTAAAACAATTCTATCAAACCTCAACTAGCTACTTATTGGCCATTGACTATAGTGATATATCTACTCTCAATTATTAACGATTAGTTTGGTTACTTTTTTTTTTTAAACCAATTAGTTTGGTTACTTTTAATCTCAACTTGTTGAAATCGATCGTGTTTGAAGTACCCTCATATGAAGGAGAGCGAAGGAATTTCATATATTATGGACTTAATTTGATCAATTAAAAAAAGCTTAGAAATTAATAGTGATCAAATTATTAGTTGAAAACCAAAAGTAAAAAATGTCTACCATAATCAGGATTATAGGTGGTTTTGATGGATTAAATTAATCCGGATAGTCCGAATTACTTAATTCAATAATAAAAAAATAATAAATAAATAAATAAATGGATAATAATATGGATAATATAATGGAAAAGATAATGAATATGTGCCACGGAAACAAATCTTGTACTAATAGATGTTGTAAGATGATTACAAGTGAATGAATTGAATGAATTGGTTGAATGATGTCTTAACAAGACAATAATGAACTAATTTATACTAAGGCTTCCTTCTAACCGTTCCATGAGAATAGGGTGGACGGTTAGATCCTTTTTTATCGCGTCCGCACGTTTAGCACACAAGGTCAAGGTCGTCCCGGGCCGAGACTGCCTTAAGTCGAGGTCATCCCGGACCGAGGCTGCCCCAAACTTAGGTCGTCCTTTGGGTGGTCCTTGCTTTTTCCCGAATGAGTTGTCCTGGATCTGTCTCTAATATAGTAATATATCCATCAGTATTAATTTGTACGGTGTTTTTTTGCAGTTAGCAATATGGTTGGGACAGTAAAAGGTGAAAATAGGTGTACTGAAAACTTGGGTCCGTGCAGCTTTGAAACTTGTTGTACGGATTGTTGTATATTGAAGTGCAAATCAACCCACACTAAAAATCCAGAAGCAGGGCCGGATTTTAGGTTTGTGTGGCCCTGTTCTGGTAAATAACTGAGGCCCTTCAAAATCTAAATTTTTAAAAGTAAGATATAGGAGTTTCGAACTTTTGACCTTCAAGTTAAAATACAATATATACACATTTATACCATCTCTTCATAGAACCTTTTTAAATTTATTGTAAACTTTTAATTTTTATTTCTAAACTACCTAGGTAAATATTAAATATTGGACCTCTAAAATTTGGGGCCCCTCTAAAATTGGGGGCCCTGTACGGTAGCCCAGCTTGCACAGCCTAAAATCCGGCCCTGTCCAGAAGCTAGTTGCGAAATCATCCCCGGAGTCACTGGATTTTTCTGCATATGTACTTATGATTGTAAGCGTTAAAATGGAGAACCCCCTATTAAGATCTAGAAATGGAATGAATCAAAGTGTGAAATCATAAATAAAAATGAAATGATATATTTACATTTTTAAAACCCTATGATGAGATTTGCAATTTAATCATTTTTTTTTCAATTATAAAATATATTTATCAAGTCCAAAAATGCCACAAGAAAAATAATAAACAACTTAACAAGAGAATAAAGCTAAAGCAATCTCTAAATTTGAACAAAGAAGGGCCATGAAGCAACCATGGATAGTGATGCAATCTCAAATCTCTAATAACAAAGTTAACAACTAACTGGCGTTTGGTTGAAAAAGGAGAATTACGTAGGAATGGAATTGTAATTTCATGGGAGATGAATTACTGGGAATAAAGTGGGAATTTAAATTTCAGTGTTTGGTTTACAGGAATAGAATTACTGGGAATTTCAATTCCAATGTTTGGTATACATGGGAATGAAAGGGAATAAGTAGTATAAAGTCAAAAATGTCCATTGTTGTTGTTAGGCGTTAATTTTAGATTAAAAAAGGAAGGGGTTGACTCATCACTATCTTCTTTTCTTCCTAAAATCCCAGGAATTAAAATCTCGGGGCCTGGAATTTTAATTCCATGAAAATGGGGGAATTGCAATTCCTTTCAACCAAACAAGGGAATTTTGTGGCCTTTGGAATTATGTGAGAATTAAGTGGGAAGATAATTTAAATTCCCTTCAACCAAACGTCATGTAATACTAGGAGAAAATTTTACTTTTAATCCACTGGCTATTATATATGAAACACATTTATTCTTGATTATTAAATTTTTTTAATTAGATACATGACTATGTAATTTGTTTTACACTTGGTCTTGTCGTTCAATTTTTCGGCCAACTATTATTGGAGGAGCACTATCGGAAGGAGATCTGCATTTACTTCTTCCGCAAAGAGCACTTCTAGAAGGAGCACTGCATTTAATTTGCTTCACCTGGAAGGAGAACTTCTGGCAATAGTTGACCGAAAAAATTGGATGGCAATATTAAATATGATGCAAATTACATGGCAAATTATACCGTGCACCAGGGCGCACAATGCATTGTGCGCCCTGACCCAAAACGACGTCGTTTTGTACCTTTTTCGCGTGTCTACTGTTAACCCCTTTAAAAAAATCATGTTTCGAATGTACAGAATTGTATAATAAAAACATAGAATTTTATACATGAAAACACATAATTTTATACCTGAAAACACATAATTTTTATAACTGAAAATCCCCATGTTTCAAATGTACAGAATTGTATAATAGAAAACACACACTTTTATACTTGAAAACACATAATTTTATAACTGAATTCCCATGTTTCCTAATTAAGTCAGTACTGCAGGCTATGCCAGCCCATATCTTTTTTGCTATAAATCCGCCCAAAACTGTAGTGAAGCAGTTGGAAAAAATCTTTGCTAATTTCTTTTGGGGGACTTTGGAGGGTAAGCATAAATATCATTGGAGTTCTTGGAAAAATATGGCAAAACCTGTGAAGGAGGGAGGGGTTGGCTTTACTTGTTTGAATGAGATGGTGGAAGCAGTAGGAATGAAGCTGTGGTGGAATTTTAGACATGGAGGCTCCTTATGGAGTGAATTTCTAGTGGCTAAGTACTGCAGAAGATCTCACCCTGTGACAAAAGTTTGGCAATACAAGGACTCACACATCTGGAAGAGAATGGTGGAGATAAGAGACAAAGTAGAACCTGCTTTACAATGGAAAGTTGGGAGAGGGCACATCAATGTTTGGTGGGATGATTGGACTGGGAGAGGGGCTTTGGCTAGGGAGCTTAATGTGGAGAAAAGGCAAGCAAAAGATCTGCTAGCTGATTACTGGATTAATGGCAGATGGGACAGGGAGAAGTTTGGAGTGCAGCTGCAAGAGAGGGATTACAATGTGGTGATTAGAGAAGGGGTTCTGGATAAGCCAATTTGGAAGCCTAATGGAGGTGAATTCTCTCTAAAGGCTGCTAAAAAATGGTTGAGGGGACAGGAAGCAATGTACAACACTGGGACTTTATGGCATAAGAAAATCTGGGTCAAAGGCTTGATGTGGAAGATGTCATTCCTTGTGTGGAGGGTTTTTAGATGGAAGGTGCCTACTGATGATGTGGTGAGAAAAATGGGCTTTCAGAATGTCTCCAAATGCTTCTGTTGTGCCAGTCCTAAATGTTGTGATCTGCAGCATATATTTGTGGATGGGGAGCTGGCTGGGAAGGTCTGGAGCTACTTTGCTAAGTCTCTTGGTTTAGGGATCAACAGAGGAGGGTTGAGATATATGTGCTACCAGTGGTGGAATTCATCATTAGGGAACAGGATGTTGAAGTTTATTGCTAACAGGCTACCAGTGATCATCATATGGGAACTCTGGGTCCAATTCACAGCTTGTAAATATGGAGGTGAGCCTGCAGTGGCTAATAAGGTCATTTTTAGAGTGGCAAGAGACATAGCTGATTGCATTCATAGACAATGGGTCTCATGGGACCCCTTCCCCCCTAATTGGCATTTCATCCTAAAGAGAGCTGAGGGATTTAGATGCCAAAAGATTGTGAGCAAAATGAGATGGTGTAGGCCTGCAAAAGGATGGATGAAGGTTAACTGTGCTATAAATGAGGAGAGAACTTGCTGTGGTTTTTTCATTAGAAATTCTGAAGGGCAATTCTGCATAGCTGGGGTGTATTCATGGGATGGAGGAGCTGAATGGAGCAGAAAAGTATGCTCTATGCTGAATGATGGTTAGACTTGGTGTAGGAGGAGAGGGCTGAGTCAGATTGCTTTGGAATATGATGATAAGGAATGCTTTAAGGTGGAGGAATGCCCTAGGGGGATGAAGCTGGTGCAGTCTGAATGTGATTGGAGGATTAACTCTGTTGCAAGGGCTCTGGTAAACTGCTGTCAGGGTCAGAACATTGTTTTTAGGAGAATTGGGGGATTGCCTAGGGATTTGATGAAACTCTTGGCTCTTGAAGGGCTTCCCCACATAATTTTCTCACCTGGAGTTGACTATATCTGGGATCCAGGTTGAATAAACCTGGGGTCCCAAGCTGATGATCCTGGGCAGGCATGTCTAGGTGAGGCTGAAGCAGTTGGACTAAGACCATAATTATGGCTTTTGTAAAATGAGAGGGAGATATGGGGTTATAAGGAAGGATATGAGAAAATGGTAGATGGAGAAGGTGATGAGGGGGGAATAAGGAAGGATCTGAGAGCTCTTGGTCTTTGGGGAAACAGGTCAGTGAAGGTAGTTGAGGCCTGTTCTGCCACAATGTCAAGTTTGCTATGCTCAAAAGGGGGGATATGTCAAGGACTGCTGCAGATTTCTGCAAAAGGAGGCACATCTCTGCCTGAGCTCTTTATCATGGGCCCACAAACCAGGGGAATTAGTCCATGAAGCCATGGTGCAGAGATTCTTTCTGCCTGGGATGTTTGGGCCTGGAGAAGTGAGGGGGAATGGGTTAATGAGGCTGAGTGCTGAAACCTATTCTGCCCACCAGATTCATGGGAGCTGCAGACTGGCATTGTTATGAGAAGCTCTTGGGGGATATAGATTGGGGAAATAGGCCCATGAGGTTGGAAAGCTAAAGCCTATTTTGTCTAATCTGTTCCTTATCCCCCTCCTTGTCACCAGATTAGGAGAGTTGGCCTAGGAGGCAAATTGCTGAGGCCAATTCTGCATTCTTACCCCAAGGATGGGCATGCCATCTGGGCAGTCTGGAGGGGTTTTTACAGGAGAGTTTTGGGGGAATTGGTCTATGAAGCTAGTTGATAGCTGAGATCTATTCCCCTTTTCGCCCAATGATGGGCTGCTAGCTGGGCACTTTCTGAGGGCAACAGCATGTTAAGGGGACTGACAGCAGGGATGAAGCCATTCGGCTGATCTGCTGGGCAGCTTGTTGTTTGGTGGTCTACACTTGTGTAGGGATGAAGCCATTTATGTTGTTTTGCAGGTAGATGCAGGTTTGAAGATTGAAGGCCTTTTCCTAGATTTGAGGTGCTCCTAGCTCTAGACATAGCCATTCTTGGGTAGCTTGAGGGTTCCTGTTAAAGGGATTCCTTAGTGGTTTTAGCCTTGATGTCCCATTTTTTGTTTGCGCTAAGAATGGTGGGGTCTTGGCGGGCTCCAAGTATGGCATACACCTGGAGTTGGGAGTGCCCTGAGCTTAATGGATCCTTAGGAAAAGATAAGGAAGAAAAAAAAAAATAAGAAAAAAGAAGATAGGTGGAAGGAAGGGGAGACAACAAAAAAAAGCATTTGAAAAGGAAAAGTTAATGGGGAAGGGAGTGAGGTGGGAGAACCATTGCTTAGGTCGGGGTCATAAAGGCTCCCCGGGTTAAAACTCGGTACGCCGTGCTGTGGGAGTCGACCTTTGGCCTAAGGGTGGGGGTAGAGGGAGTCATTGCTCATGTCGGGACCTTAAGAGCCTCCCCGGGCACAACATAGTACGCTATGCCGTGGGGGGTGGTCTTGGGCATGAGGGTGGAGGAGGTGAGTACCATTGCTTAGGTCGAGACCCTTAAAGTCCTCCCGGGCTCAAACACGGTACGCCGTGCCGATGGGGATGAGACTTTGGCCTAAGGATGGTAGGGTAGATTGGATCCTAGAGCTCGGGCATCGATCCCATCACTTGTGTGGGACAGGGAGCCCATCTTGAGACTATGGTTGCGGTTGATTGGAGAGATATGGGGCTTCAAGGCTGGACCTATTTGAGGAGTTCCTTTGATTGTATGAGCCTTTTGGGGCCTTGGTTTTTTTTTGCATATGTTTGATCTAGGAGCACTTTCCCTTTAGGGTGGTCACTTTTGGGCCACCCTTGTATATATCTTATAGTTAGTCGGCCATATGGCCTTGTATTTCGGTCGAATGGCCTTGGACATCTTGTGAGCCATGGCTCACTTTTGGGGCCATGCCGTCTATGTAGAGGCGTTGGCCTCCTTTTTGAGTAATGAAATAAATGCACAGTTTTTTTTTTTTTTTTTTTTTAAAAAATTCCCATGTTTCGAATGTACAGAATTATATAATAGAAAATACATAATTTTATACCTGAAAATACGGAATTTTATACATGAAAGCACATAATCTTTTTTAAAAGGATAAAAATCCCAAGTTTTGAATGTATAGAATTTTATGCCTGAAAACACGAAATTTTATAACAGAATACAAAACGACGTCGTTTTGGGAGACGCAGGGCGCACATTGCTATGTGCGCCCTGGTGCACGATATAACGATTGAATTGAAATTACATAGTCATACACCTAATTAGAAAATTTTAATAGTCAAGGACCAAATGTGATTAATGTATAATACTCAGGGACTAAAAGTGAAAATTATTCTACTTGTAGACTAACATTATCCCTACAATTTTAGGATTGGCAAGATGACATGGAAAAGAGAGAATTTTTTTAATATTTAAAGTCAAGAGTATCGCAAGTGGAGAGAGAATTGACAAATATTGCAAATGAAGAGAGAAATAGAGAATTGACAAATGACAACTTTTTTGTACCTATATTGGTTGGGCAGCAGCTTTTGCTGCCAACCCATTTGACCTTTTGTTTATTATTATTATTATTATTATTATTATTATTATTATTATTTATGAAAGTGGACCATTTTTTAAAGCTGAAGAGTTTTGCAAGGATGTAGAGTAAATAGTGAAGAATTTGTAAATTTGATGATGTGAAAGTGAGACCCATTTTAAAAAGTGAGGGATATTTGCAGGAATAAAGATAATCTAAGCCCCGCAAGGCCACAACCCATTAAAATAAAATTGTAAATAATGTGTGTATGTGCATGAATATATTTAATATTTGTATTTTGTTAACCATAATATTATTAATTTTTTTTTTGAAAGCAATAATATTATTAATTTAACTCTATATAAATTTATAATTTTTTTAAAAGTATAATTTATAATAACTTTATATAGTTTATATATAAAAATCATAGTTAAGCACCTTGTGCTTAGATGACACCTCTGTGGCTCCCCGTGAGGGAAGATCATAGGATCGAATCCTAGTGGTAGGGTCTTGACTCTTGTATAAATATATAAAATGTTTGCATGGCTTTCAAAAATAAAAATAATAATAATGTTTGCATATAATTTATATACATATATAAATTATAATTTTTACTCTTTATATATTGGCATATGAATGAAATTAATTGAGAGATTAAAAACGTGAGTTTGAATATTAGTCATTGTAATGTGTGCATATTAAGCATGTGCCTATGTTGCATGCAAGTAGATTAATTGGTCGAGACTATCCCAGGCCGAGTCCACCTCAAGTCAAGGCTGCCCCCATACCGAGACCGCCTCAGGCCAAGGCCACTCCGGACTGAGACCGCCCCAAGCCTAGGTAATCCTCCGGGTTATCCTCACTTCTTCTCGAATTGGTTTGGTCCAAATCCGTCTCTAATATATCCATCATAACCCTAACATGAAGTTTGGATGGGTTTAATGCAATAAAACAGTGAAAATATATTGAGTAGCTCAAAGCTCTCAAAGCTAAGAATGAAAATATATTTAAATCGTTCTCTTTTTGTCGGGTTAAATTTTTAGTATTTATACTAGTTTTGTTTTGTTTTTTTTTTCTTGTTCTTTTTTTTTTTTTTTTGTTTTTTTTTCTTTTTAAATTAACATAAAAAATCTAATTTTTTTGATTAACTTTTTGAAAAAGTCATTTTACATATATAATCAGCTAATAATTAACAGCTAATTTATCAAACACTTTTCTACAATCAGCTAATACTAGCTATCAACTAATCAAACCCATTAACTCAATCAGCTAACAACTATTTACCAAATACCCTCTATGTGTCTACAATTCAAATATTATGGATTTTCAGTTAATAATTTATGTGCATGTAAATAAATTGAAAGCAACTAACACATAATATGTTAACTACAAGCAAATAATATGAATATGTTAGCTGCATATTATGTGTATGTAATTAATGTATTATATGTCTGTAGTTAACATATTATGTCTGCTTTCAATTAATTTATTTACAGACACATAATGTGTTAATTGCATATACATAATCTTAATGTCATTTTGGAACAAGATTCATATATTGTAAGGTGGAACCTTGGTGCATGGCATAATTAACACTCTGAAGTGGCCTTCATGTTTGGGTCCGATTTAGATCAAAATATGAAGAGTTCTATTACATGTATTCCAAATTCTACTTTCTCACTTTTACTCCTGATATGATAGGACTATTTTCATTATGTGGGTCTCAAGAAAAATGTCTACTTCTGTAATTCAAAATATAATTAAAATTTAGGATCCACATATTAATTTCCAAATATGAAACACCACAAGTTCTCCCAAAATGTTAAACTCCAACCCCAAAGACCCTACATTCCGGCTCGACAGAGCATTTGGAAGAATGTAAATCATGGTGGCACAATGACTCAGCAAATAGGATTAAATGCTGATGCGTACAAGGGATTTGTCATTTTGAACATAATCTTCACACTACCGCCATAGAAGTTTGAACATTGATCTCTTCTCCTAAATACTACAGTACATATTAAATCATTGAATTAAGCCTATGCAGGCATGAAGCACCACAATTAGTGACTAATGTTGAAGGAGACCATGACATGTAACCAGGGGCACACCATGACACCATAACTTGTTACATAACAATGGAATAATTGCTACCACAGATTTAATTCACTAGTTGAATAGAGAGTATTTGAGGAAGAGCAATGGAGTAGCTCTCTGCACAAATATCAATACCCAACATTTGTCGTTTATTAATGGTGTTATCACGATGAAGGCGTGAAAACGTAAACGTTTGTGAAGTGTTTTCACACATTGGCACTCCAACCTATGCACCGCTCGCTGTGTGCAAAGTTCAACGATGTTGTTGACTGCTAAGTTTCTTCCTCGGCCTCGTACTCCGTGTTTTTATACCACTGTCCATCCAAAGTCCAACAAGTTTCCCTCATTTTGTTTCTTTATTTGTCACATTCTCCACCACTTTTGGGACAAGCATAAAAAGGCTTAGCTTAATGATTCATAAGCAGTATTTAAGAGAAAACACTAATATTTAAATTTTGACTATGTTAATGTAAGAATTTTAAAATGAATAGATTTCTTGTGTGTATTAGTATTTAGTCCTGTCTATTAATCATTAAATCACTGTAATTTACATTCTCCTAAATACTCTGTCAAGATCAGGGTATGCAACCTTTGTGATTAGAAATTCAATCTTTTGAGGAAAAATAACTAGGAAATAACTAATGAATGCGAAGATTTAAGGTGAATTTTCAAGAGAATATATTTTTAATAAACTAATGGTGTCTTTATAACTAAAGGAATTACGGAGTATTATTTTTTGAAACAAAACTAACGCAATTATTTAGTTTTCTAAAATATTAAAATCAAAAACTTTTGAAGTAAATTACAATCTAATTTTTATAATCAAGAGATTAGAAAAGCAATTCTTTCTCTCAATATAACAAAGAATGACAAGTCTCATTACTATTTGTAGTACGTACACAACATTTTTCATGATTAGTATGAAAAGGAAATTGTAGTAAAATATTCTTTTTTCTAAAAATCTTTATATTTTTTATAGAAAAAAATATCGAAATGAATACAAAGAGTTATAGGAGGTGTTTAGCACAAGTTATCTTATAATTTCAATAATGTAAATATTGTAATATAACAAAATGTGATCTATAATTTCAATAATGTAAATATTAAAATATCATATTTCCCTGTTTTGTTCAAAAAAATTGTGAGATTATTGTTAGAAACTTTTAAACTTTATTTTTAATTCATTTTGTTTACATTCATTAGATTATATTCCTCTTTCATTCTTATTTTTAATTATTACTCTTTTAATGTTTTGATTAAAGATTTTTTTTTGAGTATTATTAATTCTGTTACTCTATTTTGATTAAAGATGAAATTGTTTAGATCATCTCCAATACAAAACACCAAATTCTGCACCAAATTTTACACCAAAAAAATATTCTTAGCATATTCTTACACCAATTTTTTTTCATCCCTAACCCATTTACACCAAATCTTATTCCTACACTAAAATAATTTATATTCCTACACTAAAATAATTTATATTCCATAAATTAAAAGTTTATATTTATACTTTTATTGTTTTAATATAACATATAGTAGTAATTTAATAAATTAAACTTTAATTATATTTTATGTAATTTTATTTTTAATTAAATTATATTCAATATTAGTCTTGTTTTAATCGCTTGATGAGATCTTTCAAATGATATAATTTTTTTTAATAATTTACAATTTATGTTTAAATATTTAACAAAATATACAAATACATTAAAACTAAACTAAGGACATAAAATGAAGAGTAAATACCCAAAATGGTCCATCGACTATATCTAAATTCATAAATTGGTCCTTGACTTTTAATTTTAACCAATTAAGTGCTTAACTTTGTAATTTTGACACGATTTGGTCCTCCGTCTATTTGACCGTTTGTTGACTATGATTTTTGAGGATCTATATGTAATTTCATGGTCCATCGTTAGTTTTTTAAAGTTTCGGTTGCATTTCCAGGGCTGTTACATTTGAATCCATTGCCGAAAGCAATCTGCCAAATCCTGTTGCCTTTCTTCATCCTCCCTTTGGATTCAATGTAGTTGAGTTTGTACCAGAGCGAAGAAGACGACGTGTTTCTGAATCGGTGCAACGTCATCCTAGAGGCCTCAACGTGTTCCCACGAGAGCTGCATGTTCTTCTAGAGATCGTCGATGACGGCACGACCGCCGGCGTTGATGTAGAAGTGTTTGAAGGCTTGTTTGAAGTCGGGAATGTAGGGTTTCCATTTGGGGTTGAAGATTTTCCGGTCGATTAGGGTGAAGAGGAAGAGGAGCTGCTCCGATGGCGGGAGAACAAGCGGGCCGATTGTGGTTATGTTGGATTTGAGGGCTTTGTCGGTGATCACTATTAGGTCATTTGAGAGGTTGATTCTGACATTCCCTTGCGGATCTTCCTGCTCGTAAACCCAGCAGTAGGCTTTATCGTCGACGCCCTTGTGCGTGCGGACCACGTGCATGAGCCGGTACTTGGTCCGACCTGAATCGCGCTTCTTGTTGGACACGAAAATTGCGGCGCTGCCCAGTAGACTCAGACACGATTGTTTGTGGCGTTGGACCTGATGAATATTGCAAATTGGGTTGTAGCGCCGGCAATGATGAATTATACGAAGGTGTTTGGGCGGTGGATTGTGTCGTGGCAGTATGCGAAGGTGTTTGGGCGGTGGAGTGTGTCATGGCAGTAGATGAGGGCGGCTGGGTAGTGGCTTGTAGCTGGGAGATAGACTGTGTCACGGCAGCAGATGAGGGCGGGCGGCGATGAAATTATATATATATATCCTCAGAGATCACAGTCAAATAGACGGAGGACCAAATCGTGTTAAAATTGCAAGTTAAGGACTTAATTAGTTAAAATTAAAAGTCGATAACTAATTTGTGAATGTAACTATAATTGAGGGACTATTTTGAGTATTTACTCTAAAATGAATTATAAATAAAAGTCGGGATAATATAGGAATAAAAACCACTCCAAATTTTGGTGCGGATGAATAGTGCAGCGCCAAATATAGCGCTATACTGTTTACAATACACCAAAAAAATGGTGTTATAGCAAGTTGGTTGGAGGGCTTTTCCCGCTTTTTTTTTTCCTTTTTTTTTTTTTTTTAATTTGACATTGGGTTGGAGATGGTCGTAGAACGTATAAAGTGAAAATTGAGAAAATCAAAAGATTAATAATTTTATGTAGTTGGAAATAATAAAATGTAATGTTTTGTTAATTATTAAAGTTGGCAGTGCTTTGGTGCCTTTATTTTCTTTTTCTTCCCTTCTTTCGACGCCAAATTATCAATTATGTGGCAGTGGCGGTGCCCATCTCTTTGGGTCCCACCATAAAGATCGCTTATCTTAAAACACGGAAATGTATTATGCTCCCTTCCATTCTTTGCCTATTTTGTTTTGCGCATACTATATTTTCCCTCTCACACCATTTCTCATTTCTTTTTCTTTTAAAAATATTAAATTTTTATTTTTTTTATTGCATTTTTTATACCATCTTGACTAATCCAAATTATATAAGGTTTTTACTTTTGGTCTCAGGAGTATTGAACCGTTTTCCTTAGTCATTGATTATTACTTCTTCCTTTTTTCACATTTAATTTTATGATTTTTTAAATTCTTATTACATTGGTCTTACGACTTTTAAAACAATACTTATTGCTACATTTGATCATTTGACCTAATTTTTGGTCATCAGTGACTAAATTTGTATCTCTATGTTATTGAACATGAATACATAATAGTCAAGTGACTTATCTTGAAGGTCAAAGTTGTGATTTTTTTAAATTTATGACATTTTTAAACTAAACAAATTGGTTATTGCAATATACAACTTTTTTCCTTTAATTATGTTGAAAGTGGTTGTTTCAATCCCCTACTTATAAATTTTGTTAACGTTAAAAATTTATTTTAATTTATCAAATTATTAGAGGACAAATGAGTCATTTTGTAAAATTTTCTCAAGTATAAAAAAAAGTAACTTTACACATTGATGATTTAAGTGAATGTTAGCTTTGTTGTAAGGTTAATTACACAAGAATATGAGATGAAATTTCTCAATTATTAAATAATATATTTAATTCTTAAGTATTAACTGTTGAATACATGTATAAATATTTTTTGGATTTGTAATCATGTTCCGGTTTAGATCTTCTCATAATGAATAATTACAGAGCAATTTTTTTATTTGTCTATAATTTAAAGATTAAAATTGCAATGTGACATGATTAAAATCGCAATGTGATAAATTTTTTGAGAATTATGTTCTTGATAAACAATCTAACAGCTGATTTAGTTTATTAAAAAAAAAAATTGAGAGTGAATTGAACATAAATTTTATGGAAAAAATTACTTGAAATATTGATTATATTATTTATCGGTAAAAAATAAATTCTTGAAATAATTTAGTATAAAGACTCAATTACTCTTATATAATAAAGATATTTGAGTGTAATATAGAAATTCATATTATATGTTTTCTCAAAGTTTGAAAGATAAAATATATAAAGAGATTAAGGAATTTGTATTTTTCTGAAATTTAAAAAAAAAAAAAAAAAGAAGAGGAAAATGACGATTTTAGTTCATTAATTGTGTCTAATTGTAGATTGGTATTCTCGTGTAATCAACATTACAACAAACTCATTTACTTAAAATCATCAATGTGAACAACTTTTTTTTTTTATATATATACTTTGAAAAATTTTACAAAATGACCAATTTGTCATATAATAATTTGGCAAATCAAAATAAAATTGTAATATTAAACAAAATTTATAAGTGAACAACAGTTTTCAAAATAATTAATGTGAAAAAGTTGTATAAAGTAATAATTTATGGATTGAGTCTACAATTTAGACAGATTAGTGAGGATTAAAATTGCCATTTTTCTTTAATTTTTTAGTTGATGTTACATGCCCAGCCTAGGCTACCTTGATAATAAAGGCAGTCATTATATCATACACCAGGGCCCGCCTACCCCAAAACGACGTTGTTTTGGTGCATTATCAAAAAAAAAAATCTATGTTTCGAATACACATAAACTCATAACAGAATATACAGAAACTTATAACTGAATACACATAATCTAACATGATACATAATATATAGAAACTCTTATCTAAATACATAAAAACTCTTAACACAATACACATAAACTTTTAACTGAATATATATAATGGAGTTTGGAGCGTTTAGACGGATGAAGTGACATCAACAACTGAAACGCGCATGTTTAGTGTCTATGTGCGCCGTGATGCACGTTATAAATTGCCTAATAAAGGTGCTAGGAATTTGGATTATTTTATGAAATAAGTAGCGGAATTACCGTTTTACTCCGTATTTTTTAAAATATTAAAAAGTAAATGATCAAACTCATTGAGGTAGGAAAAAGTGAGAAAAGAAAAGGACAAAGAGGGCCTGGAATCTTGAATAAAAGGACATTTGCAGTGTCCTTCTTCAACCCACTCTCCTCCTCTACTCTGCTCTAGAGTGTAAAACTCAGTCCAAGAGCCCCCACTCTCCCTACTGAAACACTCACTAGAGAACATAGACAAAATTCTACAGAGAGTGGAGTGTGGAGAGGAGAAGATAGGAGAGTAGTTTAGAATAACTCCAGGAAAATGGGTTTGAGCTCAACAAGATGCAAATGGGTTTCAGCAATGGTGCTGCTCCTGGTTAGCTTAGCTGCTGGGGAGCTCCAGGATGGTATGCTTCTGTTTTCATCTTTTTCCCATTTTTGTAATTTCATTTCTAGCTCAAATT
Organism: Ipomoea nil; assembly: GCF_001879475.1. Taxonomy (NCBI): domain Eukaryota; kingdom Viridiplantae; phylum Streptophyta; class Magnoliopsida; order Solanales; family Convolvulaceae; genus Ipomoea; species Ipomoea nil. The sequence goes on from NW_017617577.1 coordinate 2,274,242, forward strand.
AAAGATTATTATGCTCATCTTAGTGGGTTGTCTTTAAATTAGAGGGGGTGATTTTGTGTTTGGGGAATTGGGATCTGCTAAAAGTTTTGTTCTTTAACATGATTTCTTTCAGATTAGTTAAGATTTTTGGTCCAAACATGTGGTTGATTTGGAAGGGATAATGAAAATGTGTGCTTTTTTTAAGGTTGAATTGTTATCCTCTATGAAGTGCTTGGTTGATGAATGGGAAGTGGTAACCAGCTGTAGTTTGTGAATATGCTTTATGATTATAGTCTTCAGATATTCAACACCATTGGGACACTAGTATAGTGTGTCCTTTCTCTTCTCACAAAGAAGAGAAGAGAAAACTACTTGTTAAAATATGTTTTTGGAGTGAGGACCACTAGTTTAAACATTCCTTTTAAGGCCACATATATTTTATGGAACCCAATACATTAAGTCATTAACATCTCCCCATCTCCCTTGTGACAGGCAGGCCATTCAGGCAGCATTAATTTGTTAACATTTCTTTCAGCCGACAATATGCTAGAAAATGCCCCTTATAGCCTCCCTGCCTTTTAAAACTTGATAAATGATATATGATGTGTATTGGTAATGGGAATCTAGGGCCTTAGGAGAAGGATCCCTGCCACTATCAAAGTGGCAGCAGGTATGGAGAGCTGACATGTTAAAATGAAGATAAATCCTTTTTTTTGGGTGATGAGGAAAACCCGCAACCACTACTCGAGGGTGTGCTGGGTAAACCCCGCCTTGTGACCCTAGCAAGCAAAGGACCACAATGAGGTAAACTAGCATAGGTTGCCCATAGGCTCAAACCAAGAGGGTCGGTCGGGATTCAAACTTGAGGGACCTTGTGGTTACAAGTTTGTATCCTTAGTCATGTTGGCTCCTGGTTTAACCATCTCTTTGTTTGTGGAATAATGGTTCTTTCATTACTGCACATTAATCTCACTTGTATGCAATCTATGGATCGTATCAAGGCTGTGAAATTTATCCAGGTAAGAAAAGTTTGAACAATGATGTTTAGCTAGCTAGAATCTTCCTGAAAATACATTGGTCCACTACAATATGACACTGTTCATTGGCCGATGGACTGATGTAGTAGTGTGTTTCACTCATTTTGTATTTGAATGATTTAGTGATTTAGGTATGTAAATGAATATGATGCGTCATTCAGTCAGATATGATAGATGTCAACTTTATCCTAATTACACATTTACAACCGGTGTTTGTCATTCAAGAGTTCTCTTATATATACTCACTCGGTGAGATCGTGATAAGGGGAAATTAGAGGAGGCCGGGATAACTGTCCAAACAGAACAAGCTTGAATTTGGGTAGAATATTGAGAGATAGAGCTTCCTTAAATGGTTAAGTTAGAGGGTGCATATGTTACAATATTATATATTTTCATAAATAAATTCTATAACTACAGCAACACATACTGAAAAATGGAACTATAAACGTGAATTAAGATAACCGGACCAAAACATTGGTTCGGATTAGACAAGTAGCACTGTTAGTCGGCATGTATCGTTCCCTATATCTATGATTAAGATTTATGAGCATATTTTTGGTGCATATATATTCCAGTTCTTTGAGATCTGGGAAAAAGCAAACCAATCGGTTGATACATGATTTAACACAGGAAAATGACAGCCCTAGTGCTGCCCATCCTTTGGGTCCTATTGTAGCATTCTAACGCGTCTTCTTGATTGTGCATTTGTGCATAAAGTTGTGATGGGACAAATATGTGCTATTCCATTGACAATTCTCAAACATCAAATTCCTAGCGGGGGCCCACAAGGGAGGAGACATGAATTGGATTGAATATCTATTTTAGATTTTATTGCTTCTTTTTCCTGATTTACAGCATCACCTTTTTTGAAGGATTGAGTATAGCTTTTTCTTTCTTTCTTTCTTTCTTTCTAAGCAGTAAATCTTAGATTCTTACTGCTGCAGGTAAAACTAAATAAATGAAATTTTTGTATGTAAAACTAAATATGTAGGAGCAGGAGATGTTTTGTAATTAACACATCGGTACCCTTTTCCAGTCTCCTCTATTATGTATGTACCTACCACTTACCAGTCATCATGCTGGTATCCTCTTGGGATCTTGAAAACGACAGCAAACTGATAAAATTTGTCTTTTTCTTTGACAAATGAATGGCTTTAATTAGGGTTTCTTGGTCTCAGAAAAGAAGTTGCATTTATTATTCTACATGGTAATCTTGGCTGTTTTGGTTCAAATGGTTATTACTATTGTTAAATGCTAACTAGCAGCAGTACTATGGACTCCAGAAAACTTGATGTTACACTGTGGCATGTACTTGGCGGATGTATATTTAATCACTCCGATCCGTCTGTTTCATTTTACCTGTCATGTTTAGTATTTACTGGTCAAATCAACTCCTTTGTTTTGCGTATTTTTTTAGCAGGTTACTAGTTCTCACCTTACCTTCCATTATATTGTTGAATCTGGCAGGACCACTACTGAATGGTGATTTCGAGACAGCTCCATCAGGGGGCTTTAGTTCAGATGACAGGTTCTCGGACGGGCGTGCTGAAATCCCCAACTGGAAGACCAATAATGGAAGTGTAGAGCTTGTTGAGTCGGGGCAAAAACAAGGCGGGATGATCCTCATCGTACCTCAAGGTCAACACGGTGCAAGACTGGGAAATGATGCTGAAATTAGTCAGGAAGTCCAAGTTGAAAAGGGCGCACTCTATTCAATCACCTTCAGCGCGGCTCGCACTTGTGCACAGCTAGAGTCACTCAACGTGTCTGTTCCCCCCGCGTCGCAGACAATAGATTTGCAGACCCTATACAGTGTGCAAGGATGGGATACTTACTCGTGGGCCTTCCAGGCGCAAGAAGATAACGTGAGGGTTGTTTTCAGAAATCCTGGCATGGAGGACGATCCAACATGTGGGCCAATCATAGATGATATTGCTATGAAGAAGCTTTTCGTTCCAGATAAGCCCAAAGGTAAAGTTATTATTGTTCAGCCATCCAACAACACATTATATTGTCCGGTATTGCAATTTAGCCCACGCCTCAACATTTTTATGCAAACTCTATGCCCATCTCATGATGAAATTAGCTTTAGCTTGCCAATTTTTCCTCATTCACTTAGCAATATGCCAAAAGCGAAGACGCAACTTTATTTACTTATACTTATGGTCATTTCTGCAGATAATCCAGTACTCAATGGTGATTTTGAGTCGGGCCCTTGGATGTTCAGAAACGAGTCTCTAGGTGTTCTGCTCTCCACCAACCTTGACGAAGATACCTCGCCATTGCCCGGATGGATTGTAGAATCGAACAGGGCAGTGAGATACATAGACTCCTACCATTTCAATGTTCCGGGAGGCAAACGGGCGATAGAGCTACTGTCTGGAAAAGAAGGCATTATATCCCAGATGGTGGAAACCAAGCCCAACAAGCCATATCGCCTCACATTCTCACTAGGCCATGCAGGGGACAAATGCAAGCAGCCTCTGGCAGTGATGGCCTTCGCCGGTGACCAAGCGGAGAACATCCATTACACTCCCAATTCCAACTCCACCTTCCAGGCCGCGGATGTCAACTTCACAGCCAAGGCAGAGCGCACCCGAATCGCATTCTATAGCATTTACTACAACACGAGAACCGACGATATGAGCTCGCTCTGTGGGCCCGTTGTGGATGATGTGAGGGTTGAACAATCCATGTCCAGCAGAGTGAAGGCTGGTGGAGGCTTGGGGCTGTCTTTTGGCTTAGGATTGCTTGTTTTGGCCTTGGCATAGGTGGGTTTGAGAGGGTTGGTACTTGGTAGTAGCTAAACATCATATGCATTTGTAGTATTGCTTGATACGAGTGTATGAGTTTGGCATCGAGGTGATGGTAAAACCATGATCCATGTCTAACGTTGTATGTGCATTATGTGTTTAAATCTTTTTGATACACCAAAACAAAATCTAAGGAGGCCTTTGGTTCAGCCGTTCACGGGGCGTTTGGTTGGAGAGGGGGGAATTATGTGGGAAAGGAATTGTAATTCTATGGGAGTTGAATTATTGGGAATAAAGTGGGAATTTAAATTCTAGTGTTTGGTTGACAGGAATAGAATTACTGGGAATTTCAATTCCAATGTTTGGGAATTGAAAGGGAATAAGTAGTATAAAGTCAAAAATGTCCATTATTGTTGTTAGACATTAATTTTAAGTTAAAAAAGGAAGGGGTAATTTTGACTCATCACTATCTTTTTTTCCCAGGAATTAAAATCCCAGGGGGGACATGGGATTTTAATTCCATGAAAATGGGGGAATTGCAATTTCATGGAATTGCAATTCCCTCCAACCAAACTACGGAATTTAATGGCCTTTGGAATTAGGTGGGAAATAAGTGGGAAGGGAATTTAAAATCCCTCCAACCAAACGCCCTGTCAGGTTATATTACATAACCAAGGGAATGTGACATTCCCGAGCTTATATTCATATGTTTAGTTCATATTCTCTGAAGGAATATAACATTCCTAGGGAATGAAACATTCCTTCCACATAGGATTTTGAAGGAAATGTGATTCCCTTCATTCTTAAGTTATGTAAGATAACTTTGGATATTTATAAATTTTTCTATTTTAATTCTAATTATTTAAAGATATATATTTTATGTTAGTTTTATTATTATCTCTCTCTCTCTCTCTCTCTCTCTCACACACACACACACACACACACACACATATATATATATATAACCCTAAACCAAACATGATTATATTATATATCTCAATTTTAACAAAACACAGTAATTTAATATTCCCAACAATCAAACATTCCCTAAGGGGATGTTTGGTTCATGGAAAATGTTTTTCAAAGGAAAACATTTTCCTTAGAGTGGAGAAAAATGTTGTTTTCTTGTGTTTGGTTCATGGAATTCATTTTCCATTGGAAAATGAATTCCTCAAATTTGAGGAAAACAAAATCCTTGGTTGGACCAAGGATTTTGTTTTCCATGGAAGATGGGAAGAAAAAGTGAGATGGAATGCCTATTTTACCTTTGTTTACTTTTTTTTTAATTATATTACTTTTATTAATTTGTAGGGGCATATATGTCTTTATACTCGTTATTCCTTACAATTCCAAATCTAACCAAACAATAGAATTAGTATTCCCAGTAATTATTTTTCCACCAACCAAACAATGAAATTCATCTTCCTAGTAGTTGTTTTCCATGGAATTTCAATTCCACTTCTTTTAAAATATGTCCCGCGAACCAAACGAGCCCTAAGGTAATCTAACATTCCGTGAACCAAACGACCCCTAAGGATTGTTTGGTTCAAACATTAGAATCAAATACTTGGGGCGTCTATACTCTATAATGGTTCTCCTCTTATCTCATCATTTTGTGAGTCCAATTCTTCCACATTAACTTATAATCTTCCATCTTATTTTATCTCCAACTAACCCTTTTCCCCCTTTTCTTTCTATTTTATGCGTCATACTTCTTTTCACTCCTACCCATTATTTATTTGTTGAGCAAATATCAATTTTGGTCTCATGAGTATTAGCAAAATATCAATTTTGATCCACATGTTTAATTCTTACCAATTTTCAGTCATGACTATTGTTTTAGACTTTTACTAACAATTTTCATTCATGACTAATTTTTAGTGCCAAAATTTATCACACCTGTCACCACTCCATTTAAGACATGCCGAAATATGAAATTATTAAGGGTATTTTCGTACTTTTTAAATTACGATCACAATTTAAGCATGAATAAATGGATTTAAGTCCTAAAATCGATCTCAATTTGCAGTTCTCATCCTCAAATTAAAGTAGGATGAGGAGAAGAACTGCATATTGGGATCAATCGTAGGGCTCAAATCCATTGTATGGATGCTCAATTTGGGATCTAAATTTGAAAAATGGCGAAAATACACTTAAAATTTTTAGATTTCGGCATGTCTTAAACGGAGAGGTGACAAGCATTATAAATTTTGGTACTAAAAACATAGTCGTGGATGAAAATTGGTACTAATACAATAGTCGTGGATTAAAATTGGTTGAAATTAAACATGTGAACCTGAACTGTCATTTTGCTAATACTCATGGGACCAAATTTGATATTTGCTATTTATTATTTTATTTACGGTTTTGATACATCACAAATATGTATTTTGTCAAATGAACATATAGTAGGATTAAAATGATATTTTAGTGTTGTTATAATGAACTTATTGTGTATATTAAACGAAATTGAATAGTAGAGCTCATACATATATGCATATTGTCAAATGAACATGTTGTAGAATTAAAATGATATTGGAAAAATGACACTTTTTTCCCCTGCATTATAAGCTTATAGCGCTTTTCCCCCATGAGTTATTCATGTATCCATATTTGCACCCTCAATTATTTTTAAAGTGGCAATTTTTCTCCCTTTGATGTTAAATAGACATTTGTACCCTTAAAATAATTATTTCATTTATTTTTCTTCTCTAACAAATTATTCTTCCAAAAGGTTGAACTCCAACCCTAAGGGCCCCCACGCCCCGGCTTGACAGAGCATCTGGGAGGATGTAAATCATGGTAACTCAACTAAATATGAACCACAGAGGCTAGACCTTTGCTTACTGCGCACAATGAGCCCCCTCACTTTGAGAGGTTGCTCCCACACTGCCGCACAAATAATTGAGGGGAAGAATAATTTGTTGGGGAAGAAAAATAAATAAAATAATTATTTTAAAGGTAAAATTGTCCATTTAACATCAAATGAGGAAAAACTGTCATTTTTAAAATAATTGAGGGGGCAAATATAGATGCATAAATAACTCAAGGAAAAATGTTTATATAAGCCTATAATTGAGGGAGAAAAAGTGTCATTTTTTCAATTATATTTTAATGTTGTTATAACAAACCTATTGTATGTATAAAATAAAACTAAATAGCAAAGCTTATACAAATATGTTTATTGTAATGAAAGTGTTTTGGAATTTAAATTATACAAATTTTTTTGAAAGAAAACCAACTCATATATTAAGAAGCATGAAATAAATGTTTAATATGTTTCATACCATGGTCCACTCTGTTACATGGAGCATGGTCCACAGTAAAATTTGTTGAACAATTATATATGGTTGAACTTATTGGACCTAGTTTAAATAAGTTATGCAGCGTTATGTTGGTGGAACCGTGCCCACCTTGCAAGGTGGGCATAGTTGTAGATTTACAATTTTTATATTGTAGATTTATAATTTCTATATTGTAGATTCATAATTTCTAAATGAGTTAATACCCATTTTGGTCCCTCGACTATCAGGTAATGCGCAATTTAGTCCCAAACTATTAAAAATACCCAATTTAGTCCTCTAAGTTGTAAAATCATACCCAATTTGATCCTCTGTTACAATTGTCATCCATCCACCGTTATAAAGAGGGACAAAAACGTCTTTTTATCTAAAGTCGAGGGACCAAAATGGGTATTAACTATTATTATCTAATAGTCGAGGGACCAAAATGGGTATTAACTTTTTTTTTATTATTATTATTATTATTATTATTATTATTATTATTATTATTATTATTATTATTATTATTATTATTATTATTATTATTATTATTATTGGTACAATGTCTTCTGCCACCATATTACTTCCTATTATTTTAAAAACTAAAATGTACCACAAAAAAAGCATGCGCGGTCTTTCTTTCATTTTGTTTCTCTCCTGAGCCCCACAAAAAAAAAAAAACCACTATTTCTCCTTCTTCTCTATCCACCAACTCATATTGGACCCTACAAAAAATCATAGATGGGGTTGCTCTTAGTTTAGTTTTGTATAACAAGACTAGGGGTGTGCAATCGGTTAACTGAACCGTTTTAATTGAAGTTTTTAAAACTTTATCCGTTAACCGAACTGAACTTTGTATTACTGAATTAACCAAACATAAGTTTTTTTCGGTTAATCGGTCGATTAAATCCTAAAAACAATACATATAATATAAATCTAATTAAAATAATACATCATATATATATATATATATATATATATATATATATATATATATATATATATATATATATATATATATATATATAATAAAGCCATATGGTCTTGTGAAAATTAAATGGTGATAATCAACATTTAATTTTCACAAGACCATAATAATATTGTCTTACATATAATAAAGCTATATGGTTGGAAAGTAATTAATGTTACAATTAATTACCAACATTATTATTATTACTAGCTATAAATTAAATTAGCCACAACATCTTTTACTATAAAAATAAAATAAAATAAAAAAAAAGCACAACATTTGAAAAATAAAATAGCTATTTTTTTTCGACCATAACAAAGGATTACATTTATTGAATTAATGGAGTTATTAAATGTTATGATATTAGGATTAAGGATTCCGATTCCCGATTAATATAAAATATGAAACGATGCAATATTAATTAAATCTCTGGCTTTACAATGAAAGTCTATTTGATATGCTTTTGTTATTTATGGTGATTCTTGGGATTACAATATTAATTAAATTTTCGATGAAAGCCTATTCGATATCTGAAACAGTGCAATTAACGCAAGTCTCTACATATAATTTTTCTTCATCTCAAATGCTTTAAAGAAATGGCAGAAGCGAGAAGGGATGAAGAAAGCAAATGTTGCGGGCCGTGGGTCAATTATTGGACGTCAGAATAAAAAAAAAATCATTTAAGCCATAAATAAAAATTTAAATATATATAAATGTATATATCGTATGGGTCTTTAATGTTTTTCTGGATGTCAAAACTTAGGACTTTTAAAAGAAAAAATATATATTTGAATTATCTCCACAAAAAGTGGTCTTGGACTTATAAATTGACATTTGAGTTTATGGAATGCCATGTGCATAAAGAATATATTATATAATCATATAAAAAAATGTGTTCAATTAGAGTTTAAATTTACACATACAAAATTTGAAATTTGCTTTCTAAATGTAATTATCTTAGTTATTATTCGTATTGTGAAAAATTATAATACAGATGAAATACAATTAAGAATAAATCAATGTAATTATGTAAATTCTCTCTATAAGTTTATTTGAATATGTACACGATTAGAGAATAGAGATTATATTAACCATACAAAATTTTAATTATAATTTTGTATTCTATAAAAATAATAAATACTTGACCAATGGAAGCTAAAAAATATTATTATATTAAACAATTTAAAATATTTTTATTTTTTCTATTTTTTATTTATATTTATAATAACATAATTTTTCCCCGTGCATCGCGCGGGTGAATTACTAGTATAATAATAAATCAATAAGAAAATATACAAAAACAATACCATAACAATATTACAAATTTATAGGAATTTTACATATTATATATATATATATATATATATATATATATATATATATATATATATATATATATATATATATATATATATATATATATATATATATATATATATATATATATATATCTACTATACTAATAAGAGCCCAAGAGAGTTAGGCCTATAATGGGTAGAAAAAATGGCGGTCAAATTTTTTAATCAAATGAATGGCTCAGATTGATCAGATTTTAATTTTTTCTTAAGATTTATTAATTTATACTTAATTAATATGATTATCCGTTAACTTTTCCGTTAAATATTATCTTTTTCGTTAATTTCTGTTAGTTCACCGTTAACTTACTCATTGATTTCAATAAGAAATGTCTTAGGTTCGAACCTCATCCCAATCAAAGTTGGCATAATTAGTACTATATTTTAATCTTATTAAATTAAATAATAATTTAGTAGCTACAACAAAAAATAATACATATGCATTTCTTTAATTTAGAATTATGTGTCTACAATGTCTTAATTTAAAATAATTTAAAAAATTATTCATTATCAATAAATTAAATAAGACAAATAATTCCATTAGTTATATTGTATTTATTTTTTTTCAATATAAAAATTCTTTACATTCAAATTCATCAATTGATTATATTCGCTACATTGTCCCTACAATGTCTTTATTAAAAAAAATTATTCATTATCAATAAATTAACTAAGAGAAATAATTTTATTAGTTATATTGTCTTTATATTTCTCCAATGTAAAAATTCTTTACATCCAAATTCATCAATTGATTATATTCAGTATATTGTCTATTATATTTTTTGTGCATTATTTTTTAATTAAATATCAAAGTTATAATACAAAATAATGCTATATACGGAGTATTTATTTACCAAGTATTTTATTAATACCATGAAAAAAATTAAAAAAAATATATAATTAATAAATCCAATCATATTAACTACTTGAGGGATTTGTTGACAAAGAGAGTATTCAATCACACAACAAATTGAAGTGAGAACTACCTCGCAATGTCCTTGTTTGACAATCAGCAGTTAGCGGTTAGCGTTAGCGGATTATATTAGTGAATTTGACCAACGAATTATATCAATGGTTGGTAAAAAGATATTTGAAAAAATTAGTTGTTTAGATTAACATGTAAAATGACCTAAGGGTATACATATATTTAATAATAATAATAATCTTAATATTATTATTATTATTATTATTATTATTATTATTATTATTATTATTATTATTAAAAATAATAATTGTTTTAAAAAAATAAAAAAATAAAAAAATAAAATTAAGCCAATCATATTAACTATTTGTGAGATTTATTGACAAAAAGTGTATTCAAATCACACAACAAATTGAAGTGGGAAACTATCTTGCAATGTTTTTGTTTGATAATCAACAGTTAGCTATTCAATATTAGTATATATTTAATATTTTATGTCCTAATTTTTATTTGCTCTCCCTTATGTCCCTTATTTAGTTTCAACCATACCTATACAAATATTTTATTGACAATTATAATCAATCTTGACTATATTATCTTGCATTTGTAAACTTAGAATTGCCTATTTAAATACGTAAATTTAACATTCAATTATCTATGCATGAACAATTCCAATATAATCTTGTCTTGATATTGTTAGGAATAAAATGTAATAGTTTTGATGAGCCAAATTTGTATTTTTAGAACCCCCCTATTTAATTTTGAGTCTAGTTGTCTATTAGCCTAAGTCCCAAGTCAAGCCATAAAGTCTACGAAATTCTTAGCAAAATATACTTATCCAGAATGTTACTATTTGAGAATTATTTACCTTAAAAGATACCAAAGGATGAAGTAGTGAAGTGGATAAGGAACAAGGTTGTTAAAGTTAGAGGTCACAGGTTTGAGATTCAATCTCTACATTTTTGAATTTTGAAGGAGACGACCAAGAGGCAGACTCGGATTAATTTGTGAATTAATCTAAAATGCTACTAAAGCCATTCTGGGAATAAAGATTAAATCCAGAAATATTAACTAATAAGTTAATATGGTGTAGTGGTATAAGCATGGAAGATATATGTCATTGGGCTCATGTTCAAATCTCATTAAAAGCATGTTTTTGAAAGATGAGACTTGTTAGGTGCATGCTACAATGTGGACACATGTAAGGCTAAGGTGCATGCTACAATGTGGACACATGTAATGTTAAGTTGACTACAAGTTTGGAAGCTTGTGGACATGATAAGGAAGATGCACGTGAATTCTTCAACACATCTTCTTTCTCATTTAAATCTCTTGCTATGCATCTCAAATCATTTCAGAAGAAGAAATGGACAAAGATATAATTTTTACTCAAGCAAGAATCAGCAGAAATTTGGAAGATTTCATCATTTTGAATCCGTCAAGATAAGAAAATTATTTTTCGGAGAAGATTTAGCTAATGAGCCGACATATACGACTTTGAAGTTTTGTCAGGTGAGGATTTTCAAACTCACTGTAAGAAGCCCATCTCTTGCATTAATTCACCGCAATGCAAGTTGGCAATAATGTGTAGCTGATCAAAATGAACGATCAAGATCAAGTGATGCTACAACGGTAATATAGCTTCTTCAGCTATATATACCAGATGACTTGAAGACATGAAGCAGAGAAGGCAAGGCAATACAAAGAAATACACAAAGAGAAAAAAAATTCGAAATATCCAGTTTGAGCTTTCACGAGATATTCTTCAAGTCCTTAGAAGAGAAATTTGTTTTCTCTAAATATTACCTCTACTGTGTGTAGAAAGAGGGTTGAGTGTAGCTTTGTGCAAGACACTACCCTATTGAGTGTAGCTTTGTGTGAGACACTCGTGGTTGCTGAGTGTAGCTGTGTGTGAGACGCTCGGTGGTGCTAAGTGTAGCTGGGTGCAAGACACTTAGTTGGTGTAGGAGTATAGCTTTGTGCGAGATACTCGGGAGTATAGCTTTGTGCGAGATACTCGGGATTGAATGTAGTTGTGTGCAAAACACTCGGGAAGTGCCTGTGTGCACTTGATTCACTATTTGTATCTGGGTGAACGAGATAGTGAATTTCCTCCTTGGAGTGAAAGGAGAAGAGTGGACTAGGAGGATTACACCACATCTGAACCACTATAAATTGCCTCTCTCATTTACTTACTGCTTTTATTTATCATTGCATGCATACTAACCCATTTACTATTCGTCATATTTATCTATCTCATTGTTTGGGTTATGTGACTTTACAAGTGCATGCAGACACTATTCCATTTGGATTCATTCATTGATTCACACGTGATATCACACACATATTGAGTGAACCATCTCTTTAAATTTTTTGTTGTCTTGCATGTTGAATATTTGACTAACCCATCTTATACTGTTCGAATTATTCATCTGGGTCTAGTAATTTTCACGTATGCATGTGAGCATAAATTTGCATACTTATTATTTGAGTCATACCAAGCTTATCCATTATATTGCATGTGATATATCTCTTTGATTTTACGTAACACTTGGTTGTTTTAATTATTCCGCTGCGCATCTAAGTTTCATATCTTGTCACTTAGAGTTGAAATTACCAAAGTGTTATTAATTGTGAAAAAGTTTAAAAAGTCTAATCACCCCCCCCCCCCCCCCCCTCTCTAGACTTTTTACCACCCTATCGGGACCAACAGATATACTTTAAAGTACTTATTTAAAAAAAAAAAAAAACATTGAGCATTATCCCAATCGCGCAAATGCGCGTAAAAAACTAGTGTGTATATATATATATATATATATATATATATATATATATATATATATATATATATATAATTTCGGTTAAGTGACAATTTCGAACCGAATTAACCGTTAACCAAAATTTTAAAAAAAATTTAGCCATTAACTGAGCCAAAAAAGTTTGGTTAAAAACGGTTAACCGAACTTTGTCGCTTCGGTCGGTTAATCAAACATTTACCGAAGTTTGCACACCCCTAATCAAGACAAGTCTGTGGATCTTATGTACTTTCACAAGAGTTCTTTCAAATAATCCAAGTCCGTCCAAAAGCACAATAATTTCACTGCAAATCAAATCATCAAAAGATATCATTATGTTCCGTTTTCCAATAACAAAGATCACACTAAACAAATTAAAAATGGGAAAAATCTTAGAATACATCATATGATATTGTAATGACTATGTCAACTCTGGGCAGCAAATAACAATTACTCCGCATAAAGTTAGATTCAAGAGGATAATAATTAGTACACTCTAATCATATATGTTTATTTAACTAAAAGAAAAGAAATTGAGATTTCATTAGTTTTTTTTTAGTCAATTAACAGACACCACATTTAATGACTGACAGACTTTAGTAGTTTACATTTTTTTTTTTTTTTAATAATACGATAGGAAGTAATATGGTGGCGGAAGACATTGTCCCAATATCAAATATAACAACAACAACAACAACAACAACAACAACAACAACAACAACAACAACAACAATAATAATAATAATAATAATAATAATAATAATAATAATAATAATAAAGTTAATACCCATTTTGGTCCCTCGACTTTAGATAAAAGACGTTTTTGCCCCTCTCTATAACGGTGGATGGATGGCAATTGTAACGGAGGATCAAATTGGGTATATTTTACATGTTAGAGGACTAAATTGGATACTTTTAATAGTTTGGGACTAAATTGCGCATTACCTAATAGTCAAGGGACCAAAATGGGTATTAACTCTTTCTAAATCGTAGATTCATAATTTAAATACAGTAGATTCATAATTTCTATATTGCAGATTCATAATATCTGTACTGTAAATTCATAATTTATGCACCGTAGATTCATAATTTCTAAACTGTATAATTATCAAATTATAAACATACAGTTCTGTGATTTGTGAATACAAAGTTCAACAATTGGATATATGAACATCGAAAATTATAAATATATAACTCTATAATTATGAACATATATTTATAAATTTATGAACATATAGTTCTATCACATGTTCAGAAACCTAATGCTATAGATTCATAATTTTTATATTGTAAATTCATAATTTTTAAACTGTGCGATTGCAAAGAGAGAAACGCCATTACAATAAGTGAAAATACATTTTTTTAAAAAAAATTAAAACGGCGTCGTTTTCATTGGAAACGACACCGTTGTGGAACTGTGCCCACCTTGCAAGGTGGACACGTTTCCATAACATAATTTGCCATTGGCGAGTGGTGCGGTCTAAGACTTCACAAATTATATTGTGCATTAAAGTACACCAAATTATGTTATATGAAGTAGTTAACAGAATATATATATACTTTTAGTTAACAGATTATATATTTGTAAATAAACTAAAAATACATAATATGTTAACTACAATAAATAAATAAATATATAAATAAATAAATAAATATATATATATATATATATATATAAATATAAATATAAATATAAATATAAATATATATATATATATATATATATATATATATATATATATATATATATATATATATATATATATATATATATATAATTGCACTCAGGTGCGAATGAAGCGTTAGGAGGGAATATGTGAACGAATCAGCGCGCGACACGTGTCCAGATTTAATGGATTAAAAAAATACGGTGACATTTTCGTAAATAATTGAACATCGAAGTGCAAGTAAAATGTATTACAAGTGTATGTAAAATGTATTATAGGTGCAAGTAAAATTTACACTGAGCATCAATACTAAGTGCATCTATAGTTATAAGTAGTTGCACCTATAGTTATAAGTCGGTTCACCTAGGTGCATGAATGTTTGCGATAAGTGAATATTAACAAGGCAAAATTACATGCACTTATAGGTGAAAGTAGGTGTGCCTATAGTTATAAGTAGAGGCACCTATAGTTATAAGTAGTTGCACCTATAGTTATAAGTAGGTACACCTAGGTGCATGAATGTTTGCGGGAAGTAAATGTTAACAAGGCAAAATTACATGCACTTATAGCTGAAAATAGGTGCACTTGTAAGTGATTTTACTTGCATTTCGATGTTCAATTATTTATGAAAATGTCACCATATTTTTTTAATCTATTAGATCTGGACACGTGTCGCGCGTTGATTTGTTCGCATATTTCCTCCTGGGCACTTATTCGCACCTGAGTGTATCTCTCTCTCTCTCTCTCTCTCTCTCTCTCTCTCTCTCTCTCTCTATATATATATATATATATATATATATATATATATATATATATAGTCGTTTATGTGTTGTCTTTAATCGCATTTAAATACACAACACTTCAAAAACAATGTTTTTGTGTGCCCATTTTTTTAAAACAACAATTTTATTTAACCATTGTCGTTGGTATTTGTTTTTAAAGATGCCGATTATTTTTAATTTAAACGATCGTATACTTTAATATTTTTTTTTTGGGTTAAGATACTTTGATAATTATACTTTTACTATATACTTAAATGATTATATTCTAGATATTTACTTAATAATATTTAAAAAAAAATGAAGACTTACTTAGAAAAAAATATAAAATTTTCTTTAAAAAAAGAGACAAAATAATTCACTCTCTTACACTCTTAAAAGATGTTAAGTATTCAATTCCTTGTAGACAAATTTAATTTTCTTTTCCCAGTGGAATTTTAAAATTAAATTTTTGGGTGAAGACGCATTACAAGAAAAATGAAAAAAAACGTGAGTCTTGAATGCAAGATTTGGCTTAAGAAATTAAGTTTATTTCAATTATAAAGCTAGACTAGATGTAATCTTATTCCAGATATAATAAAGAACATAAAATAAATAGTAATAAAGGAAAGCATGCACTCCTACGTCTGCGGGGCCACTCACATCAACCCAAATTCACTATGATAAAAACGGAGTACAAGAGGAGAGTTAATTACACACTACAGTATAACCTATAACTACTCCAGTGGATCCGATGTGCAGGCGATCTTCATTGCTTCATGATCTGATTACGAGTCTTTCCTCACACTCAACAGTACAGTATAGATTTGGTATAGATGCACCAAAATTTTCAGAGTAAAGCTATGTGAAAGAGTGCGTGATTGAATGCTAATCAAGGTAGCATTATATATAGGTTGTAAAGGTTGTTTTGATCCTCAAAACATGCACTCTTCTCTTCCTTGATTTCGGCTGCTCCATTAGATTTAGATCTCCCCATTGATAGGGTCTTGAATAAATACTTTGAAGAAGCTTCATACCTCCTGGATTACTTTCTTGCGCTGATCCAGTCAACTACTCCAGACGTTATGACTAATCCAGCAACTAATCCAGAACTACTTTGACAACTAATCTAAACCAATATTAAGAGGTTTAAATGTGCAATATATTTACACTTACAATCTCCCCCTTTGGCTATTAGTTGACAAAACTATCAAAAGATATCATCGGCTTTAAAAGACAAAATATTTGCCAGATGAATAAAAGATACAATTGATAAGCGGATTAGTGACTAGTCAAGAGTAGCTAGACACACACCCTCCTTAAACTTAACCAATGTTGTGCCAGAGAATTTAAACACAATTAAAGCATATAAGCACATAGAAAATTAAAGCATAAAGAGACACAGAACACATAAATGTCACATAATATAGTTGCATAGCATTTATCACAGAGTCAAGGCAAAACACGCAGCATCTTAACACATATAAAAGCAAAATAAAGGTAGAGCACACCACATTATTCACTGGCACTTATGGCTAAGTTCACAAAAAAACGTACTCCCCCTTACTACGTGCACTCCCCCTTTTTGTCAATCTAATGGACAAAGAGCAGCATCAGGACTGGGAGGAGGAGGAGGAGGTCTCCAAGTCTTCATCATCACCAGCAGGAGCAGCAGTAGAAGCTCTCTCAAAAGAGGCAATCTGACGATTGGTGCGGAGCAGCTGAGCCTCGGCAGTAGAGATGGAAGATTGAAGGGCAAGAGAGGCATCTTTCATGGTAGCAATGTGTGAAGGGAGAAAGGTAAATTGTTGTCGAAGAACAACCAGGATCGAAGCAGAATCAGTAACGAAAGCAGTCGGTGTAGAGCCTTCGCTGGAGGATCAGCTGGAGTAGAAGCAGGTGGAACCGAGGAGAGAATGGCCCAATCATCATAGTGTGACCTTTGGAAGATGCGAGAGTCCATAGAGGTCTTGTGAGTAACATGGCAGAGCTCTTCATTGGAGTAGAGTTGAAGCCCTTGTTGTTGCAGAATCCCGGTGATAAGACACGGAAAAAGGGAGATGAATTTTGGCTTCCTTCTTCTTAGCAAAACTCATAATGTGATGGTAGATGAGATGACCAAGATCAATAGGCAGTTGATGTCTGACTTTGTATAACAGAGAAGTCATCTTCTTAGTGACAGTGTGCACAGAGACATTTGAAATCCAGTTGCTAGATGCTAGCCGAAACAGAACAGAGTACACTGCAGTAAGGACATTCGAAGGAAGACCATCCTTTGGCCAGATTGTGATCTCATTGTGGGTAAGATGGGATGCAAGAAAATCCCCAGTAGGCTCAAATAGATCATCGCACGCCTCACGCTGAAAATAAGAATTTATGATAAAGGGACTGAAATCATACCAAACATCTCGCAGGAAAACCTGATGATAATGTGGAGAGGCCGGCAGGAGAGAATCAGATGAGAGATTGGCGTAGAATTCCGGAATGAGCCAGGCAGAGTAAGATCCCACATTTTGGATAGTCTGGAGAAGATTTTGAGCCCGAAGAAGAGGAATGATATCGCACGTGCGGATGAGGTACTCAACACTAAAATTCTTCTCAACCAAGATGTCACGATTTGAATGTTGTTGCCAAACTGGTTCCAATGCAGGAGAGAGCAGGATAGGTCTGAACATGGTCTCCTTGGATACCTTAGAGGTCTTGGACCTTGACGATGTGGCCGGCTTTGAAGCAGGAGCAGAAGCTGGAGGAGGAGCCGGAGTAGACACACCAGTGCTCGATCGTGTATGCAGAGCAAGACTTATAGGACGATGTTCAGAACGCTTGCTAGGATGAGATTCAGAGACAAATTCAACCTCATCAGACACATGAAGCTTTCTCTTAGCCACTGGAGCTGGAACAGGTGCAACTGGAACTTCATCTGGATCAGTAACTTTGGCTTTCCCTCTGGCCTTGGATGTAGCAAAAGACACTTTGACAATTGGGACAGCCGTCTTTGCACGGGCAGAGTTTGGCATATTAGCAATGGTGTCCGAGATAATGGTTTCTTGAACTGATAGATCCTCAGGCTCAGAAACTATGTCATGAATTGATACCTCCGGAACAGAGCCTAGAACAGAGGCTGGATCACCAGAATCAGGATCTGTGGCTGGAGCAGTGGCTGGAGTAGAAGCCATAGCAGTGACCGGATCATGTGAGTGCTTAGCCATCGTTGGATTGGCCTCATCAGAGCGTTGAGATAGGGAACCTGTGAAATCAATCGTAGACAGAGGCACAAGACATACCAGCAGAGGGATCCTAATTGCGCAAGACAAAGGAATAATCTCAAAAAAAAAAAAAAAAAAAAAAATAGACCACACATAACCAAGGCAATATACGCTAATTAGAGCACAAAAATGCGATGCATGCCTAAGCAAAAGCAATAAGAGATTGCTTCCTAAGAGGATAAAGAAATCAAACCGTAGATTGAGCCCGTAGTTGCCTAGTCCGAAGCTCTGCCTGAAGATTCTCCTCGTCTAAAATGTCATCAAGAGGCCATGGGTCATCCATGATCCCTGAAGCCCTGGCAAAGACCTCCTTGGAGTCCTTCACAGATAATTCCTCCATCAGAGATGGGTGTCGAAGTAGCGTCGCAAGAACGCGGCGAGATGAGAGGTCCGAAATCGGAGCTGTGCCTCGAAGGATTTGGCGATAGAGATCTGAACGCTCATCTTCCGTAAGATAGAAAAGGAAAGGGTTAAGATTAGAATGTCTAGTCATGTGTGAGATAGGTAAAATCGGATCGATTGGGTATAAGATTTAGGCTAGGATTTGAATGTTTAGATGGAGAGCTTTGAGAAGAGTTTAAAGGAAAATGGGAGTGATTTTAGGGATTGGATTCTATAAATTTGGGGAAGAAAACGGTGGTGTGTAACAGCCAGGAGAGAGAAAGAATTAATAAATAATTCTAAGCATATAGTGCGGTCAAAGGGCTTAATTTCCGGTTTGGAGAACTTCCTGGAGTAGAGAGCAGATCTGGAGAAATTTCTGGATTAAACCTGAAAAAAAAATAAACAGACACAAAGCAAAAGAAATACAAAAAGCTTTATTTGTTTTAAAAAAAAAACCAACTTAGGTCGAAAACCTGCACACTCCAAGAGCATCTCGAAGTAATTCAAATCTTGTGTTATCAAGAGGTTTTGTAAAAAGATCATCTAGGTTTTTCTCTGTGGAAATGTACTCCAGGCTGATTTCCTTGTCTTCTACCAATTCTCTTATGAAATGATGCCGTATTTCAATATGTTTAGTCCAGGAATGTTGAACTGGATTTTTGGAGATGTTGATAGCACTGGTGTTGTCACAATAGAGAGTCATGCACTCTTGATGTAGACCATAATCTTGAAGCATCTGTCTCATCCATAGGAGTTGCGTACAACAGCTACCAGCTGCTATATATTCCGCTTCAGCTGTGTTGAGAGATATCGAATTTTGCTTCTTACTTAGCCAGGCGACTAAGTTTTTTCCAAAAAAGAAACACCCACCAGATGTACTTTTGCGATCATCTGCATTTCCGGCCCAGTCGGCATCACTGTATCCTACAAGATTCATATTACTATCATTCAAAAACCAAATGCTATAATTGAGAGTACCTTTGACATATTTAATTATTCTTTTCACGGCTTTAAGATGTGATTCTTTAGGAGTCGCTTGAAACCTAGCACATATGCCAACACTAAGCATAATTTCTGGACGGCTGGCTGTTAGATACAGTAGACTCCCAATCATGTTCCTATATAGAGTAGGGTCAATTGGTTTCCCTGATTCATCTTTGCTTAATTTTGTAGTTGTAGATATTGGAGTTCGTGCTTCTTTAGCTGACTCAAGTCCAAACTTCGTTAGCAGACCTTTTGCATATTTTTCTTGAGATATAAAAATCCCTTCATTGGTTTGTTGGACTTGTAGTCCTAGAAAATAGGTTAGTTCACCGATCATACTCATTTCGAATTCCTGTTGCATGACTTGAACCAGTTGATTTGTAGCACCTGTTTGAGTAGAACCAAAAATAATATCGTCAACATAAACCTGCGCAATTGTAATATGATTACCTGACCTTTTGATAAATAAGGTTTTGTCGACTCCCCCTCGGTTGTAGCCGTGCTGGAGAAGATACTGGGATAGTCTTTCATACCAGGCCCTTGGAGCTTGTTTTAGACCATATAGAGCCTTGTCCAGTTTGTAGACATGATCAGGATGATGAGGGTCTTCAAATCCTTTAGGTTGAGTCACATATATGTCTTCGGAGATATCCATTTAGAAAAGCCGTTTTGACATCCATCTGGAACAATTTTATCCCTAGAGCACACGCTATACATAGAAGAAGGCGAATAGATTCTAGGCGTGCTACAGGTGCAAACGTCTCTTCATAATCGATACCTTCTATTTGAGAGTAGCCTTGTGCAACCAGTCTTGCTTTGTTGCGAGCAATGTTTCCAGCTGAATCAGTCTTGTTGCGGAAGATCCACTTTGTTCCTACAACATTTACACCTTCAGGTTTAGGGACTAGATTCCATACCTTGTTACGTTCAAATTGTCCGAGTTCTTCATGCATGGCTTTAATCCAGTGTTCATCAGATAGAACTTCTTTTACCGTCTTGGGTTCAATCTTTGACGTGTAACACGTATACCCTACAAGCTCAAGGTAATTTCGCTTAATACCTCTAGTTCGTACTCCAGAGGATGGATCTCCTATGATGTTTTGTGTAGGATGATCTTTGTGAGTTCGGATAGCCAATTCGAGTGCTCCAGCATCTGGTTCTGGACCAGGTTCTGGACTAGGAGATGGAGGAGTCGGAGTAGGATCTGATGATGCAGTTTCAGGGGGTTCTGGATTATTTGTGTCAGGTTCTGGAGTAACTTCTGGGTCAGAGACTCTTATAACCTCGATTATTTCCTCAGGTTGATCATCAACCACCACGTTTGCCGATTCCATGATGGATTTTGTAACTTTGTTGTAGACACGGTAGGCACGACTATTCGTTGAGTACCCAAGAAAATACCCTTCATCACTTTTAGGCTCAAATTTTCCAGTTGGGTTTCGGTCCTTCAAGATAAAACACCGTGAGCCAAAAATATGAAAATAGTTAATATTAGGCTTCTTACCCTTCCATATTTCATATGGTGTGTGATGTGTTCTAGGTCGTAGATATACTCGGTTTATCGTGTGACAAGCAGTACTGACTGCTTCAGCCCAAAATCTCTGAGGCAAATCTTTTGCATTTAGAAGAACCCGACCATCTCTTGAATCGTACGATTCTTTCTTTCTACAACGCCGTTTTGTTGTGGTGTTTTAGGTGCCGAATATTCATGGAAAATACCAACCGACGCACACCAATCATCAAACACTTGATTGTCGAATTCACGTCCATGATCACTTCTAATGCATATGATTGGCTCATCTTTTTCTTTTTGGAGTTTTAGGGCAAGAGCTTTGAAGGCTTCAAAAGTTTCTAACTTTTCCCTGAGAAAACTTACCCACGAAAATCGAGAAAAATCGTCAACACTAACTAAAATGTACCTTTTACCTCCAATGCTTTCTGTTCGGGTAGGACCAATAAGGTCCATGTGAATGAGTTCCAAGCAGTGTGTGGTATTAATCATATTTTGAGAGGTATGCGCTGCTCTAGTTTGTTTTCCAGCTTGACAAGCACTGCATACTCCGGCTATTTCTACCTTGATATTAGGTAGACCTCGTACACCCTCAATCTTGATCAACTTTTCAAGTGAGCGATAATTTAAGTGACCTAACTTTTGATGCCATAGTTTTGATTCTTTTATGCTAGACCTGTAACAATAAGAATCATTAGTAAGTATATAGCAATTATCAGAGGAGCATTTACCTTCCATGACACAGTTCTTTTGGTAGTCTGTGACGTTGCAGCTGTCTTTTGTAAAGTAGACTTTCCATTCCTGATCACATAATTGGCTGATACTTATCAGATTTGCATGCAGTCCTTCCACCAAGAGAACTTGTTTGAGTTTGGGTAGTCTTGTGACATTTAGGGTGCCAATTCCAGTGATCTTACCCTTAACTCGATCCATCGCCGAAGGTTACTTCTCCTGTACTCCCCTTTATATTGTTTAGAAACTTAGCATCACCTGTCATATGACGCGAACATCCACTATCAAAGTACAATCTCTCTTTTCTATTAGTACTCGTAGAGTGGAAAGAGACGTGGCATACAAAGTCACTTTTCTTCACCCAAATTTGCTTGACAAATGGGGTGATAGACTTGTTTGTGTATTTCTCAAAACGTTGGTCTTTGTAAAAGTAGAAGCACTCCGGTTTTGTATGTCCGCGTACCCTGCAGTAATGACATATTGGATTATACCATCTAACCTTGGTTGATGTTTTTCTTGGAGCAAATTTGACTTGACGCTGAGCTGTACTAGTTTCTGGACTATCTTGATCTGCTCCAGAAACTAAGTCAGGACCTGAGGCCTTGACGAAAATTGTAGTAGCTTTGTCCTTTCCTCCAGAGTAACCTAACCCATATTTTGTAGATGTCTTTCGACCAGAATCTAAAATTTGGTCTAAGGTGGATGTGTTGTCCATCATTTGTATCTTGCGTTTGAGATGCTCTAGTTCCTTCTTGAGATCGTTCATCTCATGTTTGAGCTTTTCTTCTTTCTTGTGACTTTCTTCAATGATGCTGTCCCTGTCAGATATTTTAGAAAGATACACCTTTTTGGCATTTTCTAGAATTCTAACCTGACTAGACAGAGATCTATTAACTTTTACAAGAATTTCTCATTTTGCATACAATTTTTTATATTCTACTTCAAATGAAGGAGCAGGTAAATCTTGATCTTCTGATGACACATACTCTTCAATTTCTGATTCTTCGCCAGTTGTAGGATCAGGTACTGTAGTTGTAAGAGCTGTAAAGGCAACAAAGTTTCCGGAGATCTCATCTGGATCAGTTTCGGGTTCATCATCATCACTCCATGTAAGGGCAACTTTCATTGAGTTCTTCCTTCTTAAATAGGTTGGGCATTCAGCCTGCACATGACCATACCCTTCACATTCATAACATTTGATCCCTTTGCCTCCGATTTTGTCTTTGGATTGAGAGTTTCTAGATGCCCCTGGTCGTTGGTTGGACGAGTTTGACTTTTGATTGTTTCGATTAGTACTTGACCCCGGTCCTCTTTGTCCTTGAAACTTGCCAAATTTTCCAGTTTGTCGTTGTTTAACCTGTTGCAACAATTTAGGAAAACCTTTAGTTAAAAAGACTACTGGATCGTCACTTACCTCATCTGGATCAGAAACTACTCCAGCGTCTTCGACAGAAAAGGCTACGGTTTTTCCTTTTGTTTCAGGTCCGCCCAAGATTTCCATCTCATAAGTTTGTAGGCTTCCCGTCAATTGTTGTACCGTTTTCTTTTCCCATCCATCGTGCTCCTGAATGACTGTAACTTTCATTCGAAATCTTGGAGGGAGTGAGCAAAGAATCTTTTTGACGAGTCTTTCTTGAGTGATTGGCTCGCCTAAGATGCTTGCCCTATCGGCTAGTTCTTGCACCTGAGCATGAAAATCCACTATAGTTTCATCATCTTTCATCTTTAGATCTTCAAAGTCTGTTTGAACCATTTGTAGTTTGGATTGTTTAACCGATGCGGTTCCTTCATAGGTAGTTTCTAAGGCATCCCAAGCTTCTTTAGCCGAATCACATCCTGCAACAATGGTAAATTGAATCTCATGCATTAAAGAAAAAATCGTATCTAATGCTTTATGATTGTAGCTTGCGGTAGTCATCTTAGTCTCTGTCCATTCTTCCTCTGGTTTGAAGGCTAGAGGATCTCCTGTATTGTCTCCATCTTTGGTAGGATGAGACCAACCAGTGAGAACAGCCCTCCAGACCTTCTCCCCTTGAGCTCGTAGATGCATTTTGGTGCGGGCCTTCCAGTACACATAGTTGTCACCTGTTAGTTCAGGAGGTGCTCTATGTCGTTCCATGCTGTAAGACTCAATGCACAGTGAGCAACAAGTAAACCAGACAAGCAGAAATAAAAACAGATACTGAGATCTTAAGTTCAAAAAACACGTGATAGCCAGATCGGTTAGACTAGTAATTTAAGTCCCCGGGCTCTGATACCAATTGAAAAAACACGTGAGTCTTGAATGCAAGATTTGGCTTAAGAAATTAAGTTTATTTCAATTATAAAGCTGGACTAGATGCAATCTTATTCCAGATATAATAAAGAACATAAAATAAATAGTAATAAAGGAAAGCATACACCAGTATATGTTCACGCAGTTCGGAGCCTCACTCCTATGTCCGCGGGGCCACTCACATCAACCCAAATCCACTATGATAAAAACGAAGTACAAAAGGAGAGTTAATTACACACTACAGTATAACCTATAACTACTCCAGTGGATCCGATGTGCAGGCGATCTTCATTGCTTCATGATCTGATTACGAGTCTTTCCTCACACTCAACAGTACATTATAGATTTGGTATAGATGCACCAAGATTTTCAGAGTAAAGTTATGTGAAAGAGTGCGTGATTGAATGCTAATTAAGGTAGCATTATATATAGGTTGTAAAGGTTGTTTTGATCCTCAAAACATGCACTCTTCTCTTCCTTGATTTCGGCTGCTCCATTAGATTTAGATCTCCACATTGATAGGGTCTTGAATAAATACTTTGAAGAAGCTTCATACCTCCTGGATTACTTTCTTGCGCTGATCCAGTCAACTACTTCAGACGTTATGACTAATCCAGAACTACTTTGACAACTAATCTAAGCTAATATTAAGAGGTTTAAATGTGCAATATATTTAGACTTACAAAAAATAATTTATAGTGACATGTAGAATAATAATCACTAAATATATTATTTGCATAGCTTTTATGAAGGTTAAAAATTACTTTCGTTATTAATACAAAAGATGTTGTTACTTTGGCTATGGATAACTGAAAATTATTTCACTAATACCAAAACTTTGTTTGGGAATTTCTCAAAACAAAAATGAATGAAAATTCTCAAAAAACGGCGGCAATTACTTGAACCTAATTTCAAATAGTGAGTACCTAGGGTTTATCCTCAACTCTGAACATCATTTTCCGCCTTGCTCCGCCAAAAATGTTCAGACTCAGCCGTCCTCCTCCGCCTTCGCCACTCCCTCCTCCACCCCAGCATTCGGAACAGCTTCGTCGACCCAAGCCTTCGGAACCCCTTCCTCCACTCCTGGCTTCGTCACGCCTTCTACTCCGGCATTCGGAACCTCCCTGTTCTCCAATCCGCTTTCTCAACAGTCACAACCTCAGCAGCAGGGTTCGTTGATTCAGAATCTCCATAGCTCCAGCGCTATCAGCTTTTCGACGCCGTTTGGGGCCACGCAGCCACAGCAGAATCTATCAGCTTCACCGTTCGGTCAGTAGCCCAGCACTCAAACTACATTACCCCTTCGCAAATGCTCAATTAACATCTCAAATGGCTCCTGTAGCTCCTCTGCCCTTTTCTCTTGTGCGCATTTTCTTCTATGATTAAGCTTTTGTGGAATTTTTCTGTATTTCTGTCCACACTGATTACCTCTCTTCAATAGCATAAAATTGATACCGATATATGATTATAAAGGCAAAAGGTTGACAAATGGAGGAGCAAATTGCAGCTGTACGACAAGCATTATGTGCAACAAAGATCATTAAGGATGATAATGTTCCTTGCAAGATTGAACTCATTGAAGAGGTACTAACTACGGATTTTAGCAAATTGCTCAAGGTGCATTGACCATAGCAATTAGATTGAAATTTATTGTGTTATTCTTGGTTTACTCCATCTGCTAGCATATATGACCTGAATGAGGCATAAACTGGTAATTATACATCACCAATTCACCATGGATTAGATTTGTTAAGATTGCCGTCAACTGTGCCTCTATTCTACATTGGTGAAGCTTATAATTTTTCTTGCAGATGGAATTTGCCATGTTTATGTTGATAAGTCTGCTAACTTGGTTATGTTGATAAGTCTTCTAACTTGGATGTAGCAAAGCACATTGTGTTGGATGCAAAACAGATTATCCTACAGCATGTAATGCAATTGTAATTCTTTAGTTTTTTTTTTTTTTTTTTTTTTTTTTTTTTAATGTTCCCAATCATTGTTGATACAACTGAGTAATAATCACTTGCTCTGTGGTAATTCTTTTATTTTAAAATTTTGTGTTGATAATCACTGGAATAGTTGAGTGATCATCTCGTGCTGTGTGGTATCCTTACCTTGTAAAAATGTTTTCCTCTATAGGAAACACTTCTTGTGCACGATGACTTGGTGAAGAAAGGTGGTCTAAATGACCTAATCATGGAACTTCAGATAAAAAAGGTGCAGCTTCTTTTGCTATGTGCAATGTTCTAAAATATTAATTTGATCCCTCAAAGTGAATCAAGGGACAAGACTCTAAGGATAGGTTTGATTCTTGAATATGCCCATAGCATAGAACTTGTAATAGTAACGAAATACTTCTGTTTATCACTTAATTGGAAGTAGGAAACCTGCACCAATGACACTTCCCTAGAAGTCTAAGAAAGACAGTTCTTTAGTCAATCTTCTTTTTTTTTTTTTTTTTTTTTAGTGAAGGAGCATTCTACAATATTCATGTTTTCCTGTTTTTGGCATGGGTTATTACAGTGTTTCTATGTTTATTTTGTCCTTGTTTAACTTAATTTTAAGGAAACAAAGAAACCTGCGAACAATTAGTATCAACTATGTAGTACCATCTAAAGCACCATTTCAATTTCTATCAGCATCAAAGAAACCTGCAATAGGAACCAGGTGGGTTTTGTCTGTAAAATTTTAACTGCATAATGGACAATAACTGTTGTATGATCTGGAAACCTGGTAAATTAAAAACAATTAGGTTTCCCAGACTAGGCTGTTTAAATACTTGGCATATATGGGTATGACTTCAGGACCTTGTGATGTAAACTTGAGTATAGTCTTTAATCTGCAGCAAGCGGCATGTTTACAATGCTGCAATGCTGGGTCTGACTTGTTTTTCCAATTGTATACTTCAGTTTGATTTTGCTGCCACTATGATTACCTTAGACTATTGAGAATGACATTTTATGACCTTGTACATATTTGATCAGATTTAAAAAAAGAAAAAGAAATCAACTAATCTTTTTGATGTTCTTCAGCAACCCCAGCAGTTTTATCGGCTTCATTGAAGTAGCCCAGCACTTCTGAAGTTGGCGCAAAGCCTTCAATGTCCTGGAGAGGACTTGCAGAAGGAAGCTGATCAGCAGCTTCAACAGCAGGAACAATTTCTTGAGCAGCTTCAACAGCAGGAACAATTTCTTGAGCAGCAGTAGCGGCTTCATCATCAGCAGCTTCAACAGCAGGAACAATTTCTTGAGCAGCAGTAGCGGCTTTATCATCAGTTGCTTCAACAGCAGGAACAATTTCTTGAGCAGCAGTAGCGGCTTCATCATCAGCAGCTTCATAAGCAGCAGCTTCACCCGCAGCAACAGCTTTGTTGAAATACTCCATAACCTCTTCAGTTGGTGCCAAGTCTGTGGCTGCAGGAGCTGGTGTGAGTGATGTCGCTTCGATACTTTCTTTTACATTTTGAAATATATTGTCTATGTTTCCCAAAAAGTCATTCTTTTTGTCGATCTATTTCAGATCTCCCACTTCCTTGGGAGTTTGCTTTGGCCTGTCTGCTTGTGGAGGGGATATTTGATGCATCAGTCTTGAGAATTTTCTTTGGTGGTAATGTTCCCTCCCTACTCCTGCTTCTTTTTGTTGATTCATTCTCTATATTGAAATAAACAATTGAGAGGATTAAATATAATAAAGATGTTATCTAATATACTTTCTTGAACATGTACTCTTGCCAATAATATTCAAATAACTTTAGTACTCTTGCCAATATACTTTCTTGAACATGTATCCAACTATGCAGCCCATAATTTTCAAATAACTTTAGTACTCTTGCTAATAGTTTCTTGAACAAGTATCCAAATTGTGCAGCCATAATATTCAAATAACTATTACATATTATATACCTTCGGAGCTTGAGGAGCTTGAGAGGTCTTCATTATCCCCTGATCATTGGAGCTTGGACCCTCTTCCATCTTCTTGCTGTCTGCCATTTTCTTGAACTTGGGGAAAAATTGCAGGGAGAATTTGAGAGAAGGGAGAGAATGAGAGAAAGAATATGAGAATTGGAAAATCTGAAGGTTGGATATTGAAGGCAAAATTTTTTTCTTTTTCCTTTGATTAAGCTTTGATATAGTTTTCTTTATAAACCTTTTCATATTTATAGTCTTATTAGTTTGTTAGAACTCTTCATACACTGCATATATACTAGATTATATGAAGAATAATAAGCTAGCTATATGTTGATTCTCTATCTTAATTTCTCATGTCTCTTACTTACTCTATTATATGTAGGCAAAAATTTATGTGATAAGTGTTAATTTTTCCTAATAAGTTTTTTATTTTCTGATTTTCTTATAAATAACAAAAACTTGTCAACATTACTTGTAAGAGAAATTGTGATACTTTTGATGAAAAATGTAATACTTTTATATCAAAATGTAAAAGTATTATATTTTTTTTTGAAAAGTATTACATTTTCTTTTATAAGTTACAAATACTTTATTTCTTATTAGTATTACATTTTTCAGTATAAGTATTACATTTCCATATTGATCCAACTCGACCCGTTTCACAGTTTCTTATATATATAACTAGTTTTTTCACGAGCATTGTGCGAATGGACAATGCCTAAGCAAAGGAATAAATGTGACTGGTGATTTGTAACTCCAAATTGCGTGTGTATTCAATTTGCGGATTCAATCGTATACGCGTACTAAAGTTAACTAGAAAAGGATTGGAGATATACCTATATGAAGTTTAATTATAAATTAATTCAAAGTTCATTAATATATATCTATTAACGGAATTAATGTATCAAATGGTTGTAATTGTTAATTGAATTTTAATATTAATAAGTAATTTTGAAGTTAAGGTTCAAATATTTGCACATACAATTTTTTTAAAAAACTTCATTAAAAGAAAAAAAAAAAAAAAGAGACCAAGCGAGGGGCCCTCCCTATGTTGCGCTCAAGGCAGGTACGGTGCCCATGTCAATTTATATCATGGACCAGAGTTTACATAGCATTATAGACCCTGAATTGAAATGACGATGTACAAAATTCATACTTGTAAGATATTGAATTTTATAACAAATTAAAAGACACAACAAATCACAACACAAGAGTGACAAGACACACAAATATTATATACTCTGTATTTACTTATTTTTCAAATCTCATTTGAGTATTCATAAGCACAGAATTTCACAACACAAGCCACATAAACACAAGACATAAAACACAATTACTAATTTGTTTTTAGGTACAAAATGCATACTTTTAAGGTACAAAATTTTATAACAAAGACACCAAAACTTAAAACATAAGACACATACACATGCACCATGGTCTCTAGCTCATCTGTTGCTACAATTTATATAGAGCTCGCATGCAAAAGTTTTTTTTTTTTTTTTTTTTTTTTTTTTTTTTTTTTTCAATATAAGTGTTTTTCAACGACGGAATGTAAAGATTTTGGCCATTATAGTGACAGCATACAAAAAATTACACATTTGTTTAAACGTCGGTAAATAAAAGAAAAACGTTAGTAATAATTATTAGTGACGAAATAAAAACATCACCATGCTTGTGGCGTATGGAAAGGTACTACTGACGAAATTAAAATTTCATCGTTAAATGTTATAATTGTCGACGTTTTTATATACTCTAAATTATGTTGTTTGAAACGTTGAATTTGTGACGAATATATAATAAAACGTCGGCAAAAGTATGCACGACGAAGTTAAAAAAAAAGGGTTGTTAATTAGAGCTTTACTAATGCTTTATATATATATATATATATTTTATTTTATTTTATTTTTTATGCTTGCCATCAATGATAACGATTGGCGGCGAAAATTGAGAAATAGTCAAGAAATATTTATTGACAAAATTTTAAATTCATCACATAATATACATTTGCTGGTATTTTATATATTATGTTTGAAAAGAATTTATTGATAAAATTTAAAATGCATCAATAAATATTATGTTGTTTGTGGTTGTAAATATTTTTATTGTAGTGAAATTATAAAAAACTAACTATAAAAAGAATACAATAGTATATAATTAGTAAATTTGATATGACTAGCATTAAATATTGTAATATAGTATTGAATTACAAGGATGTAGTTAAAATAAGTATTCTAATAGATTTGCTAATAACTACAATACAATATATATTAAAAAGAGCATTGAATTAGACTCGATAATATGAAATTTCCAAGTTTTGCATCAGGCTACCTGGTCCCTTTATTGATAAAGAAAAACATAAGTTAATATGACATTAGTAACTTCATTAGCAATAATTAAAAACACAAGTCAATATGACATATGGAATTTTAATGATATCTAAGGGAAAAAAACATACTTTGTCTATCGTTCAACTATTGTGAACAAGTTCAAAATATATACCATAAAATGTAAATGAAAAAAAAACCATAAACCTACACACTAACTTGCATACAGTCTTGATAATGAAGTTATTCTCCATATAATATAATATAAAAGTAAAAATAATTTCAGAAATATATTGAGTTATCAAAGTAAGAAAACTTATCCAAAATAGTAGGATTGATGTAGGTTTCAAAACATGAAGTCACACCTAGACTTAGAAAGAGTCTTGCAATTGATAATTCTAATGTAAGAGTCACACACGCACGCACGCACACATTTGCAATGTATATAATAAGCCTATAAAAGTATGGGGTATTGTCATTTTTTTAAAAGAAATATACTTATAGTACCCAAGTATGAGATATCATATTAGTTATTACTATTTTTTTTTTTAATTTTCAAAATCATGTTCATATTTATTTAGTTTTTATTCACATTGACAAAACACTGCTAATTTAAAAATTATTATAAGTACTTCCAACAAAATTTAATTTGCTTAGGGATAATAGCTTCTTTAGCAAAAAAAGTTGGGTACTAAAGATGTTCCAACTCCTTCCGGCAATGATACAAAAGATTCTCCAACACAAAAGAACTAAATAATACTGATTTGTAGCTGGCTCACAGTCCATTCTCATAGCTTTCGACTCCAAAAGTTCAAACTATGTAAAAAATTATACCCTACAAAATCCAATTAAAAAATAAAAACTTATGAGTTAGTTCACTTAAAAGACCGAATACTTAAAAAATAAATAAATAAAAAACTTAAGTTTAGTTGTGTATCTTATCTTGTAATTCACAAAAAAAATGGTTACCAAGTTGCAATTCTAAAATTTTTATGATGCATTAAAGTTAAAAGTTCAATTCTATAATTAATATAATTGTAATATGTACTAAACGTTTGCATACCACTCTCTTAATAATACGGGTATCCCCCTTCCTTTGACTTAAAAAAAATTAAAAGTTCAATTCTATAATTAATAGTAGTAATTTTAATAATATATTGATACAATCTTGGGTTGATCTCTCTACAGCTAATGCAGCAAGTAACTCTTCATACTTGTTCATTTCATTTGCTCCTCAATATGGGAATTGTTTGCTCAAGTAGATGTAGATGTCACCGGTTTTGGTCCATTTCCCATTCCTTTAATATATCATGATCTTTTGCGCATTACTGCATCATAAACCTGATCAGCAGTCATGTGGTTTCTTTCTAACTCTGAAGTCTCAAGCATGACCACCATTTCTTTTTTGAAAAGTTGACAAATTCACTTTAAATGAAAAATGTTATAAAATATTATAGATCATAATAATAGTTGAAGATTTGTATTGCTTAATGTTTCTAAAATCACATACATAGTTCTCCTCAGTTTCATTTATAATCCACTTGTCATTCTTGCAACGTGTGGACTTAAACAAAGCAATTGTATTAGGCACAAAACATACCTCATCTTGGTAAAATAAATAAGCAATAATCAATTAAATATATATCTCAATTGGACCATAAATGAAATTTAATACATACGAGTTCATTAAAGACCGGCACAATGTGTTCACTATGAATGAGAGAAAGAATAAGAAAATATTAACTAAAATGAATTAGCTATAAATTTTAAATTTAATTATATGATCTTATATTAAATATATATATATATATATATATATATATATATATATATATATATATATAATATGATTCAACTTCATCACAATTACTCAATACAAACCATTCAACCTTATTAAGTTCTTCCTTAGTTAATTTTTCATATTTCCAAGTGCCAAAGAGACGAACCTTATGTGAAAATATTGACAACCCATCATGTGTTTCTTGTCTATCATTATTTCTATCTGGTTTGTTGAAACGAGTCTCTACTCCATTAAGGTATAAAGAAAGAAAAATTAAGCATTCGTTTGCAACATAACCCTCTAATCCTTCCGGATGAGCTTTATTTCTCACATAATGTTTAAGTGAGCCTAAGAACCTACAACAAGAATATAATGATGTTTTTATATTATATTACAATATAAGTGTTGGTAAGGTAAATAGAGATCAGAGTTAATGAAAATTATTATATGAAGTATATATCACCTTTCAATCATAAACATTCATCTAAACTGTACTGGTCCACCTAGAGCAACTTCTTGTGGAAGGTGAATTGCTAGATGTATCATGACAACGAAGAAAGTCGGTGGATAAATCATCTATAACTTTCAAAGTATATGAAACAATATCATTTTGTAAGACATCTAAATCTGCCACCTTTAAGATCTTATAACACAACTTCCTAAAGAAATCCTCTAATCCAGATAACACATTGGTAACTTCTTTTTCTAAACTTACTCCAACAGGTAATACTCTTTGTAATAAAACATAGCAGTCATGGCTTTTTTAAACCCATAAGTTTAACATCACCATTCACACACCTAGAGATATTAGAAACATAACCATCTGAAAACTTAATAGACTTCAAAAATTCTGCAAATTTCAATCTCTCTTCTCTTGTTAACATATAACATGGATGTGGAACTTCATATGATCCATCTTATTTCTTAACCAAATGCAATTCCTTCCTAATATTCATATAATATAAATCTTGTCTTGCTTTCAAAGTGTCCTTATTTTCTCCATCAATATTTAGCAAAGTTCCAATGATATTATCACATATGTTTTTCTCAATATGCATAACATCAAGATTGTGCCTTAATTTCAATTTTTTCCAATAAAGAAGCTTGAAGAATATATACTCTTTTTACATCAGTTAAGGTCTTCAAGATTTCATTTCCTTTTTCTTTTGTTTGGATGCTTCCCAAATGGGTTGTTGCTTATTTCATGTAGTTGCCTTAACACTTCCTCACGGATAATAAGCTCATGAGCTTGGTCTTACTTCACCGTTGAGAAATGAAAGAAGACAACGCAAAGGGACAACGGAATCTAAGCCCACACCAGATAGGGAAAACGAGGAAGCGACTGACTGCAGTCCCTGAGCCCAGTAGCATGTAGCAAGCCAAAAGTTTGACTTGAACAGAGCGAGATCCGTTGCATGAGCAACCCGACCGTGCCTTACATGTGCTCTACAGGCCGCACTTCTCTTGATAACTCCAAAGGGGCACTTCGACTTTCCACTTTCCCATTAAACTTCTTGCTTCGACTCCATGTGTGATTAGTGGGCAAGAAACGACGATGGCCTATATATCCCAACTTATTCCTTAATCTAACAGAACATAGCTCATCATTGCAAACTAGGCAAGCCATGTATCCTTTAGTAGACCATCCAGACAAGTTGCCATAAGCTGAAAAATCATTTATAGTCCACAGGATAGAAGCATGTAATTGAAAATTTGTTAAAGAACAATCATCATATGTTGTCACACCTCTTTCCCATAATTCTATGAGATCTTCGATTAAAGGTTGCAAATAAATATCAATATATATTTCTTTCAGGTGCTTTATGGCCAGGTATAAGTAATGTTAACATAAAGAATGGATCCTTCATACACATCTATGACGATAAATTATAAGGGATTAATATAATAGGCCACATGCTATAAGAATTATCTATATTACCAAATGATTGAATCCATCTGAAGCTAAACCAAGCCTAACATTTCGTGCATCATTAGCAAACTATGAAAACTCTTGATCAAAATCTTTTCAAGCCTTAGAATCGGCCGGATGATGCAAATATTCACCATCATCAATTTGTCTTTCTTTATGCCATCTCATATCTTTTGCAGTTAGTTTTTATTTTTTATTTTATTTTATTTTATTTACATAAAAAATCTTTGAAGCCTAGGTTTTAGAGGAAAGTATCTCAATATTTTATGAGGAATATTCTTTCATTTCCCATTCTTAACTTTCCATCTATAAGTACCACAAATAGGACAAAACTCATGTTTCTCTAATTCTTTCCAAAATAATGGACAATCATATTCGCATGCATGAATATTTATATATCCCAATCCCAAACTACGAAGCATAGCTTTAAACTCATAATGAGAATAAGGAAGTGTATTCCCATCAGATAAGCACTTAGCAATTCAAACAACATGCCAAATGATTTATTACTCCATTTATTATGCACTTTCAAATGAAGCAACTTCAACGTACAATTTTGAGAATTTATTGCAACCTAGATATAATTCTTGTTTTTCATCCCTCAAAATCATGATACCAAAATCATCAACATCACAACTACTTTCTATATTGGGATTTAAATGAGAGTTGAAGTCCACAATTTTCATATTCATTTAAGAACTCTTGGACTCCATCTATGTTTTGCTCACTTAATCATCATCCTCAATTTGAAAATCATTTATAACTTATTCTTGAAAAATATTGGTGGCTCTCCATGGAATATCCAACGTCTGTAACCTGTGTCTATACCATTTTGGTGCAAATGCATGTATACTAAACTTTGATTTAAGAAACATGTGTTTAAGCATTTTTTACATGGACACCTTATCTCAAAACCATGTCCCTTGTTCTTAACCACAAATATAATAAATTCTTAAGTCCTTCAATATATTCATCGGACCTTTTATTTTGTGTCATCAATGTCTTATCCTTGGTGAAACACTTTACCTATTATATAATACAAATAATGATTTACAAGTAGGGATGGCAATGTGCTTCGCCCTCGACGGAGATCCCCAATCCCCGTCCCGCCCCATCTCTGAATACACACACACACACACACACACACACACACACACACACACACACACATATATATATATATAGCGAATCAAATAAAAAAGCTCAACGGGTAAAAAATGCGGGCAATTTCCAGCGTTAGATGCAATCTAAATCAACAGCACAAATTGAATTTTAATTAAAAAATGCGTGGTGGTATACTTGTAATTTTGAGTAAATAAGTCAACTTGTCTTTTGTATTTGAGTGCACATTTGTCCTTCTTCGAGTACACATTTTTCCTCCTTCGAGTGCATCACTTTTATTTCAGTACTTAGTTTCTCCTTTGAGTGCACATCTTTGTGCCTTTTGAGTGCAAATATTTTGGCCTTCAAGTGCACGTTTTGTAGCCTTCAAGTGCGTGTTTTCCTTTCTAAGAGTGCATAATTAATTTCCTGCGAATTTCCTTTTTAGTGTCCTTTTTTTTTTCCTTCTCTCCCTTGCCTTCTAGTGATCGTCTTTATTCTTTCAAGTGCTCAATTTAATACCTACAAATGTATGTGTGCCTTACTATTGTGTAAAAATTAAAAAAATAACTTAGCTTTAGATCAAGTGAACCCTTTTTTCCTTCGGTGTAGATTTTTTTGACTTCAAGTGCACAGTTTTATGCCTTCAAGTGCACAATTTTTGCGCAGTATTTATTATATCTTTTGCATTCTTTTCAATAACATATAACTAAATTTATAATGAAATTTGTGAGATTTACAAACGATTTGTATGGGTAATTGGTTTAATAACACTTAAGTTGAATAACCTCCCTTTTTGGTACCATAAATTGCATCAATTGCACATCTATTTGCCTTTGAATGCAATTTTTTTTTGTCTTCAAGTGCACATTTTTACATTCAAGTGCCCACATACCGCATTTTTGCACGGGAAGTGGAATGTGTACCTGATCATATATATAAATATATATAAACGGCTGTCTAGGGGAGAAATAAGAACGATTTACAACTGTCCACGTCCAGATCAACGAATCAGATGTAATTTAAAAAATTCGACGCGATGAAATTTTCATAAATAACTCAAACTTTGGTGCAAGTAAATGTCTTTTAAGTGCAAGTAGGTGGTGCATCTTTGCAAGTAAAAAGTGCAAGTAAAATTGCTTATAAGTGCATCTAGTTTCACTTACAAGTGCAAGTAATTTACCTTGTTAACATTCGTGCACCTAGGTGCAACTAGTTATAACGCTAGGTGCAACTAGTTATAACATTAGGTGCAACTAGTTATAACGTTAGGTGCACTTAGTATTGATGCTCATTGTAAATTTTACTTGCACCTGTAATACATTTTACTTGCACTTGTAATACATTTTACTTGCACTTGGGTGCAGTGCACTACATGAAACTACTACTTGCAATTGTAATACATTTTACTTGCACTTTGATGTTCAATTATTTATAAAAATGTCACCACATTTTTTATTTATTTATAAAAATCAGTGTTTCTCATTCATTAGATCTGGACACGTGGCGATTGTCATACGTTCTGAGTTCTCTCATGGGCGCACTGTTCTCACCTGAACGCAGCCCGTATATATATGAACGTCGAAGTACAAGTAATGTACCTTGTTAACATTCGTGCACCTAGGTGCAACTAATTATAACGTTAGGCACCTAATTATAACGTTAGATGCACTTAGTATTGATGCTCAGTGTAAATTTTACTTGCACCTGTAATACATTTTATATGCACTTGTAATACATTTTACATGCACTTAGGTGCACTATATGAAACTGCTACTTACACTTGTAATACATTTTACTTGCACTTCGATGTCAATTACTTGCACTTAGGTGGTTGATGCGGTGCTGTTGACGATTCGTGCGTGGTCTGTGTGGTGTGCCAACGTTGCACACACACACATATTCTCTTTAGATAATGATAGAAAAACTAGTTTTGGTGATTTCTTTTCCTGGTGTGCTCTCATGTCAACTATATATAAACTACCATCTCAAATTTAGGCTGCTGATTTTGTTTGTTCTCACTAACGGATCTCTAATTTTAAAATTATACATCCACTTTATCATTGTACACTCCTGATACCCTGTGCATCCAAACTGCTACATGGATCTCAAGGTTAGTGAGGATGGGGCAAATGAAAAGGGGACAGAGCATAACACTCACAATCATCCTTCAGTAAGATAGTACTAATGTGATTATGGGTTAGTCGAGTCATCAGTCATGTTTGAGGTTAGTGTATACGCGGAGCAGTATCATCGTTGATTGTATTACTGGGAGTTGATGATCACCGTTCAGTGCTTTAATAGTACTTGTGATTATGTGTACTGGAGTAAATGAAGTTGCTTGACAGTTGACATCCTGTGATTATGTGATACTTTTTGATTGTTTTTGATTAGTAAATGAACATCCTTTTCTAAATTAGAGCCTCAATTATCTAATAAATTTTAGGTTTTCAAAAAAAATCTAATT
Organism: Ipomoea nil; assembly: GCF_001879475.1. NCBI lineage: Eukaryota > Viridiplantae > Streptophyta > Magnoliopsida > Solanales > Convolvulaceae > Ipomoea > Ipomoea nil. Next base: position 2,312,420 of record NW_017617577.1, read on the forward strand.
AAGTACTGAACACTATTAATTACTATTAACTCAGGTAGCATAATTTGATTACTAGCAAATGCAGTATACTTGTACTAGATACCAATCATCCTAGAGTTAATTAATAATAATGCTAAGTTGAGTGACCAGGGCCGGATTTTGGGCTGTGCAAGCAGCCCAACAGCACAGGGCCCCAAATTTTAGAGGGCCCAATATTTAATTTTTACTTAGCTACTTAAGATATTAAAAGAGATAAAAATTTCAATTAATTTTTAGAGATTACATAGAAGAATGGTAAAAACATGTGACTATTGTGTTTCCTTTGGGAAGTTAAAGGTTCAATTCTAGCCTGTGACATCTTTCATATTCTCAAGCTTTTGATAGGGCCTCGTATGAACTACGGACGAGCACAGTACTATTAAGCTAGATCGTGCCGGTGAAATTACTATGCGTTATTTAGTATGCAGCAGACAAGGGGCCAAAGGCGGTGGTCACATTGAAAGACAGTGTAGGTATGTAGTAGTGGCAACCGGCAACGGCCGAGAATGGTTTCTAACAGAGTTGGGAGCAACGTCAAGATTTGTTTTAGGAAAGAGGATACTGGGGAGTTTAAGGTATCCGTATTTATAGAGGAACAAAACCACAGGTTGTGCTTGGAGGGTGCTAAATTATTTATGTGAGGTAACCGGAAGCTTAATGTGGCTCAACATGCATTTTTATCGAATTGTGTTAAGGCTAATGTTGGCACTTCTACAGGGTTCCGGCTATGCAGGAAGGTCGTAGGCTCGTTTGAGAACGTAGGTGCAACGGCGGAGTGCACTGTTGTAAATGCACAAAATTTGGAGCACAGGCAGATCACTACTTCTGATTAAATTTTGGAGCATGCATGCTTTGTCAACATAAATCTGCTTATTAAACCTTGGACCTTGGTGCACAAATTGGACTTTGGTGAACAAATTAAATTTTGGTGGACTGAGGGTGTTGTTTTTTTTTTTTTTTTTATTGGTGAGCTGCATGACCTGCCGTGATAACTCATCTTATTAACTAGGATACAACAGAAAGAACTTTGGTTACTGTTAAGTGTTTCTATCCACCTTGATCGGCCAAGGGTACCTGGGATTGCAAAAGTGCTTTTTGAACACTGGTAGGCTAGGCGTGTTCCCTCATGTTTGTTTGGGTGCACGGTTTGCCGTGAATCTACTTGTTATTAAAGTAGGATATTGCAGGAAAATCAATGGGTGCATTGAAGTGATTCTTTCCGGCCAGTGTGGTGCACCCATACGGAGGTGCACTGTTGACAAGGTTTCAAGTGTTTATAGCATTGTAATAAGTAGATATCCTAATGCAACGTTTTTTTAAATAGCTAGATTATTAAGCTAAGTTGGTTGTGCACAAGGATTCAGTATAGTGCACACAGTTCACTGAAAACAGCATTATAATAAAAAGTTATCCTAGTGCATGCAACGATTTTTGTTCCAAAAATAAAGAGGCATGCATGCGCTGCTTATCGGCCTCCGGTCTTATTTTCCACCACTCAGGTTTCCCATGTTTCCCTTCCCTATATTGGCTTACCAGACATTAGACGCTCATACCGTGCTACCCGCTAGGCGACCGATACCTTGTGCACGTTCATATCAGACATTATGATATCGTAGGTCTGCTAACTGCTCTTTGTCACCTCTAGTTACGTTATATATATGGCAATCCCACTCCCTGGGGTCTTCACCAAGCTAAGGTAGGATTCCATGTGCCGCATCGCATTGCATATACACCGGCCTCTTGCGGATTTGTTGTTTTGCGCCATACCATCTGCATCCGCTTTGGCTTCATGTTCCTTATCAGAACTGCACGAAAAGGTTATTCCTGCTGGCTGTCTAGGAAAGATGGTAACAAATCCATCTGCAAAAGAAGATACACCATAATATAGAACTGGTAAACTCTAGTTTGTTGCAAATCCAAAACGCTAGGAAAGACAAGTTTTTCATGCATTTAAAGTAAGTATGCTCAACTCAACGGGTAACCCATCAAAAGTACATGTACCATACTTGTGAATGCACACACTATGCATTTAAAATTAGATATATAGCATATATAATCAGTATGTTTTAGTTTTCTAAATGTACAACTGCAATGCATTTAAAGCCAGAATGCACAATCAGAATGCATTCCCTTTGTATATGCTCATTTGTAATGCATTTGAAGTAACACTGCACAACGGGACAACCAACCCATAGCATTGATTATACCATTCAGAAGAGTGCACACACACAGCATTCAAAATTTGATACCACAAACAGAATGCATTCCATTTAAAATGCATTCGATGTTAGAGTGCACAACGTGACAACCAACGGATAATACCACCCCACAGATAACACAATCCCAGAGCACAACATATAATTATTGTAAATTTAACTTTAACTACATTACTACTTGACAATCTGTCTTTAAATAAGCACAGATCTTTCTCATATGCATGTTGGTAGTATTGCGCATGGAGAGTATTTAGTGCCATTGTTAATCTTGGTTAGGTGCATAACCCTCAACATAGTTCATTGAAAACATTTCCATTCCTACTTTCAGACCCAACCACCCGCGCAATGCACCGCCCCAAACGTATTGCACTTAGCTTCCAGCCACCACCAGTATGCAAAACACCATAGCGAGGCTGCCGTTCGACAATAAGGGCTGCGAATCGTCCAGCGAGGAGACCACGCCCAAAGGCTGAGGCGCTAAGCGAAGGAAATGGATTTCACCCGCACACGGATAAACCTCCCAAATTGACCACTGCTGAAACAGTCTAAGTAGAAGACCAAAATACCCCTTGTGCATAGACTACTAGATGGGACACGGTGCACCTGGTCGACGTGTACCCTAATTTATGGCCATTTATCAGTATAAATGCACGGCCAATATGAGTGCACAAATGCACATGATAATTGAAGTTCACACCAGAACTCTATTATATATATATATATATATATATATATATATATATATATATATATATATATATATATATATATATATATGGGGAAGCAACTTGGAACCACTAGACCACAAGGTCTTTGGCACATGTCAATTTGTTTACTTCATCTAACTTTTAAAAATAAATGTGATATTATTACTATTATATATAAATTTATAACTACATATATAAATGATGTTGATTTTCAAAGTTTAAAAATGTGAAAGGTAAAATATATTATTATGATTTTAGCATTCTACTAATGACAAATATATATATATATATATATATATATATATATATATATATATATATATATATATATATATATATATATGTATGTATGTATGTATGTATATTTTACCTTTCACGTACTTTATGTGTAAAGCGTATACACCTTAAGTGTATAACTGACGCACCTTAAAAGGCGCACATTAACTGTTAAAATGACGCACCTTAAGTTTCAACAAAAAACGCACATTAAGTTCTCAACTGAAAAAGTGACGCACCTTAAGCACGGAAACCACACACCATAAGAAGGAACACGACGCACCTTAAGCAGGGAAACCACACACCTTAAGAAGGAACACGACACACCTTAAGCACAAAAATTACGCACCTTAAGTTTGACCAATACATAAAAAGATCATATTGTCACCGTGTTTTTTTAATCTGTGTTCAATCTAGACGGTTGATTTTAGCGAGATTAATGGCTATCATTCAACCGCATCTTTCACCTGGACACATCCATTGCATTTGATCTCTCTCTCTCTCTCTCTCTCTCTCTCTCTCTCACTCACTCACACAGTGACTACCCAAAAATTTATTTTTTAAATTCTATTTTGCGAAATTCCAAAATAGCTATTTTTCACTCTTCCAAATTTTTTTTTTTTTTTAAACAGTGTTTGAATTAATTATTTTAGCCATGTTTTTAAAATAAATTCAACACGAGATTTATTCCATTTCTAAAATCCTAAATTCTCGGGTACATTAGGTACCAAATTTTGACCCAAAAGTCAATCTGAGTGAAACCGGAAGAAATCTGAGAAACCTGAACCAAGTGTTTATCAAGAAAACATTTTTCGAAAAACTTATTTTTGATCCCAAACTATTTAAAACCACATTTCTAGACTATGATCCATGTTGCAAGGTGGACCATAAACTTTCTACCACTTGTTTGATATTTTTGAGAGCCAACCAAAAGACCACTTTTCCCTCCACCAATCATTGATAATCTTCCTAGGGTTTTGAACCCTATAAGATGCCTCACTAGCCACATTGTTTCCCTGATCTCATTTCTTGGCCTCCCAGTGAACTCTCTGCAAACCAAAGAAGCACAGTAAGTATTTTCTCATCAATCCATTCATTTCCTTCTTAAAGATCTCTATTTCTTTTTTCCTTTAAATCTATGAAGTTCCTTCCTTGTGGTTTTCTTGGTTGTTTGAGGGGTTTAGGAGGTGAAGGAATTGCTAGCTAAGTGGGGAGGAAGAAGGGATCCATACAAGGAAGAAGAAGCAACAAAGGTATAACCCATGGACTCCCAACTACTTATTTGACTCTGTGAATGGCTAGATTGAAGATTAAATGCTTAGAAATGTTAGATTATTGTTATTGTTGAGCTATTAAAGAGTTATTGTTGATATATGTTGGATTTGTGAAGTTTTGGGAGTGTTGTTTTGCACTCGAAGTGTCTAACAGGAGAAGAGGATGGCTCTGGTACACACTGTCTGGTACACCAGATAGCCTCACGGTACTAGCCAACGGACCTCGAGGAGGTCCGCCGGCTAGCACAGTAGAGCAACGGCTCTAGGGGACGTGTAACACCCCTAAATTTTGAAACTTTTAACGCTTATGAAATACAGGCAATTCTATCATTAAATCCCAAACAGAGCATAACTAAACATAATTGTTGGGGTGCTATATATGCCACATCTGAGCTGGAGAACTCAGATGCACAGGCTAAACTATCTAAATACCAGAAATCCTAAAATCAATATCTAATACAACTTCGAGGCACGCAGGCTGATAAAAGAACTAATCTAGCTAGGTTCACGGGTTCAACTAGCGTGCTCTGGAGCTACTCATCTGTGCCTGAAAGCAAAATATATCTGCTCAGCGAATAATGCTAGTAACCCACTCTAACGCGTTAAAATACAATATATATATATATATATATATATATATATATATATATATATATATATATATATGTATATATATATATATATATATATATATATATATATATATATATATATATATATATATATATATATATATATATATATATATATATATATATATATATATATGCCATTTTGAACCAGGAATAGATATATACTTATGAAACTCTAATTTAAAACCGAGAACAGACTCAACAGGTAAGGGTAGGCACATTCATCAGATATAATCACGCATATGAAGATATTATCACACACCCTAAGGTCACAAGACTATTTCACATCATTCATATCAGTATATAATCATTATCTCAACACGTAAACACATTTGGTGGTGCCGCAGGACCAATCGCATGCCCATATATGAGGGTCAGCGCATATAACTCTGACACGGCCTCGAAGCACCCTGCCTTGTACCGCAACACAAGGGGATTGATCGCAACCAATCGATGAACCGCAGCTGATTTATAACGTTTGATCGCAACCAAACGGTGGACCGCAGCCCGAATAGTAGGTATATCTGATCGCAACCAGATTATAGACTGCAACCCTATATATATTTATATACCCGTCCGATCGCAACCGGCCGGGTTAACAGCCGATGGTTCTCAACCCATCCAACTGCCTGTATAGCCAATTGATTGCAACCAATTGGGGTATCATGCACAAATAACATATATCCAAGCACATGCAGCCCACATTAACACATAAGGAGGGGGAAATCATACATATATAACTTATGCGTGGTCAACCACATTACTAGAGATACGCCTAAGAGTTCATGCATCTTCATCCTAGGCCAACGGGATACCAATTCGACTAGCATGCAATACACAAGACTCTTTTATCCTATGAACGGTACCCGATACATCAAACTAGACTCAAGCACGACAAATAGGATCCAATGGGATGCCACGGGGCACGGGGAAACATCAAACGGGGAAAACCACCACGTTCCATGCTGGAAGTCCAGCGGGTGGCCGGCGGGTGGAGGGCCACCCGCCGGCGGCACATCACGAGGCAGCGGGTGCCCGGCGGGCAGACGCCTACCGGCTGCCGGGCGGCCTCATGGGGTAGCGGGTAGGTGGCGGGTACCCCTGCCCCCACCTATCCCCCACTGACTCTTATGTAATAATTCAGTCTCGGGATTCCTCGTGGAGCCCGAAACCATGTCCAGACACATTTAAACACAAACGACGACACCACGTAATCAAGTAATGGATTAAAACCAAGAATCACATTAAACACATCCTAACATGACTTCTAAACATAACCAGACTCAATACCCGAACATGCAAAATCCCACCCAAACATACCAAGAATATCACAATATGAAATCCACGTTTTAACCCTAGGGCTCTAGTCATAATTAAAGTACAAGATCATAATTTATCTTAAAATCAAGAACATCAAGATTATCACATAAGCATCAAGATCAACACATAAATATCAAGATCATCCCATAAACATCAAGATTATCTCATAATCATCATAAAAGCCTTATCAAGACACAAACATCGAATTGCATATCAAAGGAGCCAAAGAAGAAGATTATAGCAAGGAAAATAGATTTTGTTGAGACATGGGTTACCTCTTAGCCTTAATTAATCCCCCCTTGGCTATTAAGGTTATTCTCTAAGATTTCCATCTGATTGATCTCCATAGGCTTGGTGGTGGGGAATCTACCGGGAATATTTTCGTGTAATATAACTATGGGTGGTAAGGGTTCTAATTGCTTTCTAATCCCCTATTTATAGAATCAGGAATCCTAATCATAATCTGAGTAATAAAGGCCTACTTTCTTTATTCCTAATAGATATATAGGTCTAGGATTCCCAATTAGAATCTGACTAGTAAAAGGTTTATTCTCTTTATTCCTAATAGGCTTAACTCAAGTTTAGGCAAGGGTCCACAATCCATGGTGGACCACGTTAATTAATTAAAGGGAATTCTAACCAAATTAAATCCTTTTTAATTATTATTAACGAAATTAATTAAATAATTAATTCGGGATTGAAGGCCGTAACACGGGGTGTTACAGGACGGATCATAGCATGATCCGCCGCCCAGGGCCGGCGCTTGGCGGAGCCAAGTGGCGGGGTTTCCCAAGCCCCGCCACCAAGCTCCGCCAGGTCAAAAAGAGTTTCTGGTCGGGCCCTCTGTGGCTCAGCTACGTGTCGTTCGGATCGGGACTCGTGGGCCCTTGAGGCTCGGACACTCGGGTTTGTTACGACGCACTTGTAGAAGTTAGTTTCGTTGAATTTGGAGTTGAAATGCTTGTTTTACAGTAGAAGTTGTGTTGAGATTTATTCTTGTTGTGTTCTGTAAATTGTTTGCAGTGAAGGAAAAATAGAAGTATTTGAGCTTAGTTATTTGAGAAAAGAAGCATGATCATTATCTGATAGTTTTGATTGAAAAGCATGTCTATGTACTTATTGTTATTTATTGAGAAGCTTTGCAAAGATTGTGAGAATTTGGATAAGTCCAGTACATGTATTTCCTAGTTTACAGTAAAGAGAATTTGCTAGAATTTGAAGTACATTTTGAGCTTAAAGAGCATGATCAATACTTGCTAAGTATTTGCTAAGAAGTTTTGCTAAGTGTTGAATTATAGGCATGAAATAGTACCTTATTTCCTTGATTCACAGTGAAAGAGAAATTGAGATTTACTTTACAGTAAAAGAGCATGCTTAGCATTTCATGGTTACAGTGCATCATTGGCTCTTAGTAAGCCTAAGTTTTCTCTCAAAAATCTATATCTATTTTGGAAAACCATTATCTAGTTGCATTGAGAAGTTTGCATGATAGTTGATTTCCAATTTGTGAGAAATGAGAAGTTGTTGAGAAACTACGTGCATGAGCTTGCATAAGTTAAATTGTTGCATGAGAAAGAAGCGCATGAGTTATATCTATATATAAGTATTGTGAGGAGTTTGAGGTTGGAGACCCTTTGGACTATGTCCTTTCGGAAGATAAGAGAAAGACAGAAAGTTGAGAAAGAAACAGACATTGCGATCCGATATGAAGTAACGAGGTCGATATTCCCGAGTTACTAGGTTGGATACTACTCGCCGGGTTTGGAATCCCGGTTAGGGGGTGTGCACACTGACAAGTACGATACCTGATTCCACAGAGTTTGAGAAAAGAACCAAGAGAGTGGTTCTGTGGGCGAGATGAGTATTAGGTCGGCTAGATGCCAAGCCCAGATAGGCCCGTTCACATTGTAGTGAAGTTCCTACCTCGCCCACAAGTAAAGAAAGTAAGAAAGAAAGAAAGAAAGCAAGCAAGTCAAGAGACTCAAGTGAAAGAAGAGAAAAGCGAGTCATTGTGACTCAACAAGAAACCTCCACAGAACAAGTGTTCATTGATACAAAAGAGCGAGTGCATATGTATATCTATCTATATACTTATACTTAAAGCATCATGATTATCTTGTTGCATGGCTTTCATGACTTGCATGTTTAGCATTAAAGCTTGAAGAGAAGTATGATACTACATTGTTGTTTATTGATCGACTTGATAGCATGAGTTTGCTTGTTAAAGTTAAAGTTCATTCTTATCTATCAGTATGAGCTATGTTTAGAAATATCTGTGAAAGCATGAGATTTATGACAAGTTGAGTACTTAAGAAAGCATGCTTAATTGATAGTTAGGTTGCAAGCATATAGAACTTATTGTTGAGTATGGTTTGAGTTATTGCTTAAGTAATTGAAAGCATTTGATTTAAGTATGAATACCAAATATTTTCCAAAAGTATATATATAGTACTTTACAAGGTTGAGTGGCGTTATACTTAGCATTCGTGCTAACGAGTTGTTTTCTATTTACTTGTTTGTTAACCCCTTTCAGGTGGACCCAGTGTTTGAGCACGCTCAAGATAGATTAGCACGTAGCTTAGAGTTGCTAGATGTTATTCTACACTCTGTTTTTTATGGTTGTTTAAAACTCTGTTGTTTAGATGTTTTGTAGACTGATGAGCTTGAGTCTAGACATTACTTATCCTAGCCTGTGCAGTCATCGTGTGTGGTGACTGTGGCAGTGACACCTCTTTTGAGATTTGTTTTAAGTTATTAATCATATCTTTTCCTTGTTTAGTTATCTTTTGAGTTAAGTGTTGGGATTTAGATTTAAGAAAAGTGAGGTGACACACACACACACACACACACACACACACACACACACACACACACACACACACACACACACACACACACACACACACACACACACACACACACACACACACACACACACACACACACACACACACACACATATATATATATATATATATATATATATATATATATATATATATATAAATCTAATAAGTGTGACTGAAAGTTGGTACCCTTCATTTATGTCCATTTTTCTGTTATCTTTTTTGATACATTAAGCTATAAATGTTGTACTATATAATTTTTTAGACAACAATGCCCATACGGTTATAACTTCCGTTATCTATTTCCATTACTGTTACCATACACTTGCATCCACCATATATTTTCTTACATTCTTTAATTGTTTTAATTGTAATAATGTATGTAGATATTATATTAGAATATGTAATAAATAAATTATTAATCATACCATAATTATTAATATACTTTTTAATATATAATATGAATTCTACAACTATAAATTTTATGAATTTTTAAAATAAATTATAAACTTTTATTTTTTAAAAAAATTATAACTATAATTTTAACATTGAATACTAATGTTGGGCACTTAGTTTTGCGCATCGCGCATAGAAAAGACTAGGCCTATACTAATAAGAGCCAAAGAGAGTTAGGCCTATAATGGGTAGAAAAAATGACGGTCAAATTTTTTAATCAAATGAATGTCTCAGATTGATTATATTTTAATTTTTCCTTGAGATTTCCTAATTTACCCTTAATTATATGATTATCCGTTAACTTTTCCGTTAAATATTATCTTCTCAGTTAATATTTGTTAGTTCACTGTTAACTTACTCATTGATTTCAATATGAAAGGTCTTAGGTTCGTACTCCATCTCAATCAAAGTTGGCATAGTTGGTACTCTATTTTACTCTTATTAAATTAAATAATAATTTAGTAGCTACAACAAAAAATAATAAATATGCATTTCTTTAATTTAGAATTATGTGTCTACAATGCCTTTATTAAAAAAAAATTATTCATTATCAATAAATTAGATAAGAGAAATAATTTCATTAGTTATATTGTCTTTTTTTTTTTTTTTAAGGTCAACCAATGGGTTGTATTTATAGATAAGCTGAAATAGAGTCAGGCGGGACAGTGTCCCAATATATAGCCGTATCGTACTGAAAAGCTGTAGAAGCTAAACTATGTGCTAAATAATTTTACGATCTAGGAATGAAATTAATACGGAAAAATGCAAAAGTAGATATGTAGTGTCTGCATCCATCAATAGCATAGCCAATGTATGATCGTGGCGGCGGATCTGCTGAAGTCAAATAATTTCGAAGAGTCTGACAATCTGTATAGAGCTCAATAGATTGTTCACCACGCGTACGTAACCAAGAGAGGGCCTCCTTACATGCATATGCTTCGGCCATAAGTGGAGAGAAACAATGGGGTAAGGCCGCACTGTACGCTGAGACAAACCGATCGTCCGCACCCATGAGTACCGCTCCTACTGTAGCTGAGTTGACCGTATGATGATAGCCGACATCGACATAGCACTTGCTCAGCCGTTGCATAGGACACTGGGGCGGTGGCAGCAGTTCCGGACTCTGGTGGGTAACGTGGCGCGAGGCTCTCGGCTGCTGTACATCTCGAACATTGTGATTTGTATTGGCAGTAGGCGGTGGCAGTGGCTCGGCCACGTTGTGGTGGGTAGCTGTAGCCATTGGGGCGGATGCTCCATTTGGTGCATTGGCGTGGACTTGTTGCCATGTGTGCATGGCGGTTTCGGCCATAGCTAGCACCCTTTTTGGGAGTGGTAAGTATGCATCCTATACCGCTCCATTCCGGGCCCTCCATAGATGATAAAGAATTGCAGCTGCGTAAATAATTCCATCAGAATCTAGAATATTTAATATTGCACTAAACCATTCATAAAAAACATTCGCCACAATATTTGGGAATGAAAGGTTAGATAGTGCCCAAATGGATTTTGCATATTCACACAAAACCAATGAATGCATAATATCCTCATTGGCAACCCCACACATGGATAACGGATCAACTTCTACCCTTTTTATAAGTAAATTGTTGGTAGTGGGAAGGATATTACTTATAGCTCTCCATAGAAAGGTTTTCCATTTGGGTGGAATTTTTTGCTTCCATAAAGTGAGCCATTTAGTGAAGCCCATATTTACATTATTCTCATAACTTCCAACAATGCACCTATAACCATTATTAACCAAGTAGCAATCTCTGGGGTCCACATGCCAATACTACATGTCATCATAATCTGGGGAAACTGGTATCTTTATGATCCTATCCACATCATTTGGCTCAAAAATATCAGTGAGCAAATGATGATCCCATGTTCCTGTCTCCTGATCAATTAAATTCATCACTTTAACATTGGCCAACTGAGGTGGCATCTCTGTCTGAATCATAGGGTCCTCTTCATCTTGTAACCAAGGATGTCCCCACACTATGGTAGAATTTCCATTCCCAATTCGTCTTCTCACGCCACTACAAATCCCTAATTTTGTTTGTTGCTGGTTTAATTTATGTAATTATGTGATGCCCTAATAATGGTAGTTGTTGGAAATGTTAGGTTCTAAATTCTGCATCAACTGATTTACTGTATTGGGATCTGGCATACCACCCAGAAGGTCTGGTAAACCAAGTCCACCAAGCCTTTAGCTGCCATAATACTCCGCCATCAGTGGCTAGGGTTATTTCCCATTCCTGCATCTGAGAAAGAGTGCCTAGGATAGTACCTTGCTTTGTAAACTTTTGACACCAATGAGTAGGGGTGAGCAAAATTATCGAAAAATCGACAAAATCGATAACCGACCGAAAATTTCGGTTTTCGGTCGGTCATCGGTTATCAAGTTTCTAAAAATATCGGTTATTCGGTTTTTTGGTTTTTTATCGATTATTGATGTTCAAAATAATCGGTGGCCGAATAACCGACAATATATATACCATTAATGAAATATATATAATATATATATGTTATTTGTAGTTTAGCCCAATAGATGCCCAATCCATAAGCAAAGCCCAATGCCTTAATATCAACCAAAATAACCCAATCTGCCAAAGCAATATAATATCCTATAATAATCTAACACTATTTCACTAAAACACTAACATCCCTTCGACAATCCCCAATTCAACATTTCAACCCACAAAAATCCCTAAAACGAGTCTCTCTGTTTCAGGCTTCATCGGCATCTCGTTCAGCGATGCAAATCACAATCGACTTTCAAGGTTTCACAGTTCTCACGATCAACCTTCGGCACCAGCTCTTGGCACTCGGCCAGTCGGTGGCTCAGCCCATTGGCATCTTCTCTTTGATCTTCACCTCTTCAAAGTTCATTTTGCGGTTCTGCCCAAGTCACAGTTCTCAGTTCTCACAAACTCGCTCCAAGGTATTTTGTTTTGGTGACTACACTGATAGTAGTCTTCTCTTTGATCTTAGAAATGATTGGAACTTGAAATTTTAGAGTTTTGATTTTGGATTGTAAGTTGTGTCATTTATAATTGAATATATTAGCCGTCTTCTCTTTGATCTTGGAAATGCTTGGAACTTAAAATTTTAGAGTTTTGATTTTGGATTGTAAGTTGTATAATTTAGAATTGAATATATGATGTAATAGTATAATGTTATTTATTTGAAATTTACCTTTGCTTTGTGCAATTCTCGGTTATTCGATAACAGGTATAATCGACCGAAACCGACCTTTTCGGTTTCGGTCGGTTAGGTATAAATAATCGGTCGGTTACTAGAACCTTAAAAAGGCAAAGGCAATCGGTTAATCTGTTTTCGGTCGGTTATTGACTGTAACCGACCGATGCTCACCCCTACCAATGAGCTAGTATTGGTAAGTAGCCTCCAAGCCTGTTTACCCAACAGTGCTACGTTAAATGCTCTCAGGTCTTTAAAACCCAGACCTAGTTATATTGTCTTTATTTTTCTCCAATATAAAATTCTTTACATTCAAATTCATCAATTGATTATATTCGCTACATTGTCCTTACAATGTCTTTATTCAAAAAAAAAAAAAAATATTCATTACCAATAAATTAATTAAGAGAAATAATTTCATTAGTTATATTGTGTTTATTTTTCTCCAATGTAAAAATTCTTTATATTCAAATTCATCAATTGATTATATTCACTACATTGTCTATTATTTTTTTTTGTGCACTATTTTTAATTAAATATCAAAGTTATAATACAAAATAATGCTATATATTTATTTACCAAGTATTTTATTAATACCATGAAAAAATTTAAAAAAATATATAATTAAGCCAATCATATTAACTACTTGAGGAATTTGTGGACAAAGAGAGTATTCTACTACTACAGAAATGTATTACAACGTTGCCCTTTTAACATCGGTTCTTTACAAAACTGACGTTAAAAATGTAAAATAATTTTCATTTTTTTATAAATACATATAACATCGATTTTTAGTTAAAACTAATGTTATATATAATGAAATAAAAAAAAATGAAATTAGAAATTATATGACGTCGGCTCGTAAATTATTGGACAGGTTCTTAAAATTGTTGTGAATTGTAAAAGATGTACAAGATTAATGCGGTGGAAAATCGTAAAATAAAAATATAATAAAAACTACGTCGATTATTTATAAATAACTGACGTCATTTATTATTATTTTTTTATTTTTAAAGTTAACATAAGACGTCGGATTTTACAAAAAAATCGACGTATTATGTCACTTTATTTTTTTAAAAAAAATATACGACGTCGTTTTTTTTAACTGACATCGTATCTCTTTATTTACAACGTCTGCGGCATAGACATCAGCCGAAAACGGACGTTAAGTGTCTTAAAAAACAGACGTTATAAGCGATTTTTGTAGTAGTGTTCAAATCACACAACAAATTAAAGTGAGAAACTATCGCGCAATGTCTTTGTTTGGCAATCAGCGGTTAGCTTTAGCGGATTATATTAGTGGATTTGACCAGCAAATTATAGCAACGGTTGGTAAAAAGATATTTGAAAAAATTAGCTGTTTAGATTAACATGTAAAATGACCTAAGGGTATAATAATAATAATAATAATAATAATAATAATAATAATAATAATAATAATAATAATAATAATTATTATTATTATTATTATTATTATTATTATTTAATAATAATAATAATAATAGTATTTTAATAAAAGAAATAAAAAAAAACATATGGGGAGCCGAACGTTCGACTCCCCTTAGTTTTTTCACTTTCCCCACATTGATGGGAAAAGTGGCTTGTGAGCCTTGAGGCTCCTATAAAAGGAGTCTTAAGGCTCCAATTTAAAAATAAGCTTGCCCATCCGTTGATGGGCAAGCAGTGAGCTAGCGAAATTGACTCTTGTTATTCAAGGAGTCAAAATGCTCTACAGTTTGAATTTTTATTTTTATTTTTTTAATATAGAGGTGTTTTGGGGAAATCATTCTCAAAAACGCTAAGTGAAAATATTGTTGGCTTGGAACAAATTGTTACTTAAAACTATTGAATAACCAAACACTTTTTTTTAGCATTTTGATCTTTGGGTTACATCATATTTTACCAATCATTCAATATCTTTGGGTTACATTATAATTAAAATTTTTAAATTTTTACTACTTCATTTAAATTCTTTAAATTAGCAAAACAACTAAAGGACTGGTACCGTTGATTCATTCATTGATCTTGTATATATATGCATTTATTAAATATATTAGAACACTTTGAATAAAAAATACTTGATTACTATTTAAAAAAGTTTAGTAACAATTAATGAATCTCCTATATTATATTGTATTAATATACTATGAGTTACATATTTAAATAAACAAATTTGACATTAAATTACTTATGTATGAACTTCTCATATATAATCTTGTATTGATATACTTTCAAATATTTATTTAATTATAAACATTGAATATTAACTCGTTTGCGCAATGCGCATGTAAAACTAGTATATATATATATATATATATATATATATATATATATATATATATATATTCCACTTCTAACATATATATTATTTTGTATTTTGAATATTCTTGTTGTACGCTGGACTTCTTTGCCATATGATTTATTAATTTACAAGTAATTTATTAAACTATTCTCAATTATTTATTATGTTTTTTAATATTAAATTAGTATATAGCAGGGATATATTAGAGATTTTAAAAAGTTGAATGAGAAAATTTAATTGAACTAAACATTTTAATTTAATCTCCAAATAATTTAATTGTTATATTTCTAATGTAACACCAAACAATTTTTTATAAACTTATTTCCATCAAATATAGGGTGTGTTTGGTTCGCACATAGGAATCGGAATCGGAATGGGTATCAAATACTTGGTAATGGTAATGGGTTTTGGTGAAAGTATTTAACATGTTTGGTAGTAGGGTAGAATGAGAATGGTTATTAATAGTAGTGCTTGAGAATGAATAAGGGAATGAAACCCTTATTTTATTTGGGTATGAGTTTTTCAATTGATGGGGTATTCGAAACCCATAGTAGTGTTCTAAAAATCTATCAACCAAACAACAACAATCACTTTCATACCCATTCCTATGTGCAAAACCCACCAACCAAACATACCCATATTCTCCGGCCTTATTTTAGAAGAATCTATCCCTTTGCTCTGATATTCGGCAAATTATGCTGTGCATCCGTATGCACCAAGCATGGTGCATACGGATGCAAAAACGACGTCGTTTTTATAAAACGCGCGTATCCCCTTAAAAAAAAAATTAGGTTCGAAACTATAATTCTATAATCGATGAACTATAATTCCATAATCGATGAACTATAATTCCATAATTGATGAACTATAATTCCATAATCTAATCTATGAACTAAAATTTTCAGAATGAATGAACTAAAATTCCAGAATCTATGAACTAAAATTTCAGAATCGATGAACTATAATTCCAGAATCGATGAACTATAGTTCCATAATCGATGAACTATAATTCCATAATCCATGAACTAAAATTTCATAATGAATGAACAAAATAATGTTGTTACTAGGAATCGAACCTGAATTTTTTTTTTTAAAGGAGAGACGCGCGTTTTTAATAAAACGACGTCGTTTTTGCATCTGTATGCACCATGCATGGTGCATACAGATGCACAGCATAACTATTCCTGATATTCCTCCATACCTGTTGGAAGCCCAAATCCCCTGGAGGGGAAGAAGTCAGCAGTCCACTCCCATAGTATTTGTTGAATCAAATCAGATCAGTTCCATTCCCTCAAGTTTCTCTCCATCACTTATTGTGCTATTCTCTCTCCATTAATTTAATATAAATAAGGGTTTGTAATTAACTTTCAATATCATCTATCAATTTGGTATTCATCTGATCTTCTTCAAACGTAGGAATCGTTGTAACTTCTTTTACAAAGATTTAATATATATACCACATATGTTGTATCTCTCTCCCATATAGCTTGTTTTATCTATCCGCATTTATAATTTTTCTCGTTTATTTTTAAACTTCTTTCGAATATTATTCCCTATAATCCTCTTTTTCTCAAAAGGTTGAATTTTTACCCCAAAGGCCTCACATCCCGACTCGAAAAAGTATTTGAGATGATTAAATCATAGTAATTCAATGGCTCAATGGTGTGCGTACTGTCCACTTTAGGCATAATTCTTACACTACTGCTGTCAAGGTTCGAATCTTGATTTAATTTATTCTTCCAAATACTGTCTACTGAACCGAGTTAAACCCATGTGGACAATTCCCTATATTCCCAACCCAGGCACGCAGTTTTGCAAGAAAGAAATAACTTGGGATTCATTCTCTGAATGTGATTTCATTCTCGATGGATCGATCTCGAATTCAATAGCTGCTGTATGTACGTTGTTTTGAATTTCATCTGAAAGTTTTCCTTAATTTCTGTATCTCAGCTAGAGGTGACAAATGGCGGTTAATGCGTCTGAAATTGTCGAAATCGCAAATTACATCCAACATGTTAAGAAAGTTGTGGCAATGGGAGGTATTTTGATCTGATGTCTTTTTCCATTGTAATTTGTAGTACTTATAACTAAAATTGTGATTTGATTCGATCTAATGTAAATATTATTGTAATACTTATACAAATCTTACAACCAAGAACTCATCCAAGAACGCCAGAGACGTGTGGCAGCTAATGGTATTTCGATTATATTTCCTTCTGAATCTGAATTTCAAAATATAATTCGAGAAAATTAAAGGATGTGTTTAATTTAGAATCTGAATCATCTTCTTCTTCAGTTGGTGACAGCTCCATGACTGCACTTTACAAACTTATGGAACAACACAACCAACAACTTCACAACCTTCAGGCTGCTGTTTCATGTATGTATTTCGATCTCATCTTTTCTGTATATATATATATATATATATATATATATATATATATATATCATAAATATGTGTCTAACTTTAATTTGAATCTGAATCTTCAGCTGCTGAAAGCTTCACTAGGGACATTGATAAAGTTCATGAGAACCTAGATAAAGTTCATGAGGACCTAGATAATGTTCACCAGGCGATGATTCGACCGATATCTCGCACGCTCACTAAACTGCAGCGCACAATTAGCCAATATCTGTTCGAAGCTACAGGTATATACAATTAAATCCACATATATATATATATATATATATATATATATATATATATATATATATATACCCTCATGAATGCATGTATTCAATGTTTATAATACAGTCGGTAGGGGTATGTGTTATCTTTTATAATCCCTAGAAAATAAGGTCCTATTTGTTAAAATATTAGGTTAACAGTTAATTTTAATTTTTTTTTCTTGAATTTTTTTTTTTGGCCGTTTATTTGATCACTATGAACTATTTGACTTGAGTTAATGTAGTCCCTAATTATATGTACCTAGTTAGACAAATTTTTAAATATTTAATAATTTTCTAAATAAGAGTGAATTTAAATAGATTTTAAATGAGTAATGAGAATAGAAATCATTAAGCGCAATGATACATACCCCTCATGTATTTCTCGTACAAATTTTTCTTCTGAGATGTCATCATGTGATTTGGTAATTATATGTACCTAGTTAGACAAATCTTTAAATGTTTTCTAATTTTCTAATTAAAAGTATTGTGTTTAGAAATAAGCTTTTTATAACTCCAAAATACTAAAATTCAAAAAGTTGCAATAATTTTTTGAGAAAAAAAATTATACAAAACAACTAATTTACCAAACACCTTTCTACTATTATATAGACTTTTTTTTTTTAATTTTTTTTTATTTTTTTTATTTTACAAAGGAGCCTTCACCAAGGCTCGAACCTAAGATATCCCACATAAGGGGCCAACCGGTTGCTGGTGGACTACAAGCCACTTGGTATTATATAAACTCTGTTCAGAGCTTAGTTAGGAGTATGAGCTTGCTTATTTTAAGCTACAACTAATAAGCTTTGTTGGGTAATGTTTCTAAATAAGCTCGTAGTTTAAAATAAGAGTAGTAGCGTTGCTTCTTAATTTTTTTATTTTTAAATGAAATCCTTTACCCTTCACAATTAAAATCCTTTTCTCTTCTCATTTATGTCTGCAACTTTCCCGCAATTATTATTATTATTATTATTATTATTATTATTATTATATTAAATAGATTCGCAATACTATTGCTACTTCATATGTGATGCTAGATCATGATTATGCTAATAATTTTATTTCAAAATGTTAATTTTTGTTGAAGACAAAATGTTAAATTTTAATATGTAAACAAACTAAATTAAATTTTTTGAAGATGATTCTGTTAGGAATATAGCGGACTAATGCGGAAGCGAAGAATCGAAAATTGAGAATTATAGAAGTTAAATTATAGAGAAAATATATATAAACGAAGAAATTATATAGAATGACAAATGAATATAATATAAAATGAGAAAATATAAAATATATATATTAAATTGAATATAATATATATATGCTACGTGAAGAATAAAGATAAAGAAGGAAGAATGAATTCAATTTGATACAATTACAAAGCAAAGACAAATGCTATTTATACATTGCAAAGGGAGACAAATGTGCATGAATAATGGGAACATGTGCATTACGTGGGTGATGGTGCGACATGCAGTTCGTAAGTGTTGGAGCGCAAGGTGGATGGCCATGCGACGTGGATGCAGCAGAAGATCAATTCTTCATGGATTTGAAGCCACACACTTATGTCTTAACAATCTCCACCTTGGATCAAATCCATTGTGGAATTAACAACTGGAACAGCCCGACTAAACTCAAGCACTACTTGAACTTAGCAACAGGAAGAGTCTCGAAATAGCAGGATGGAACACCATCAACCTCCTGTGTGACTGAAAGAGCATAAGCAACCAAGTTGGTTTCATCATCACTAGCATACCTAGCAGGTTTCTTAACTGTCCTCCTAGGACGATCCATAGCAATGGAATACTCTCGTAGTGGCTCGACGAGAGGTGCGACGCTAGTAGATGCATCATCTTTAGTATTACCATCAGCAGTAGTAACACTATCAATAGGCCTGAACTCAAACTCCACCTTCTCACCAGTACTCTGTGTCTCATCTGTACTGGGAACTTTTCCAGAAGAAAGTAGTGCATTTTCATCAAAAGTGATATCTCGACTCAGAATGATTTTCCGAGAATCAGGAGACCATAGACGATACCCTTTTGACTCAGAGGCATAACCAAGGAAAATGCATTTGACAGCTCTCGGGTTCAATTTACCCGTACTGGAATGAGCATAAGCAGGACATCCAAAAACTCTTAAGATAGAGTAATCAACAGGATTACCTGACCAAACTTTCTCTGGAATTTTGAAATCAAGGGATGAATGTGGAGATCTATTTACCAAATAGCAAGCAGTAGAAACAGCCTCGGCCCAAAAATCACGCCGTTTCCATAACCCAGCATTAGAGAGCATACAACGAGCTCTTTCCAATAGTGTCCTGTTTAGACGTTCGGCAACACCATTTTGCTGGGGTTTACCAGGCAAGGTCTTGTGCCTGGCAATTCCATTTGCCGCACAAAAGTCATTGAAATCTGACTCACAGAACTCCAAGCCATTGTCTGTCCTGAGCTTCTTGACTTTTTTACCTGTCCGAGTCTCAACAAGTATTTTCCATTTCTTGAAAATAGAAAATGCTTGATTTTTATGTTTCAGGAAATAGACCCAGACTTTGCGAGAAAAGTCATCAATAATAGACATAAAATATCTACAGCCTCCCATAGACTGGAATTTAGTCGGTCCCCATAAATCGGAATGTATATATTCCAATACATCTTTGGTACGGTGTGTAGCAGTAGAGAAACTAACCCTCTTTTGTTTTCCAAAAATACAATGCTCACAAAATTGTAATTTATCCGTACCTGAACCAACAAGGAGACTTTTCTTGCTCAGGAGATGCATGCCTTTCTCACTCATATGCCCCAGACGCATATGCCATAATTGAGTGAGATCCGCATCAGACATCGATGAGGATACCGCTACTGAACCTGTCACAGTACTGCCATGCAAGACATACAAGCTTCCAGAACGAGAAGCTTTCATGAGAATAAGAGAGCCTTTTATGACCTTCAGAACTCCACCTTCAGCTATGTACTTGCACCCCAGAGATTCCAAGGTGCCCAAGGATATCAGATTGCGTTTCAAATCAGGAATATACCGAACATTGGTAAGAGTCCTGACAACGTTATCATGAGTTTTAATCTGAACACTTCCAATTCCACTAACCTTGCATTGAGTATCATTACCCAACAAGACAACTCCACCATCAACCGGTTCCAGAGAGACGAACCAGTCTTTGTGAGGACACATGTGGAATGTACAACCAGAGTCCAGAATCCACTCGGTTTCGCTCCGTTTGCAATCGGAGCTAACAGATAACATAACATCGCCTTCTAAATCACTTTCAACAACACTAGCTTCTGCGGACTTTTCTCTCTCTTGCTTGTTTTTCAACTTAAAGCATTCAGTCACATCATGACCATGCTTCTTGCAGTACTTGCAGGATTTGTTGGACTTACGTCCTTTGGACTTGGATCTAGAATTTTTATTGCTACTCCCTGATTCAAGTGAACGACCCCTTACGGTCAAGCCTTCACCTTTGTCCTCAGACTTAATTTCAAAGTCAAACTTTTCTTTGGACAATAGGTTCGACTTAACATTGTCGAAAGTAAGGGTATCACTACTATTACCATACAGCATAATTTCTTTGAAATGCGTGTATGATCTAGGGAGAGAGACAAGCAATAAAACAGCGCGATCCTCATCTTCAATTATAACATCAATATTTTCCAAGTCCAATAAAATAGAATTGAATTCATCCAAGTGAGATTTAATAGAAGTACCTTCCGTCATACGGATTGTGTACAGACGCTCCTTCAGGCGTAGCGTGTTCGCCAGAGTTTTGGCCATGTAAAGCGTATCCAGCTTGGACCATAAATCTGACGCAGTCGTCTCACTTAACACCTCACGTAGAACCTCTTTAGACAGGCACAAAAGAATGGTTGAACGTGCCTTGTCATCCAGATCTTCCCAATCTACATCTGTCATTGTAGCCGGTTTCTTCTTCTTCCCAGCTAGCGCTTTCTTCAAACCGTTCTGAGTTAGAACGGCTTCCATCTGAACCTTCCAGATAGAAAAGCTAATTTTCCCGTCGAACTTCTCGATATCGAACTTGGTAACAGTTGACATCTTTGAAAATAACTCTCAATTAAACCGCTCTGATACCACTTGTTAGGAATATAGCGGACTAATGCGGAAGCGAAGAATCAAAAATTGAGAATTATAGAAGTTAAATTATAGAGAAAATATATATAAACGAAGAAATTATATAGAATGACAAATGAATATAATATAAAATGAGAAAATATAAAATATATATATTAAATTGAATATAATATATATATGCTACGTGAAGAATAAAGATAAAGAAGGAAGAATGAATTCAATTTGATACAATTACAAAGCAAAGACAAATGCTATTTATACATTGCAAAGGGAGACAAATGTGCATGAATAATGGGAACATGTGCATTACGTGGGTGATGGTGCGACATGCAGTTCGTAAGTGTTGGAGCGCAAGGTGGATGGCCATGCGACGTGGATGCAGCAGAAGATCAATTCTTCATGGATTTGAAGCCACACACTTATGTCTTAACAGATTCTTTTTTGTCTTTTTACATTTATTATTTTATCAAAAAGCTAATTTAACAGCTAGCTTAACCGCTCTTTAGTTTTAAGCTCACTTATAGTTTTTCAGCTTTCAGTTTCTTTTTAAACTTTGAGCTACCTTTTCAGATATGTTTGCCAAACATAACCATTACCAAATAGAGCCGCGATTCCATTATATTATTCAATACATTATAATAGTTGCCGAGTTAATTAAATCGGAGTTTCGAAATATTGTCCAACTGATTAATTCCATTAGACACTAGTAGCTTTAATTTAGTTGTGAATTAATGCATTTCAATGTTTAATTCCAATATATCCAGAGAAGAAATGCATTTCAATGCTTAATTTCGTTCCAGAGAAGAAGTGGAAAGAATTCGTTGATATTCTTAACGTGATAAAGAGGGATAGACAGATTTATCTTGAGTCACATCCTCTTAATGATGTTGAAGCAGAAGGCGGAAATACTACAGCAGAGGTAGTGGATGCCTTCAAGAAAATGAAAATTGAATCAAAGGTGGTGGAGCTGTTTTCAAGATTATAGAAATCATAAAGCTATGACTCTATGAGAATGACCCCAAGTGTTTATGGTGTAAAAGGAAAATAGAGGAAGATGGTGAACATACAACTGAAGGACTTTCGGAATCTCTGTGTTGAACAAGACGAAGAGAGAAGATAGAAGCGGGAAAGGAAGAAAGTGTTTTTCATTAGCTGGAATGAAGCTGAATACATTCGAATATATATCCAGGCCATCAAAGCAAGAAACGGTTATAACAACCTTCGTGTAAGCCAATTACAAGAATGCCCTTACTTTACCAAATTAACCAGGGGCATTTATGTCTTCTCCAATACCCCCCCGTAAGCTTGGCGTATACAAGTCGTGTGTACCAAGCTTAGCCTTAAAGTTTTGAAACAGAGAGGATGGCAGAGGCTTCGTAAACCCATCTGCCGTTTGATTAATGGAGGAAACAGACAGGAGTTTGATCAGGCCTTGATTTATCTTCTCACGAACCACATGGCAGTCAATCTCAATGTGCTTGGTGCGTTCGTGGAAGACGGAGTTCTCGGCAATTGCGATCGCAGACTTGCTATCACAGAATAAGGTGGCAGGTTTATTTGACATAAGCTGCAAATCATGGAGTAGATACTCAAGCCATTGAACCTCGCATACGGTAGTGGCAAGTGCCCGATACTCTGCTTCTGAGCTAGAACGAGACACCGTTACTTGTTTCTTTGAACGCCATGTTATGAGAGATGCGCCAAGGAAGACACAGTAACCGGTGACGGGCTTGCGTGTCTCTGCGCATGCTGCCCAGTCCGAGTCTGAAAATGCCTTGAGATGCATATCAGTTTGTGTAGGGTAGAATAACCCTTGGCCTGGTGCACCCTTAATGTATCGCAATATGCGATGAGCTGCTGCCAAGTGAACATCTGTGGGAATGTCTACAAACTGGCTTAATTGTTGTACTGCGTATGTGATATCAGGCCTAGTGGCCGTGAGATACAAGAGTCTCCCGATTAGCCTTCTGTACAATCCGGGATCACTGATAGGAATACCTTCATTATGAGCAAGCTTCAAACCTGAAACCATTGGAGTATTAACGGGTTTACATTCCAAAAAACCGGCCTCTTCCAAGATTTCTAAAGTGTATTTGCGTTGGCAAATAGTTAGGCCTGTGTTGTCCATGTGTGCCTCAATCCCTAGGAAGTAATTTAGTGTTCCTAGGTCCTTAATCTTGAATGTGGAATCTAGAAACTGTTTAAGGCTTTGGATGGGTTCCAATTCTGCACAAGTGACAAGTATGTCATCAACATACACCAAGAGAGCAATAAAGTTGCGTCCTTCTCCTTTTGTAAACAAGGATGGATCGGCCTTAGATTGTTTAAAACCGATATGAATGAGGGCTGTGCTTAGTTTGGCGTTCCACTGACGGCTGGCCTGCTTTAAACCGTATAAAGACCTCATTAGTTTGCATACAAGGTTCTGCTTCCCATTCTCAAACCCCGGGGGTAACTTCATATATACTTCCTCATTTAGATCGCCATGTAGGAAGGCGTTATTAACATCTAGCTGATGAATGTGCCATGATTTGGAAGCAGCCGTGCATAGGAAAGTCCTGATCGTTGTTAGCCTAGCAACCGGTGAAAAAGTCTCAAGGTAGTCAATACCAAGCTGCTGTGTGTAACCCTTTGCTACAAGCCTCGCTTTGTGCCTCTCAACTGTGCCATCGGCCTTCAATTTTACTTTGTAGACCCACTTACATCCTATAGGGATCTTTCCCGGAGGTAGTTCAGTGAGTTGCCAAGTCTTGTTCTCTTGTAGTGCAGTAATTTCAGCCAGCATAGCATCTCTCCAACAGGCATGCTTAACTGCCTGTGTATAAGTCTTTGGCTCATTTGTTGAAAGAACTGATAAGGCAAAGCTTCTGTGAGAAGGCTTAAGATTGTCATAAGTCATCACCTTTGATAGATGATGTGGTGATGTCTTGTTGTGCATAACACTATCACAATAATAGTCTTGCAATCTGCTAGATGGCTGCCTTTGTCTATTTGAACGACGAACTTGGACAGGATGGATTGGATTAGGATCACTCATGCTATCATTAGTAGGAACTGCATGGTAGTGTGTAGAGGTGCTCCTTGCAGAATCAGAGATCAATTCAGTTTGTTCACTGTGTCCAGAGGCTGGGATATTGTCATTGGACTCAAGCCCATGATACGACTCTGGCATATCTGGTGTTGCAGACTCCTCTTGTGGCTGGTGGTGTATATGGAGACCAGGATCCACATACTCAGTTATGGGAATGATGGGTAGAGATGGAGCCATGGGATCAACTGTGTGACTGGACTGGGAATTAAGAGGAAATTTGTCCTCATAGAAGACCACATCCCGGGAGATGAATGTGGATCTATCAGCTATATCATACACAATGTAGCCTTTCACTCCTGCAGGCACACCAATAAACACACATTTCCTGCTTCTTGGAGCCATCTTATGTCGAGAGTTAGAGAGAGTAGCAGCATAGCATAAACATCCTAATACCCTTAAGGTGCTAAGATCAGGAGGCTTACCATACAACTTTTGATATGGATTCGACCAATTGAGGATAACTGAAGGCAGCCTATTGATGAGATATACTGCATGCATGACACACTGACCCCATAATTCAAGAGGAAGACCTGCCTGGAACCTTATAGCTCGAGCTACTGCAAGGATGTGTTGATGTTTTCTCTCCACCACGGCATTCTGCTGTGGAGTATTAACGCATGATCTCTGATGGACAGTACCATTCTTTTTGAAGAATTCCTTCAAATCAAACTCTAGGCCATTATCACTTCTCACGGTCTTGATGATCACTCCAAACTGAGTGTGTACCATTTTGAAAATTTTTTTGATCTCTTCCCGAGTGTCTGATTTTCGTTTCATGAGCTTCAACCATGTGTGTCTAGAGTAGTTATCCACAATAGATAGAAAGTATCTTTCCCCTTTTAGAGTTTCAACAGGAAAGGGGCCCCATATGTCCATGTGGACTAAATCAAAACAAGCCATAGAACTAGTGGTACTTATAGGAAAAGAAGATCTCCTGTGTTTGGCAAGGTGGCAAGTATCACACACCAAGTTCTTTGTGTTGGAAACAGGAATATCAAGAAGGTGCAGTTTATTAATGGGGAAATGTCCCAGTCGTTGATGCCATAGCTCAACATTATTACATTTCACAAAAGAACTATCAAAAACAACAGAGTTGACATTAGTTTCTGGTGGCTCATTCAAGAAGTATAATCCCTTCTCCTCCTTAGCAAAGCCATTGATCCTCCCATGGTCCACTAGAAGACACTGATCATATGCAAATATCAATAGATGAGAGGTGTTTTTCAGCAACTTGTTCACAGAAATAATGTTGAATTTAAATGATGGGATATGTAAAGCATCATTCAGCCACAAGTTGTTTTTCAGCTTTATGTTTCCCATATGCTTGACAGTAACACTGTTTCCATCTGGCAAATTAACCATGACTCCATCCACAGTTTGATAATTATCAAAAAATTCAAGGGAACATACACTAGTACAAAATTGAACATAGAAGATTGACCATAGGCCACCATTGTTGAAAGAATGGTTGTCTAATCTTAGTCCAAAAATTCGCGGTGGCAATTTTGTAAATAAGTGATTAATAATCCACTACCATTGTTAGCTGTAATGGTTGTCCATTGTATTTTGTATTTATTTAAAAAAAATTGATTTATAAAAGGGCAACCATTTCTAATAGAAATGGTTGTCTTAAAATAGAACTTGTTTTATAATTGGCAACCATTCCTAATATAAATCGTTGCCTAAGATTAACCCTAGATCTGTGTCGTCCCATGCCCATCATCTAATCAGATCAGAACGAAATATTCCATCGATCTCATACTCTCAGCACGCCGATATGCTCCCATCCGACCGAGGCTCCGTTCCGAACGCCGCTGCTCTCGCCCGGCGACCCACCGCCACCACGTCGCAGAACTACTCACTTGCCGAGCTTTTGCAGCAATGGCGTCGTGCTCCTCCCGAGTTCCGTCGCACAAAGTGAGTTTTCTCTGTTTGGTGTCATCACCGAGAAGTCAGATTATTGAAGTGCACGGCTCTCAGTATCCTGTTGCATTTACATTTCGGTGTTTAAATTGGGTAGAGCGTTACGTTATTCTGGTGCCAACTTGTGTAGGTTTACTGATGATTTCATTTCTGATGAATTTGATTGAATCAATGCTGACTTATCGGCGAAAATTGAAGAGGGCTTTGGGCCGAACAGCCTTGGAATTCTGTCAATTTCAGATGTTTTAGGGTAAATCATAGTTACACAATACATCTGTTAATCTTTTAGATAGAAAGTTGTAATTGTAATTTGGCTAGCTGTCAGATTATTGAAGCTGCATTATCAGTATGATGTCAGCTTGTTATATGTGTTTTGCATTCTCATCCTTTTTGTTTTTGTAGGTTCCTGAGTATACTTTGTTGCATCGAAACCTACTTCTTCTTTCACCTAGGTAAGAATATATTCTTGACACCATAGATATATGTGATGTTTTATTTGGATATAACATTATAAAGATTGAGTTGTAAAGAAATTTTTTCTTATCAGATTAGCCAACCTGCCAGAAAGTGTGAAACAGGAGCTGGAAGATCCTCATAGAAGGTAACTAAACTTATCCCATGATCAATCCTTAAATCATAGTGTTTTATTTTCATTGTTCTATGAATGAATGCATTGCTATTCTCTAATATTTGGTTGTTTGTTCCATCTCTAATGGCTGCCATCCTCATACTGTCTGTATTGAACTCCATATGCAAGTTTGTGCTTGGGGATTTTATTTTCCTTTATTCACCATTTAATCTTAGATTTGATATGGCCTTGGGACTTATGGCAGGGATTTTATTTTCCTTTATTCACCATTTAATCATGTTTTTTCTATAAATTTATATGCATCACATGTTATGTTTAACACTTTAACCTGCTCTCTGTGCTGTTTTCTGAAACTTTACATATATTTCATGTTTCCTTGGACTTTCTCACTGCTACTTGATGTTTATTACACAGATACACTGAAAGGATCCTCAACTGAGAAATCCCTTATTGAACGGTTAAGATCTCTTCTTTAATATCCATCATACCTCTGATTAATTTCCATGTATCAAATCTGTAAAACTTTTGTATGTCACCTTTGAGTTTCTGCAGTTATATATTTCATATTGCTTAAAGATTATGCTCTTTTCTATCCTTGTAAAGATTATGTCTTCTCTGTCCTTGTAGATATTCATCATATTGCGGACGAAATATATGGCCCCATAGCGCTCTGCCTGAACTTGAGATGGGTATATTTTATCTATTCATATATCTATAAATTCAACATTTACTTATTTGCATTGCACTTTTTTGGTCTATTTCAAATCCAAATTTTCTTGATACTTGATTACAGATGGTATCTCTACCCCATTCAATGTTGTTGATAGAACAGCAACACCTAAATAGTCTATATTTTCATAGGCATTATATGATCCTGTTTTAATCAATCCTTGTACTGTAGAGGTTGGTCACATTTTATTTATTTTTTTCCTTTGTTATCCTGCAATAGAATTGCAAGACATTGCTAAAACATGTAATTGAATTTGTGAGTGCAGTTATTGCTGATCCAGGAGGAGGTGTCTTCATATCGGATCCAAAGAAGCCAACACCGTTATCTCATATAAATAATGATGTGGATATCTGTTCCTTCAATTGCTGCTTTTGTGCAAACAGTTAATTTGAAGTAAATGCAATATACTAATGAAAATCTTTTATTTATCTTACAGGTGACTTAGTTACAAATGTTTTCAAGGTAAAGTTGAACCCGTCTCTTGCAGATGCTTATGGAGTTGAGTACTATTTCCTAATGCTGATAGATATCTTATGAATTTCATGCTCAGGGACCCAACAAACAAATACTTTGTCAACTGTCAATGCTTGAAAGAAAAATGGCTCAAGGTGATTTTTCTTTATATGCTTGCTACTGTATTGTGTGCAATCCAATCCATTTGATTCTTACTTCAGTGCCATCATTGCTGTTGTTTGAATGTTGCATCAGTAGCTTCAGTTTTTTTTCAGTTTATTCCCATGTTTAGTTTACTTTTATTTACCAAGTCTTTAGGAGTTTAATTGTCAGTTACTTGTTAGTGCCTTAGTGGCTTGATGTTAGCTAGTTAGTGGGTTAGTGGCTATCTTTTGTTTGTCAGTTTTTTTCTGTGTATTTAAGCAGTGTTTCACCTGTTAATAAATGCATATTTTTCTCTAAAATAACCAACAAATTGGTATCAGAGCTTCTTTTCTTAAGGGATCTGTGAGTGAACCAAGGAAAACCCACCATAAAAACCTTACCTTCCTTTATTCAATCCATAAAATGGATTCTGAAACTCCTTTTACAGCACTAGCACCACCAGTGTTTAAGGGAGAAAATTATCAAATATGGGCAGCTAGAATGGAAGCCCACCTAGAGGCAAATAATCTCTGGGATGCTGTTAAAGAGGACTACGAAGTTCCTCCCTTAACAGATAATCCAACCATGGCTCAGCTGAAGAGTCATAATTTAAGGAAATCAAGGAAGTCGAAGGCAAAAGCTACCTTGTTCGCAGCTGTCTCCGAAGAGGTCTTTACAAGAATCATGAATCAGAAATCAGCATTTGATATTTGGAATTTCCTCAAAACTGAATATGCAGGAGATGAAAAGCTTAAAGGAATGCAAAAGTTGAATCTGATTCGTGAGTTCGAGATGCAGCAAATGAAGGAGTCAGAGGCAATCAAGGAGTACACAGATAAGCTTCTTAGTATTGCGAACAAAATTAGGTTGCTTGGTTCAGAATTTTCT
Source organism: Ipomoea nil (assembly GCF_001879475.1). NCBI lineage: Eukaryota > Viridiplantae > Streptophyta > Magnoliopsida > Solanales > Convolvulaceae > Ipomoea > Ipomoea nil. Next base: position 2,342,251 of record NW_017617577.1, read on the forward strand.
GATTCTAAGATTGTTCAGAAAATACTTGTAACTGTTCCTGAAAGATTTGATGCTAATATATCCTCCATGGAGAGTAGCAAAGATCTTTCAACAATCACCTTGGCAGAACTAAACAGTGCTTTACTGGCTCAAGAACAAAGGAGACTGATGAGAAGTGAAGGTTCTGTCGAAGGTGCACTGCAGGCTAAGTTACAAATCAATCACGGAGAGAAAGACAAGAAGAAGAGTTCCAAGAAAAACCCACGTGATGCAGCCAACAGCAGCAAAGGAGAAAAGAAGAAAGATTTTCCTCCTTGCAAGCATTGCGGCAAAAAGGGTCATCCTCCTTTCAAGTGTTGGAGAAGACCTGATGTGAAGTGTGGGAAGTGCAGTAAACTTGGGCACCATGAAAGAATATGCAAAAGTAATTCCCAACAGAAGGACGATGCCCAAGTAGTAAGCGAGCAAGAGGAAGAGCAAATGTTTGTAGCATCTTGTTTTACAAGCAGAAGCTCAAGCTCAAGCTATTGTTGGCTCCTAGACAGTGGTTGTACCAATCACATGACCGGTGATGAAGAAATCTTTAGAGAGTTGGACAAGTCCCAAGTATCCAACGTCAGGATTGGTAATGGTGACTGCATTCCTGTGAAGGGAAAGGGAACTGTTGCCATAGAGAGTTGCACAGGTACTAAATTAATTTCTGATGTTTTGTATGTCCCTGACATTGATCAGAATTTACTTAGCGTTGGACAACTAGTTGAGAAGGGATTCAAAGTCATCTTTGAAAACAAGTTGGGTATAATCAAGGATACTTATGACAATGAAGTCATAAGAATTAAAATGAGAGGCAAAAGTTTCTTACTTGATCCGATGGAGGAGGAGCAAGCAGCTTATACAGTTACTTCGACCAACACACAGACTTGACATAAGAGGCTAGGTCATTTTCATCATGCAGCAATTTTGAATATGCAAAAAAGGAAGTTGGTTCATGGCTTACCTCACATTGAGTCGGATCTACCAAGTTGCAAGGCTTGTCAATTTGGAAAACAAGCCAGACTTCCTTTCAAAAAAGGAGCCTGGAGAGCTACCGAGAAGCTGCAACTTATCCATACAGATGTTGCTGGACCTTATAGAACTCTTTCACTCAATGGAAGCAAATACTACGTTGCTTTCATTGATGATTTTACAAGGATGTGTTGGATCTATTTTCTCAGGTTCAAGTCAGAAGTTGCAGGTGTATTCTTCAAATTCAAGAACTGGATCGAGAACCAAAGTGGCTGTAAAATTCAGATTTTGAGGTCAGATAATGGCAAGGAGTACACCTCAAGTGAATTTGATAAATTCTGTGAGGAAGCTGGAATTGAGCATAAACTTACAGCCCCATACTCTCCATAGCAAAATGGGGTCAGCGAGCGAAATAATAGAACTATAATGGAGATGGCCAGGTGTATGCTCCATGAGAAGGATCTTCCGAAAGAATATTGGGCTGAGGCAGCAAATACTGCTGTATTTCTGCTGAACAGGCTACCTACAAAAGCAGTCAACAGCAAGACTCCTTTTGAGGTGTGGTATGGTTATAAACCACAAGTAAAAAATATGAAAGTCTTCGGTTGTTTATGTTTTACTCATGTGCCACAAATTAAGCGTGACAAATTAGACAAAAGAGCTGAGCCCGGCATATTTGTTGGATATAGCTTAAATTCTAATGCTTATAGAGTTTTTCAACCTGACACAAGAAGAATTCTAATAAGCAGAAATCCGTAAGCTTACGAATGTTTTATCCGTAAGCTTCATGGAGAATGATAAATGGAGTTGGAACATTGCAGAAATTCAGCAGCCAAATGGTCTGAATTACGACGAGTTAATTGACGATCCTCCTGTTCGAGGCACTAGATTACTTGCTGATATCTACCAGAGATGCAACGTTGCTGTGCTTGAACTAGCAGGATATCAAGAGGCAGAGAAAGATCCCAATTGGAGGGCAGCAATGCAGGAGGAGCTCGCTATGATTGAAAAAAATCAGACTTGGGAGTTAGTTGAAAGACCTCAACATCAGAAAGTGATTGGAGTGAAATGAGTATTTAGAAAAAAAGAGAATGCTGATGGGTCACTCAACAAATATAAAGCAAAGTTAGTGGTTAAAGGGTATGCTCAAGTTTTTGGAGTAGATTATTTTGATACTTTTGCTCCTGTTGCAAGGCTAGATACAATCAGAATGTTACTAGCTATTGCAGCACAAAAGCAATGGAAAATCTACCAACTCGATGTCAAGTCAGCCTTTTTAAATGGCTTTCTGGAGGAAGAAATTTATGTTGAGCAACCTGAAGGCTTTGCTGCAAAAGGGGATGAAGACAAGGTTTATTTGTTGAAAAAGGCGTTATATGGCTTGAAGCAGGCTCCAAGGGCCTGGTATAGCAGAATTGATGAATACCTGCTGAAACTAGGCTTTGTTAAAAGTCCTAGTGAGTCCACATTATATATCAAAGACGATGGAAATCATTTTCTGGTTGTTTCTTTATATGTTGATTTTAGTGACTGGCAGCAGCATTGAGCTTATTAAACAGTTCAAAGAAGATATGATGAGAGTCTTTGAGATGACTGATCTTGGAGAAATGTCATATTTTCTGGGAATGGAAATCAAGCAGAGACGAAATGAAATCTTCATTTGTCAACAGAAGTATGCAAAGGAGATTCTAAAGAAATTTAACATGGATGATTGTAGGAGTGTGAGCACTCCTATGTGTCCAAAAGAGAAGTTATGTAGAGATGATGGAACAACTAAGGTGAATGAGTCCATGTATAGAAGCTTGATTGGTTGCTTGATGTATCTTACGGCAACAAGACCGGATATCATGTATGCTGTAAGTGTTCTTTCAAGATTTATGAATTGTGCTAGTGAGTCTCATTTCAAGGTTGCAAAAAGAGTTCTCCGTTATGTGAAAGGAACTTTAAGCTTTGGTGTTAAGTTCTATCAGACACCAAATTTTGAATTGCAAGGTTATTCTGACAGTGATTGGGCAGGGTCCATAGATGACATGAAAAGCACTTCCGGTTTCTGTTTCAACTTTGGATCTGGAATTTTTACGTGGAGTTCAAAGAAGCAAGAAATTGTGGCTCAATCAACCGCTGAAGCTGAGTTCATCTCAGCAACAGCAGCTGTCAATCATGCCTTATGGCTAAGAAAAATTCTAAGTGATCTGCACTTAGAGCAAAAGGCAAGTACTGGAGTTATGGTTGATAATCAAGCAGCTATAGCTATCTCAAACAATCCAGTTTTTCATGGCAAGACTAAGCATTTCAGCATCAAGTTATTCTTCATCAGAGATGTTCAGAAAAGTGGTGCAGTTCGGCTGAAGTATTGCAAGACTGAAGACCAGTTAGCAGACATATTTACAAAGCCTCTTGCAAAGGGCAGATTTGAAGACTTGAGAGAAAGACTTGGAATTTGCATCTACTGATGCAAGGAGGAGTGTTTGAATGTTGCATCAGTAGCTTCAGTTTTTTTTTTCAGTTTATTCCCATGTTTAGTTTACTTTTATTTACCAAGTCTTTAGGAGTTTAATTGTCAGTTACTTGTTAGTGCCTTAGTGGCTTGATGTTAGCTAGTTAGTGGGTTAGTGGCTATCTTTTGTTTGTCAGTTTTTTTCTGTGTATTTAAGCAGTGTTTCACCTGTTAATAAATGCATCTTTTTCTCTAAAATAACCAACAGCTGTTATCATCTCAAAAAGGTAATCTTTTGAAGCATTTCAGTGGAAGTATAGTTATTAACACTCAAAACTAGCAAGCAGTTATAATCACGCCAACTTAATTATACTAGTGTTGGAATGGTATAGTTTTATTTGTGTTGTGTTAGTGGAGAAAGTATTATACATGTGAATTTGGCTCAATAATACCAAACTCATATAAAGACTTCACCTCTTTAGAGTACTTGTAAGATCTATTCTCTCCGACTTCACAAAATAATGTTACTTGCAGAGGAAATTAAAGACATCGATATTTTTTCTTATATGTATATATATATTCACGGATAAATATGAATCATGTGCATCACAGGTACCTTGGAAGCAATAACTTGAGCGGGGAGCTACCCGCAAACATCATAACTAACACGCTTTTCTTGTATGTCCTGTCTGGATTTATCCAAGAATTTACATTTATATATATATATATATATATATATATATATATATATATATATATATATATATATATATATATATATATATATTTGAGCTTTTCTTCTGTTGTGTGGTTGAAACTGAGGATTTTAACGAGAAAACAGTGCTAAAGTTGTACCTTGTTGCCTTTTTCTATTGATCGGTCCTTGCCTCAGAGATATCTCGTTCAATCAAATCTCTGGAACTATACCTGCCAATAAGTCATATATTTCACTGTGAGCCTACTCCTACGACCCTCAACTTTCAAGATTTTTATGTATCGAGATGCCTCCATATATTTTTTTCTTTTTTTCAGAAATGCTGTTGGCACTTTGATCACTAGCGAAAAAAGGTCACGTCCGCGCAGGTTAGTGGCAAAAATTCATAGCTTAATTAGGTATTTGGTTTATTCTATTTTAGTGCGCTTTTGTTGATGGAATATGCAATCTGAGCAGATCATTAAATGTTTAAACGTGGATAATAGATTATATTTTCTTACCTTTCTATGCAAAACTTTGATGATAGTGCTTGCTTGACGAAAAATTCGGTGTGCACTAAGAAAGCTTTATCAAGTAAGTATACACTAAAATTTTGCAACAAGAAAGAGACGATCGAACTAGTGGATGATTGCTTAACGGAACCATTTTGTCAATTTCAGCTTCATTTTCGATCAAATGTGGTGGAAATCAAATAGTAACTGTGGATGGGTTTCAGTTTGATGATGATTCGGAGATGCTAAGCCCAGCGTCGTTCTACATGAGCTCGAACAAGCAGTGGGCAGTGAGCAGTTCTGGAATATTCATTAACAACCCGAATGGACAGAACTATACAGCTCATTCGTTTTCTCAGATCCCGAACACTTAGACTCTGAACTCTACAAAACAGTCCGGATATCCCCGAGCTCATTGAGGTATTATGGTGTTGGGTTAAAGAAAGGCATATACCGAGTCGAGCTTCATTTTGCTGAGATACAAATGGACGATATTAAGGACTCTTGGAAAGGCCTTGGGAGGCGCTATTTCGACGTTTCCATTCAGGTATGGCAAACTATTAAGGACTCTTGGAAATGTCTTTTTTTTCCCCCCTTTTACTCCCGTTTTGAATAGTTCTTTTGGGGAAACTAAAATCTAATATTTTCTTTTGTAGCTTTTAATTATTTTTAATTTAGAATTGTAAATATGTAATTGTACATGGTGTAAAATAAATATAGTTTTAAAATTATTTTTAATTTTTTTTATTTTTTAAATCAACAATACGCGACCATTCCTGTTCAAGAACGGTCGCGTAAAACTTTTGTATAAAAAAATAAAAAAAACAATACGCGACCATTCTTGGTCAAGAATGGTCGCGTATTACTGACAATGCGCGACCATTTCACAATGGTCGCGTAAAGTCAATGCCTTTACGTGATATAGGCAACCATTGTACAATGGTTGCCTATTGTCTTTTACAATGGTTGCCTATCTGCAATTCTGTACTAGTGATATTATGTGGTCAGTAGCACCTGAGTCCACAATCCATGTAGAAGATGAAAGAGAAACTGAATTGATCTGAGTAAGTTTAGAAATCTTGCCTTCATTCCCAGTATTGATATTATTAAACTTGGGAGCCAAAGTCACAGCAGCAGTACTAAGTTGTTGATTGTTCCCCAACTGGTTTTGTAGAAGAGATATGAGGCTCTGGATCTGATTAGCAGAGATGTTCTCGGATTGTGCTGTGGTCATTGCATTCGAAACATGTTGCTTGCCTTTAGACTTGTGGCCCGGTATCCATCCCGGAGGATAACCGTGCTTCTTGTAGCACTTCTCGATTGTATTGTAACACCCCGTGTTACGGCCTTCAATCCCGGATTAATTATTTAATTAATCCCGTTAATAATAATTAAATATGATTTAATTATGTTAGGTTTACCTTTAATTAATTAGTAAGGTCCATCATGAACCGTGGACCCTTGCCCGAATAAGAATCTTAAGCCTGTTAGGAATAAAGGAAGTAGGCCTTTTACTATTCAGATTATGATTAGGATCCTCTTTAATTAATATGGTCCACTATGGACCATGGACCCTTATCCCTAAAACAAGCCCTAGCCCTATAAGGAATAGAATTAGTAAACCCATACCATTCAGGCCCTAACTAGGAGTCTTAAATATATAAATAGGGAACTTAGGAGGCACCTAGAATCCCCCACAAGAATAACGCCCCACCACCCCAAAAGAGCTCCAAGAATCCCCTTAGGAGAAATCAAGAAAGCAAGGAAGCTTAAAGAAAGATCCTTCATAGCCAAGGAATTAATTAAGGCTAAGAGGTAACCCATGTCTCAACAAAACCTATTTTCATAGCTATGATTCCCCCTTAGGGTTTCCCCCATATTATTGTGTATTGGCGAGATATGATGATTATTATTGATGTTTGATGTGATGATCCCATGAGAGATCTTGATAATCTTGATATTGGGAGATTCTTGATGATTATGGAATTCTTGATGATTATATGGAGTTCTTGATGGTTATGTGTCGTTCTTGATAATTGTGTGATGCTCTTGATGTTTATGTGTTATTCTTACCGAATCTTGCAATTAGAAGACGAACCGTATTCTTGTTGATATAAAAGTGATTGGAACCCTAGGTTGTATCGTATAATCTTATTCTTGGATTATCGGGTGGGGAAATCGCATGTTTGGGTGTTGATTATATTTAGAAAAGCATGATAGGTTATGTGCCGTTCGTTTCTTGTATTTGAATCGTTAATTGTCTACGTGTTGTCGTTAATTGCATTGAAAAGTGTCTAAGCATGGTTTCGGGTTCCACAACGGTTCCCGGGGCGAAAAGTGATGAAAAGAGTCAGTGGGGGGTAGGTGGGGGGTAGGGGACCCGCCACCTACCCATGGCCGTAAAACACCGCCCGGCAGCGGGTGGCCGGCGGGCGGGCAGCTGCCCGCCGGCGACCCGCTGCCCGGAACAGTAGAATCCGGCGGGCAGCCGGCGGGTGGCCCCCACCCACCGGCTACCCGCTGGAAAATTATCCCACCCGGGACCCCGGCTTCCCCGTTTGATGTTCCCCGTTACCCGTGGTGTCCCAACGGACTCCGTTTATCGTGCCTATGTCTAGTTTTATGTTTCGGGTACCGTTCGTAGGTTTATGAGTCTATTATATTGCATGCTAGTGGAATTGGTATCCCGTTCACCTAGGTGGAAGAAGTATGAACCCCTTAGGACTATTCTTAGTAAGTGATGGATCACGCATAGGTTTTGTTATACGTTTTCTCCCCCTTCCTAATGTGTAATGTGGGTTGCATGTGCTTGCTATGTGTTATGTGTGTGTTACCCCAATTCGGTTGCGATCGGATTGGTTATCCTGAGCTGCGGTTCAGAAGCTGGCTGCGGTCAGATTGATACTCTTGGGCTGCGGTCCACCGTTTGGTTGCGATCAAACGTTTCTATACGAGCTGCGGTTCGTCCTTTTTCCTGGCTGCGGTCAGATGACATTCTCTTGGGCTGCGGTCCACTGTTTGGTTGCGATCAAACACTATGATGAGCTGCGGTTCATCGGTCGGTTGCGATCGACCCCTCCGTGTTGCGATACGGGGCAGGGTGCTGCGGGGCCGTGTCAGAGCTATATGCGCTGACCCTCATGTATGGGCATGCGATTGGTCCTGTGGCGCCAACAAAGTGTGTTATGTGTTGTGACATGGACGAGTTGTGATTACGAGTGTCTTGGGGGATGTGACTATGGGATTTATATTGGGGATTGTTCATGTTGGGTTATGATCATTGTTTATGCTTTGCCTTATCTGCCTTATCTGTTGTGAACTGCATATGCTCGTTATAATTGTTGCTTGTGTCTGGCCTTACCTGTCGAGTAATTCCCGGTTTTAAAGCTAGAGTTCGTAGGATACATCTTCATGTTTAAAATGGTTTTCGTATATCTATATATATCTCTATATATTGTATTTCAACGCGTTGGAGTGGGTTACCAGCATCTCTCGCTGAACAGATATATTTGGCTTTCAGGCACAGAAGATTAAGTCACTGGAGTGCGCTAGAACTTAGAAGTAGATAGTTTCCCTTTTGGTCTGCGTGCCACGTTTACGTATTTACGCTTTGAGGATATTAGTTAGTTAGCCTGTGCACTTGGGTTCTCTAGCCCAGGTGTGGCATAGCACCCCGAACGCTTGTATTTATATCTTGGGATTTAATAAGATTCCCTACCTTTATTATAAGTTTTAAATGTCTTGAAAATCTGGGGTGTTACATGTATGTCCACTCATTCCACAAAAGGTGCACCTAGCTGTGTTCTTAGTTCCTGCTCCCATACTCATTGAATTGGTTTCCTGCTATTAACAAAATTAACACTGGTGTTAGAATCATCAGAATGGTCCTGTACGGTTTCTACTGCATTAGCATGAGCGATCTCCAATCCAATGCTATTCAAGTTGGTGATGTTAAGCTGTCTCTCAAACTTCTCAGCCATCACGAATATCTTATGCAACTCGGGAAGAGGATCAAGCACAATGACTCCAGATTTCAAAGAATTGTATTCTTCATTCAAACCTTGCAAAAATCTAATTATCTGATCGATTTCTCTGTCTTTCCTGATTTCGTCTACTAAATCACACGAGCAGCGTGGAACACACTTACAGATCGGAAGAGGACGAAGAGCATTCATCTCCTCCCAAAGAGTCCGGCAGCCTGTATAGTAATCGTTGACAGTCATGCTTCCCTGTCTTAGGCCATAGATTTCGTTTTGCAGAGATGAGATGCGATGTGCATCTCTTTGCGAGAATCGTCTTCGCAGATCATTCCAGATTTCCTTGGCCTCCTCCATGTACATTACACTTTGCGCTATTGAAGTGTTGACAGATTTCAGGATCCATGCCTTGACGATGAGGTTGCATCTTCTCCAAGCACCGTACTGAGCATGGCCGTATTCCGGCGCGATGAAGCTTCCGTCAACCAGGCCCCATTTATTCTTCACCTCGAGGGCAACGCGCATGGAGATGCTCCACGAACTGTAGTTTCCACTGCCGGTGAGAGGTGGACTGACTAGAACCACATTGGCGTTCTCGTTGACATTTAGATACAAAGGATTGTCTATATCTTCACTGGTATTGTTCCTCTGCGGAACTCTCTGTGCGTTGATCACCGGAGGTGCGCGAACAGGAGATCCAATGATCGGAGATCCTGCATGAACTCCCTGACTAGACTCGCCAGAGCCACTGACTGCGGCGGCGTAACTTGCTCGCCGTGGCTCTGATACCATTTCGGAATCTCAGTGTTGAACAAGACGAAGAGAGAAGATAGAAGCGGGAAAGGAAGAAAGTGTTTTCATTAGCTGGAATGAAGCTGAATACATTCGAATATATATCCAGGCCATCAAAGCAAGAAACGGTTATAACAACCTTCGTGTAAGCCAATTACAAGAATGCCCTTACTTTACCAAATTAACCAGGGGCATTTATGTCTTCTCCAATAAGGACTTTTTAAATTTTATCTTCTTTTTTCTTTTATCATATAATCACAATTTGCTCTTGGTGTGTCAACAATCTTATCTTATCTATAAAAGAGGACATGTGGCCTTTCCATAACTACTACCACCATGGCTATCGCTATCATCACCACTACAACCACCACCTCAAATAATATGTTTATTTTTTAAAAAAATTTAAACGGAAAAAGATGCAATTTCTTAAATTTCATCCAAACAAAAATAATACTGAGTTTTTTTTTTTTTTTTTTTTTTTTTTTTTTTTTTTTTCTTCTTCAAGCAGCCTACTTTGTTTTTGGGTTCAATATTGATTCAATAATTGCGACAATAGCTTTTTCTTTCCTTTCAAAGAGACATTCAATTCGCTGTCATCATATCATTGACTAATGCCTCTCGACCCTTAGTCTTTGATTATTATGATATATTACTACATGTTCTGAACTCTTTTCTCTTGTCACAATTAGTTGTTTGTTTAAATTTTTGTCATTTCACAGTTAACAAATTAAAGATAAGCTAACAATATATATTTTCATTATTCAGTTTCTTTAAACTCATATGCAAGGGATCTATAAAAAAGGACTTATATTTATCATTGTGTCTTTTTTGCAACTTTATTTATTTTATAGTTCAATAAAAGAGTTAATACCCAAAATGGTCCTCGACTATAGTGGTTTTTCTCAATTTCATCCTAAACGACTTTGGTGACCTAATATCATCTCAGACTTTTGTGTTTCGCTCAATTTAGTCCCAGACTTTTGTGTTTTTGCTCAATTTAGTCCCTCATTTGTTATTCTGTCTATTTGGTGTTAAATAAATAGACAATTCAGTAATTTTAATATTGGCATCTCTTTACTCATAAACATGTGAACTGCGAAATCCTTTTTTTTTTTTTTTTTTTTTTTTACGAATTACTCCCAGAATTACTCCTAAAACTGCGAATATAAAATTTGATTTGCAGGTCCGGGACGTACAAGAAAGAGGAATTTCGCACTTAACAAGTTGAAAGTAAAGAGAGATCAATATTGACATTACTGAATTGTCCCTTTATTTAACACCAATTTGAGCGAAACACAAAAGTCTGGGACGATATTAGGTCACCAAAGTCGTTTAGGATGAAATTGAGAAAAACCACTATAGTCGAGGACGATTTTGGGTATTAACTCTTTAATAAAATTAGGGTTGAGCAACGAACGGGTTCAGCAGTTTGGGTGTCTGGGTGTTCAATCCGAACGGACGGACTTCGATTAAAGATTTGGAGGCCCAATTTGTTTTCCATGTAAATCGGTCGGACGCAATCGTTATGCGTTGGACCCGTGTCCAGCATGCTTGCTAGACACGGGTAACAGTGCCGTTAGGCACTGAACTGTACATTCATAACTCCATAACTGTACATTCATAACTCCATAATTGTACATTCATAATTTTCGAAGCTCTATGTTCACAATTTTAGAGCTCTATGTTCATAATTTTATCACTATATGTTCATAATTGTAAGTTCATAATGTTAGAGCTCTTTGTTCATAATTCGATCAATAACTGTACATTCACAATTCCATAACTGTAGATTCATAATCTCATAACTGTAGATTCATAACTCCATAACTGTAGATTCATAACTCTATAACTGTACATTCATAACTCCATAACTGTACATTCATAATCTTCGAAGCTCTATATTCACAATTTTAAAGCTCCATGGGCATAATTTTATCACTATATATGTTCATAATTGTAAGTTCATAATGTTAGAGCTCTGTGTTCATAATTTCATAATTGCATAACTGTACATTCATAACGGCATAACTGTACATTCATAATCCAAAAAAAAAATAACGGCGTTAACGGCAAAACGCGCACGATTTTTTTTTTAACTAAATGACGCATTTTTTTTGAAAAACGATGTCGTTTTGGGCCCGTGTCCATAATAATTGTGGACACGGGTCCAGGGCATAATTTGCCGGTCGGATGTTTGGGTTACTTATTTTAATATTTATTGAATTAAATTGACTAATTTTACTTTCAAATCTTTCATGTTCCACATGACTTTTTGATATTACAAATATACAATATATATTCAAAGTTCAAAGCACAACACATACCAGTTTTTAGTAGTTAAAAACAAAAGTTTGACTTTCGAATCCTTTCCAATGTTGTCCTTCCGTTGGTTAAAAGCGTCATACCGTATATTTCTTCTTCGTTCTCCCCAAGGGATGAGCTGTGTGACACCCCAAAAATCCACATTCAATCCATGGAGTAATTGAATAATTAAATTCAATTAATCCTATTTTATTTGAAGAATTAATTCCTAAAATCCTGATTTTTAATACTCAAGGACTAGTATTTGACTAGTCAACCTTAAAGTTGTGTTGTACCTTGAGCTTTGAGGGGAGTTCCCTTGTTCCTTACACTTTCTAAGGGTTAGTAAGGGTATTCTTGACTTTTCACCAAGAGTTAGTATTGTAACCTAACCTAGAAGGCTTTTCATTTCATTCCTTACAATTCCTAGAAAATAGCTCTACCTTCTCTCTAGAAAAGAAGTGTAGCTTATTCTCCAAGCCAAGTTGAGACCCTTGTCAAGATTCCAAGATTTGCTACCAAGATTCAACCTTTCACCTATTTGGGCATCTAGGAGGGTAAGATCTAAGTTCACCTTGTGTTTTTGGTCCCATCTTAGTTGTCTTTTTCTTAAAGGTAGGATCTTTATGATCTTTTAGTTTAATCTTGAAGTGGGTTTGGAAAATAAGCCTTGTGAGGAGCTTGTTGTGGTGTAAAGTGAAGTCTTTTGGTCTACAAGAGGTAACCCATGCTCTACAAAACCTATTTTGCTTACCTATATGTGATTTCTTGGATTCTACATGTGTTTTGCTATGAAATGTGAGGGTTTATGCATTTGTCTTGTGATATTGCATATCTAGAGCTTGTGTTTAGGGTTCCTTTGTGCCATTGCTTGGCATTTTCCATGATTCAAGTCATTTTGTTCTGTTGGGTGAGATTTGGCATGTTTTGGACTTGAATTTGAGTTTGGAGATAAAAATCCCCGAAGGGATCTTTTTGCATAGAAGTATGTACCTGCGGGCGGAACGGCGGGGAGAGCCCTACCCGCCGCCCACCCGCAGGTACATAGGCTTGTGGGTAGTGTACCCGCGGGCGGAACCACGGGTAGGGGCCTACCCGTGGGTCCACCCGCGGGGAACACGGTGGAGTTTGTTCGGGATTTGTTCCCCGTGATCCGTTTGACTCGGTATTTGGTCTTTTGACTTCCCGTTGTTCTTTTGTGGAACTATTTGAGTGTCTTCTTGATGTTTCGTAAGCCTAGAACTATATGGTAGGTATCCATGTAGGACTTTGGTGTCTTGAATCGTGCTAAGTGTTCAACATTGTGTTTCGTTGAACCAAGAGGTGTCTTGTGTGTTCCTCGGAACTATCTTGAGTTTCCCCGTTGATGGGCATGCTAGTTTGTTGTCTAAATGCTAGCGTGTGTGTTGTTTGTACCTTTCGTTTGGTTGATGATAACTTGTGTTATTCATCGTTGATGTTGTTGGGCTGTGACCCGTTCCTTGATTGAGTATGTTTCATACCTTCGTTGTGATCCGTTGTTTGACTCTTGTTGAGTTGTGGTGCGTGTGTGGCTTTACCTGGATTGCACAATTAGTGGTATGGGACACTAGTCACCAAGGTATTGCAGCGGTCCTCGTGGTGGCCGTGACGTGATTATGGAGTTGTGGCCTTTGTGTAAGGTTCACGTTTTTGGGGGATAACATGTGTTATCCGGGCATGTGTTGCCGTGTACGGTACCTTGTGTACTATGAATTGGTGGTCTCGTTGGTGGTCGTTAGTGGGGAACGACGGTCCCGGGGGAATAAGGTTGGATTAAAAAGTACAGGGGTCCTGGAGGTAATGGTTGGAAGAAGATATATGGTTGGGGGTAGCCATAAGGTTGGAACAGGGCATAAGGAAGGCATATCAACTCGTGATGGGTGATGTTGCGAGGGCTAGTATAGCTGGTGTTGTGTGTTCTTCTCTCGTGACGTGTGTAGTCACGGAGGCATGTGTTGTTTTGGCATGTGTTGCCATCGGTCTTGTCTTTATCCTTTGCGTTGTGGTTAACCTTTGTGGTTTGGGATGTGTCCCCGTGTTATCCTTGTGAGTGATGAGTCTTGTGTTGACTGTTGATCTTGGTTTTGACTTATATACTTATGTATTCCGTTTCGAAAATGGTTTTACATCTTATATCTATCTATGTATGATATTTCACATGTATTGGTGGGTTACCAGCAATTATCGCTGACCGGGCGTCGTCCCAATGTTTATCTTTGTATATTTCAAGTGATGTCTAGACGAGCGCGATGTCTAGTGCCTGGTAGCTTAGTACCCTCATCCTTGTTTTGCGGCCTGTGTGCCCATGCAGTTTTAGATTGATGTTTTTGGGATAGATGTATACACTTGCAGATTGTTTGCCGTAGCATTTACCGTGTTTGGTAGACGTGGCGTGACACCCCGTTCGAATTTCTTTTATCCAGTTTTCGTTTTATCTTCCGCTGTGCTAGTTTTGTCGTTTAATCTGCATGTGTTAAGGATTTTTATCTACCTTGTTTGGGGGGGGGGGGGGGTGTTACAGTTGGTATCAGAGCCTAGGTTTGAGCCTAGGATGAGTTAAGTCTAGACTTTCTAAGTAGTTAAGTGTGTTTTGAGACCCTTAAGCGACCTTAAGAATCTAAGTGTTAGGTTTAGGACTCTAGGTTGCGCGGCGAGGTTGTGAGTTCTCTTGTCGTTTTCTGTTGTGTGTCTGTGCTTTGTTTTCCTTTTAGTTTTGGTTCTCTTTAGTTAAGGCACCAGGTAAGGGTGCGGGCCATGAGTTTCCTCCCGTGATCGTGCTCTTGCTGTAGAAGTCGAGGATGACATCATCGAGACGTCGTGCAAGATCTTCGAAGCTGTGGTTTGCCCGGAGGATCGCCAAGTGAACAGTTAGCTACGTTCTACCCTCGGCAAGAAGCGGACTTGTGGTGGATGCTTGAAAGGCCAGCCTGTAGACAAGATCCGGAGTTCAGTTGAGAAGACCTGAAGGTTAAGTTACGTGAGCGGTTCTATCCTGTTCGTGTCAAGGAAGCCTACCTTTGTGCAGCCGACCCCTACCAAGTTCAGCTAGTTCAAAAAGGAAACCGGAAGATCAAGGCTAAGGGAAGGTGCTCCGTTTGCAAGAAGTGTGGAAGTGACCACCCCGGCGTCGTCTGTCTTAGGAACCAATATAGTGTTTTGCTTGTGGTAAGAAAGGTCATCGGTTCTTTGAGTGCAAGGCTAAGAGGAAGACTTCAACGGATTCAACAACAACCTCGGCAAGGCAAGATCAATAGTTGTGAGACAGATGCAAGTGGGAACCGTGGAAGTAAGTTTTGTACCCTTTTGTTGCACCTCCCTTCGTCTTCGTGCCTTTCCTTGCGTGCTAGCTTCGAACATTAGCTTGTTTGAGTGTTACCCTTGACCCTCGTTAATCTTTCCTTTCCCCTTAGACAAACCCTATCACCCTTTTTGTCAAGTGATCATTCTTTCCGAACCTTGTCCTTGTTTTCATTCCGACCCATCTTGTGCAAGGCGGCAGTGTCATCAGCTTATGAAGAAATCTGGCAAGGTCTAGGAGTTTAGCTGCGTCTGAGTCAAGGTAGAGAGCCTTCAGTTCGACAAGTGTAGTGACCAGCGTCAAGCCGAAGTTTCGCCAAAAGTCGTGAACCCTTTTACCTCTTGAAACCGATCTTCATCCCTTATCTGTTTCCGAGAAATCTTTCCTATCTCTTCGAGCGTCGTTCTTGTTTCCTTCGATTCTATACAAGATGACAACCTCGTTTTCCTAAGTTGCAATCTTGAAAATCTTGATTTCCTCCTTAACCTACGTTATTCTTGAGTCTAAATCTAGTCCCTTCATTAGGAAATCCTTTCAATTCTTTCAAACCTTGTTCTTGTTCCCTTCTTGAAATTGATTCTGTTCAAGGTTGCAACCTCATCTTTTCTAAGTTGTGATTTTGAAAATCTTGATTCCCTTTATAATCAACGCTATCCTTGAGTTTTTAAACCGAGTACCCTCCGTGAGGAAATTCTTTCAACTCCCTAAAACCTCGTTTTGATTCCTTACTTCTTAAGTTGTAGTCTTGTTTACCTTTCTTCTCTTCTTAATCAACATGTTCCTCTTGTTGTTGAACCTAAACTTTTACCTTGATCCTTCCCTTTGAATCGAACCTCGTTCTTGTATTCCCCGCGTCTAACGATTCTGTGCAAGGTGGCAATCTTATTTCCTAAGTTGCAACTTTGATGACTTTGATCCTACTCCTAAGTAACGAGGTCCTTGAGTTTCTGAACCCAAACCTTTCGCTCTAATCCTTTCTGTTGAACCGAATCCCTTCTTGTGAGCCTTCTTCCCCTGAGTTACCTTTCTCCTTTGTTACCGTTCCTGTTTTGGTCTTTCATCCGAACCGAAGCCTTGGAGTTTTCAAGCGTTGCTTTGTGGAGAGTTGGAAGTGGTGTGCTAATGCAAGTGTTAAGTTGGCAGGCTGCATCAAGTTAGCCCAGGAGTTCGAATCATTAAAGCATCAACGTGCTAGCCTCGTGCGGGAGTCTCTATTCTAACGAGGAGTGGTAGGGAGTCTGAGACCCCCACAGTGACACACTCCATTCCATAATTTAGTTGTCCCATTGAACCTAGGTGCCAACTAGGTTGGGTGTCCACTATAGAACTTTTATACCATGGGTTTTAGGCACATTCCTCGTTTCAACTTCTCAACAACCATTTGCTTACCCTCAAATTAGCGAGTTAGCGGCCGTTACGTTATCTTTTGACCTCACGTAGTCAATAGAGATAACACCTGTTGTGAGGAATTGCTTAATGGTATTATGTCTACGACTTATAAGTCTAGACTTACCATTGCACATCTAACTCCGTACTTAACCAATTTTGGCTTGACTATCGCAATGCACACAAATTGGAGGTACGAGTTTTCCCAAATAGGAATATCCTCAAACAAATGGCGTAGCCATTCAACCTTTTCGCGACACATGTCTAAGGCTCTCAGCTTAGATTCCGTCATGGAACTTAGCTATCACAAGTCGTTTCGAGAATTTCCATACAACCGAATGCACTGACCTACATAAACATGTAGCCTTAAAGTTCTTTGATATTCGGTTAACGTGCTATACTTTCGAAGTACAGCTAGATATCCCACGTAGTGCAGTCCAAAGTCACGAGTATACCTTAAGTATCTCATAACTCTCACTATTGCCTTCTAATGCGTATCACTAGGGTTACTCTTGTATGTCTACCGAGTTCGTTAACCACAAAGGCAATATCCGGCCTAGTACAACTCATTAGATACAATTAAACTACCAATAATATGAATGTATTCTCTGTGAGAAAAACAATCTTCATGATTATTGGCTAGTTGTACGTTAGTATCTAATGGTGTCCAAGCCACCAGATTATTATCCTTTCAAGGATTCAATCAACACAATGAGATTGGCTTACCACAGTCCATACGGTCATCTCACGATTTTAATCGTGAAGACTAATCCGCCAAACCCATATCCTTCATGTCAAATATCAAATTTGACATGTTCCTAGTACATTTGATCATTTGATCGTTACTACCCACAATGAGTTTATCGTGTATAAACAAATAGTGATATCATCGTTTATCGTACGCATTTCGTAGTCACACTTGTCACCTTTGTTTATACTAAAATCGTTGGTCATCACTGCATGATCAAAACCTCACATGCCAAATGCTAAGACAATTGTTTCAAACCGTGCAATGATCTCACCAATTACACACTTTCTTTTCACGGCGCGGAACCACAAGACCCTTAGGTCGTTCTATGTTCATTAAGAAAGCGGTATATCTATTTCGATGAACTTCCAAATCTCGCTTAAATGGCTATGGCAAGTATCATACTTATGGATTTCATTCTTATCGCAAGAGAATATATATTGAAGTAACCGTGGCACTTGCGTTGCATGTAATCTACAATTACAGGCCCGACCATTTACTTCAATATAACCAACCAGTTTTTATCTTCCGACACCTGATCCATTAAGATCCAAAGGTTTTACAACCCGGAGGAAGAACAACCAGTTCCAAGCATGATTCTCTAAGATAGAATCTATTTCATTTTTTGTAGCATCTTTCCACATTGGTCCTCTCGTAGAAGTCACAGATTCTACACACGTTTGAGGCTAATTTTCTAACACGCTTGTCAGAAAATCTGGTTCATTTTCTAGTAAACAAGTTATAATATGCGCATCACATTCTAGCATGTACGTCCGAAAATCTAGACCAAAGAATTTTTCAATCCTTTGCTACGTCTAGCTTTGAGCTCGGGTTCTATTTCAGACCCTCCAACCATAGCTACGCCAAACGTTCTTTTTCATCGTGCTAGGTTCCTTATTGAACCTTCACAGAAATGCATCTTGTAAAGAACGATGAATTTCTTGATTCAATTTATCATATTCTTATGTACATCCAAACTATAGGACTCGTGTACTAAGAACTAATAAACTCCTTTGGCAAGACACCCCCACATTTCAGGTGTTAGTAGGAAAGCTTCCTACCTGGCCACAACCCATAAGAATCCTTATCGAGTTTCATGCGGGTAACTTATTTAAAAGGTCCTTACTTGTCCAAAGTATTGTCTCACCCCACACACTTTGAAGTAGACCCGAACTTATCAACGTCTTGATATTTATGTTCGGCAACATCGTTCGATTGAGGTGAACACCGTGCCATACGCTCGAGTACGATACCAATGCTTGCGCAGAAATCACCAATAGGTGTTTCATATTCACCACATTGATCGTTCATAACCGCATTAATCCACGATTAATTTGGTTTTCTCTTTTATTCTTATAAAGAATAAACATGTGCTGCAAATTAACACATCTAGTAGGTGCGAACAAATCAGCACTTGCGAATCCATTCAGGATTGACCGAAGCTAAAACCACGAATCAGTGCTTCCGATATTGAAGCATCATTCGGTGCTTAGCAAAGCACCAAATCGTTACTGTGAATTTTAAATGCACCAGCTGGTTGCATTATAATTCAATAGCGCAAAGCGTTGCTAATTACCTTAAGCACATTCTAGTGCTGTCCAACTTCATGATTAAGCAAAACAAAGCTTAATCACAAATATGATTAGGTACTGCCACGTACCATTCATACGTTAGCAAGCTTCTTATGTGATAATCACATAACACTTTATAATGCTAAATTTAATTAGCCCTTTGCACAGTGCTAATCAACATTTTGGACGTCCAGTGCTATTGTAACACCCCTGATTTTTAGGCATATTTTAAAACATTTTAAGCTTAAGAAATATGAATAAGTCTATCATTAATACCAAAATAAGCGGAAGCTAAACATAAGAGTTGGGGGTGTTATGCCACATCTAAGCTAAGAACTTAGATGCACAGGCTACTAACTAACTAGTCATGATCCATAAAAATCGTTTGAATAACATCATGGCTCACAGGCCGTCAAAACCAAAGCTAACACTATCTAAAACTAGGAACCATGGCTCCGTCTAGCGCACTCTCTAATCAACTAGTCTGTACCTAAAAAACATATCGTGTAGCAACCGTTAGCGAATAATGCTAAGTAACCCACTCCCACGCGTTGAGTACAATATATATAGATATAAAAAAACCATTTTGAGACTTGGGAATACATAAATATAGTCCTATACAACTTTAGCTTTAAAATCAAGATATTGACTCGTAGGAAGGTACACTCATAAACATAATCAGACTCATGACATACCATTAACATCGACATGATAAGAAAACATTAAGAATACAAGAATACAAACCACGACCACATGACATGTCCATGTTCCAACCTTATACCAAGTTCCAACCTTTACATCGCTCCATTCTTATATCAGTTCCAACCTTTACCTCCGAGACCACCCTGTACGCCAGTCCAACCTTATCCTTCCGGAGTAATGCTCCCCGCCTGCTTTTCCGTTGACTTGTCCGCCGATCTCAGCACATGCAGTGCCATAATCATAATTGCACCGCAGCGCAATATCATAAGCACACGCAGTGCCATAACATAGGTACCGCAGCACCGTAACATAAGCACACACAGTGCATCATACCGCCAATCTCATATCTTTTACCATACATGGACATTCACATAACATTTAAGACTCAACAATAGTTTCATCAAGGGATAATCGGGGAAGGGTACGACATATATACAAACTCATGATGACAAGTAACATCGAGACAATCATAAGGCTCATAAGAAACATCATAGACTCTACTTTGGACTGATGAGATACAAGACCAGACCACGTACATGATCCAAGACTCACAAATCCTATTACAGCACTTAGGATATCATTCTAGACTTACAAACATCAAAGAAGACACTTCGGGGCACGGGGATCGACCAAACGAAGGCCAACGGACCACCGTGCGCCGGGCACCAGCGGGTGGTACGGCGGGTGGACAATCACCCGCCGACCTCCCGCCGGCTGAACTTTACTGTTCCAGCGGGTGGTCGTCCACCCGCCTGCCGCCTGCCGGAATGTACTTTGTGACCAGCGGGTGGTCAGGTGGGGATTCGACCCTCCCCCCCCCCCCCCACCGACTACCCGCTGGAACATACTCCTGTGGTAAATTTTCCACTTCGGGAATTAAACAATTTTGCCCAATTTCAAGTCCAAACACATCAAAACTCACACCAACAATAATAGGGACTTGAATACATAGAATAACCCAAAGAATGACATTATTGAACCCTAAACACAAGCTCTAAACATGCTTAAACACAAAAATATGCATACAATCGCTCAAAAATATCAAGAACATCAAGAATGCCAAGAAATCCGATACGAACCCTAAATACAAGCTCTATCAAGGTATAATCACAAGATAATGTATTCCATCATTCAAGGATACCAATAAATCATAATATAGCAAAGAAAATAGGTTTTGTAAGACATGGGTTACCTTTTAGCCTAATTAAACTTCTCACAACTCCTAAGATCTTTCTTCAAGGTCCTCTTCCAATTGATTTTTCCTAAGCTTGGTGATAGGGAAATGTCTAAACTTGATATCCTTCAATGGTGGAAAAGATGGAGAATTCTTTGACTAGGTTTTGTGAGGGATTTTCGAGTATGAGGGAATAGGCCGGGATGGGTGAAAGGGTTCTAAATGCTTTCTAATTCCTTTTTATATAGGTTAGGATTCCCTAGAGAAATCTGAAAGGTAGATGGGCCCTCCTTATTTATTCTAACAGGCTCCAAGGCTCTATTTTAGACAAAGGTCCACGGTCCATCATGGACCATATCTATAAATAAGGGATTTTGGTCACATTAAATCCTTTTAACCACTCCTAATGGAAATCATTGAAATACGGATGGGGAACTTATGAATTAATTGAATAGTTAATTCGGGTTTGAAGGGTAAATTTACGGGGTGTTACATCTATTAAGCACTACAATTAGCACTACAAGAATGCTAAATTCAATTAGCATTTTCCGTTAAGCTCAAGCTTAATTTTGACGTCCCAACAATTTGTCTCAAATTACATTTCATACTAGTATAATTTGGAATTTTTGATCAAGTTAATTCTAACACAATTTTCCGACTAGTTGAACCAAGCTTATATAATCGTACTCAGAATATTATTTAAAAATATTCAAACACTTGAGTTGTGACGCTCACGATTATATAGCTATCCCATTTTTTTGACAAATTAATCTTACTTGAAATCTATATCGTTCAATATGAACTAGGACCGAAGTCCGTTACGAGATTTCAACCTGTAACACATTTGTTATGTTTCGTTTCGGCCCTTAGGCCATTTTAGCATTTTCCAAATAATGCTACGTGATGCACTGGGCATCCATATTGAATATTTTATATATTAAAATATCACACAAGAATATTTTAAAATATACAAAGTTCAAAACACATAAATGGAACAACTTATTTTTATTCAATAATAAAAATGTATCATAAGCATGATGCAACATTTATTTAAAAATAAATAAATAGGAAAATACATTGGAAACAATCGTCCACTCCACGAAGGGTGGTCCCTTAACGCACATCGGGGATACCTTGGTTGTGACCTCACTCGTCCAACCATCAACATTCTTTAACGAAGGTGAAGTTGTCCTAAACTTTCGTGTGCCTTTCCTTTGATTATGGTTGAGGTCGTTGTTCACACTACAATAATCCTCAGACCATGTAGTGATCACATAGTCATTGGATCCTTCGTGGCTTTTAGTCGACCCACTAGGCATCACAATAGGTACCAATTGTGTGCCACCAACCACTAGTCTACCGGTTCGTAAACCAAAGTTCTCCGAAGCACTATCGTGAGATTTTGCAACTGCCATGCAAATATCGTTTCCAACGTTGCCGCCATCAATTGGCATCTCGGAATTTGCAAAAACGTTGCTGTTCCGATGATTTGTGTAACACCCCTAATTTTTAAAACTTTTAAGCTTAGGAAATAAAGGCAAATCTATTGATAACTCCCAAACAGAGCATAAACGAAACATAATAGTCAGGCTGCTATGCCACATCTAAGCTGGAGAACTTAGATGCACAGCCTAAACTAACTAATCTAAATATAAATCCATAAATCCATAATTGCGTACAAATCAGGGCTCGCAGGCCGTCTAACTAAATCTAAGGCTATTCCGACTAGATCCAGGAATCTAACTAGCGCACTCCAAGCTACTAATCTGTACCTGAAAAACATGCGGTGTAACAACCGTCAGCGTATAATGCTGGTAAGTCATTCCAACGTGTTATGTACAATATAGGTAAATATAAGAAATCATTTTGAAACTGAAATATATATATATATATATATATATATATACTTACGAAACACTAATTTAAATCCAAGACACGACTCAAGACACAACAACAAACACGACATTATAGAGTAATTATAAAGACTATCATGCATCCTACGAACATGTTACAAGACACGATAGGCAGATAAGCACATAAATAACAAATAGAGACAACAAGGAATCCACAACAATCATTTAACAAGCAATCATCAAGCCACACAATCCATCTTCCAACCTTATACCAAGTTCCAACCTTGTAGCTCTCTCCGTCCTTATATCAATTCCAACCTATACCTCCAGGACACCCTTATATCGCCTCCCTTATTCCTCCGGGTAACTACATGCCCCCACTGACAAACCACCTATCAACCACCAACATATCAAGATAGCGGCGCAGTGCCATTCACATGATCCGTACCTCTAGTGCCAATACCAAGGGAGTGACACCCCGTAATCCAAATTCAATTAAGGGATTAATTAAGTAATTAATCCTAATCCTATTGATAATTTAATTACTTAAATTCCTGAAAAATTTAATAGTCGGGGACTAGTAATTGACTAGTCAACCCAAAGTCAAATGTTGTACCTAAAGCTTTATGAGTGGTTCCCTTGTTCCCTTACACCTCTTCATTTTTAGTAAGGGAAATAAAGACATTTCACCCTATCTTAGAATTGCAAGCTAACCTAGAGGACACTCCTCATTCTTTCCCCTTACACTTCCTAAATTTGAGCTCCTCCTTCTCTCTAAAAGTTAGATAGCTTTTCTTCCAAGCCAAGTTGAAGCTTTGCCAAATCCTCAAAGTTTGTCTTCAAGATTCCAGCTTTCCTACCTTTGAGCATCTAGGAGGGTAAGATCTATGCTTATCTTGTGTTTTTAGTGTTTTCTAAGGTGTTTTTCCTTAAAGGTATAATCTTTATGATCTTTTGGTGTGTTCTTGAAATGGGTGTGGAAGGTGAACCCTATTAGGAGCTTGGTGAAGTGTTAAGTGAAGGTTTTTGTCTACAAGAGGTAACCCATGCTCTACAAACTCTATTTTGCTTACCTATATGATGATTTATTGGATTCTACATATGATTTTGCTATGAAATGTGAGTGTTGATGCATTGTCTTGTGAAAATGCATATCTAGAGCTTGTTATTAGGGTTCTTGCATGCAATTGCTTGGCTATTCCTTTGATTCAAGTCATTTTGTTGTGTTTGGTGAGATTTGGCATGTTTTGGACTTGAATTTGAGCTTGGAGTTGAAAATCCCCGAAGGGATTATTTTGGTACAGGTGGTGTACCCGCGGGCGGAACGGCGGTCAGTGGCCGACCCGCCGCCCCACCCGTGGGGTACACACTCGTGGGACAAAGGGTTCCCGCGGGTGGAACCACGGGTGGTGGTCCACCCGTGGCCCCACCCGCGGGGGAACGTTATGTGGTTGTTGGGGAATTTGTTCCCCGTGATTCTTTTGACTTGGTATTTGGTCTTTTGACTTCCCGATGTTCTTTTGTGGAACTATTTGAGCGTCTTCTTGATGTTTCGTATGTCTAGAACTATATGGTAGGAATCCATATAGGTTTTGGTGTCTTGAATCGTGCTAAGTGTTCAACCTTGTGATTCGTTGAACCATGATGAGCCTTGCGTGTTTTTCAGAATTATGTTTGGTTTACCCGTTTGACAAGCATGCTAGTTTGGTGTTTAAATGCTAGCGTGTGTGTTGTTTGTCCTTTCCTATTTGTTGATGATGACTTGTGTTAATCATCATTGTTGTTGGACTGTGATCCATTCCTTGATTGAGTATGGTTTCATATCTTCATTGTGATCCGTTGATTGATTACTGTTGTGGTGTGGTGTGTGTAGCTATACCTGGATTGCGCGATTAATGGTATGGGACATTAGTCACCAAGGTACGGCAGCGGTCATCGTGGTGGCCATGACGCGATTATGGAGTTTGTGACCTGTGTGTAAGGTTCACGTATTTCTTGGGTGGCATGTGTTGCCGTGTGTGATCGGTATCCTCGTGTACTATGAAATCGGTGGTATTGTTGGAGATTGTCGGAGAGGGGACGACGGTCCTCAGGGGAATAAGGTTGGACTTGGCGTACAGGGGTCCTGGAGGTAAAGGTTGGAACTAGATATAAGGTCGGGGGTAGCCAAAAGTTTGGAACCGGGCATAAGGAAGGCATATCAATTCGTGATGGGTGATGTCACGAAGACTTGTGTAGCCGTTGTTGTGTGTTTCTCTATTTGTGACGTGTGTTGTCACAAAGGCAATGTGTTGCTAATGGTTGAGTCCTTATTTCTCTTGTGTTATGCATGTCGGGTGTTAATCTACTGTGTGATGGTAGATTATGCCTTGAGCCGTTCTTGTGAGTCATTATTGCTTCTTGACGTATTGGGATATGTTCCCTTATCTTTATTGAGAGTGCATAGAGTCTTGTGTTGATCTCTATCTTGGTTTTGAAGTGATATATACAATATTCCGTTTCGCAAAAGACTTTTGTATATATAAACTATCTACCTATGATATTTCACATGTATTGGTGGGTTACCAGCATCATTCGCTAACCGGGCGTCGTCCCTTATTTTATGTGTTTCTTTCAGGTGCTGAGTAGACGAGAGCGCGGTCTAGAGACTGTTAGATTAGACCCCTTGAACTTGGTTATGTTTTGGCCTGTGCGCCGATGTTAGACTTTAGTCCTTCTGTCCTTGACTTTATTTTGAATAATGGATTTTGCGCAGATGTTTACGCCTGTGCGTTCACTGTTGAGTGAGCGTGGCATAGCACTCTACGTTTTCCATATATTCCATATCTAGTCTTCCGCTGTGTATGCTTTTATGGGTAGAATTATCTGCATGTTTAAGTTTAAATTGATATGGAAATCGGGGGTGTTACAAAGGGGTCAGCGCATATAGCCCCGACATGGCACCACAACACTTATAACCTGATCCATTCTCAATGGCAAGCTAGTCGAAGGTGGGTTTGTGCCTTTAGCACAGTAACCGCTAGGCCTGTACCTTTAGTACAATGACCGGGCACTCGTTGTGCCAACCGCCAACAATTCATTTCCACCAATCACAATCTCAACATCATTATCATCTATCACACAGGCCATTGCGCAATGACCACGATACTCATCAGCATTCAATCAATCAACACATAATCAAATAATTATCAAGACGTATCAACAACGACACGTACTACACACAAATTCCTAGAACGGTATTCAAAACTTCAAACGAGACTCATACACAACAAACGGGGTACAACGGGACACAACGGAACACAGGAAACAACTAACGGGGGAAAACACGACGCCCCGTACCCACTTTCCAGCGGGTGGGTGGCGGGTGGTCGCCACCCGCCGGCGGGTAGCCATGATTCCAACGGGTGGCCGGCGGGTAGGCCACTGCCCGCTGGAGTTGGGCACGCCGGGCAGTGGGTAGGTGGTGGGCGGTCATCCCCCCACCTACCCCCACTGGTACGCAGACAAATTTTCAGTCCCGGGATCTCTCGTGGAACCCGAAACCATGTTCAGACACATTCCAACACATAACGACAACATCACGGATTCAATTAACGGAATTAAATCAATAATCGTTCCAAATACATTCTAACACGACTCCTAAACATGCCAAGACTCAACATCAATCATATAACGGTTCAGGAGCATCTGGAACCTCAAGAACATCAAGAAATCTATTTGTAAAGTCTTAAAGATAAATCCTAGGCTAGACTCAACACCTGATCATGCACAACCCCACCCAAATATACCAAGAACATCACAACAACGGGATTCACGGTATAAACCCTAGTGACAAGCTCTAGACATAATTAAAATACAATATCATACATATAATCAATCACAATATCAAGAACATCAAGATTATCAAATAAACACGATATAAACCCTAGGCAATGCTCTATCAAGACTCAATCACAGAATTACACATACGATTATAAAAGGAGCCAATGAATAAGTTATAGCAAGGAAAATAGGTTACACCTTCCCCCACTTACAAGGAGCTTTGTCCCCGAAGCTCAGACACAGATCACTCCCTTTGTCCCTAGGTGTCATGCAGTTTTGGTTTTCTAATTGGGGAAATGTGGCTCAAGTTTGTTATCTAGCGAGTGTAGAGTGGGGGTAAATTAGGTCAGAAGATAGGCAAGGATTGAGATTTTGAGTATACCTTGGTTTCCTGTCCCCGAGCTTGAAGCTCCATGCGTGCCAAGTATGGTCTCGATT
The DNA here is from genome assembly GCF_001879475.1 of Ipomoea nil. Classification (NCBI taxonomy): domain Eukaryota; kingdom Viridiplantae; phylum Streptophyta; class Magnoliopsida; order Solanales; family Convolvulaceae; genus Ipomoea; species Ipomoea nil. The sequence goes on from NW_017617577.1 coordinate 2,368,961, forward strand.
GCCGCCACTCTCCTGTTCAATGATCTCATCACGAGAATCAAGGACGAGAATCCCTCATCCATGATCCGATTCTGCCTCATGAGTTGCGCGAGGATGCGCTCGTTGGTGGACCTCTCGTCTCGGTCCTCCGTGTTTCCCCTTCCCTGTGCGCGTTCAGGTTGGCTAGGCTTGCTTTCTTCTTCCTGCTCCTCCTGCCCCTTGCTTTTTTGCATTGCCCGTCTCATTTTCTTGTTTGAGATGTCCAACTGATCCACTAGCATTCGTCGTTCTACTGGGGATTTCAGGCAAACCTCCTCGAAGGTGATGTACTGTCCCTCTTCGACGTGGTCGATGCCGTTGCGGCGGAGGTTTTGGGCATTGAAAACCATCCCACTAATGGGTCTGGCTCCAGTCCGGCTTATGTCCACCCCTTTTCTTTCCATGATCCAACTCAGGATCATCCCGTAGGGTAGATTGAGCCGGTTGCTAGATTTACAGAATTCCATGTGCTTCAACATAAGAGCAGGTAGATTGAACTTGACCTTATGCTTAAGGAAATAGGAAAAGGTGCATTCCAAGCTTCCCACATCCTTGCTCTTGTTGTTAGTGGGCAACAACCTGTCGGACAAGATCATAACTAGCAGTTTTTGCTCGACGGTTAACAACTTCTTAATTGGCCTCGTAGCCGAAGTGAAACCGCTTCTCTTCCCAACAAATAACCGAGATAATCCTTGTACCCCATGTCTCGGGTGCTAACCCATGGCTTTCGGTCATAGTCTGACACACCCGTGGCGGTCAATTTCTGGAGTTTAGGCAGACAGCCCTCAGTGAGCACTATCTCTTTGCCCCGAACCTTGGAGGTGATTTCCAACTTGTCCCCTCATTTGGTAGCTACCAAATGGCAATAGAATTCCTTTACCAACTCGGGATATGTATCCCCCTTAATCGTGAGGTAGGTATCCAAAAGGCCCTGGAACTTAAGCATATCAACCAACTCAAGAGAGAATTGGTCAGGTTCGAGTGCTTTACCTCCGATCACCGTGTAGTCAGCTTTATTGTAACACCCCGAAATTTTAAAACTTTTCAATCCTATAATATGAAAGTAATTCTATTAAATAAATCCCAAATGGAGTATTCTAAACATAAGGTCTGGGGTGTTATGCCACATCTGAGCTGGAGAACTCAGATGCACAGGCTATTCTAACTAACTATCCTTTAAACATTGTCATTACATAATCAAGGCGCGCAGGCCGAAAGGAAAGACTAACTATCTAAGCCGAGGTCCTCTAGCGCGCTCCGGTAGCTAATCATCTGTGCCTGAAAGCCAAATATATCTGTTCAGCGAATGATGTTGGTAACCCACTCCAATGCGTTAAAATACAATATAGGTATATATGTAGATATAGATATAGGAAAAAACCATTTTGAAGCAGGAAGATATATATACTTAAGCGACTCTAGCTTTAAAAACCAGGAATAGACTCGACAAATAGAGATAAGCATATTCAACAGTTATAATCAAGCATATAAAGACACTAGCATATATCCTAGGGTCACAGATTCACTTCACATCATTCATATCATCATTCAATTCATATCTTATCACATAAGCACACTTTAGTGGCGCCACAGGACCAATCGCATGCCCATACATGAGGGTCAGCGCATATAGCGCTAACACGGCCCCGCAGCACCCTGCCTCGTATCGCAACATGAAGGGGTCGATCGCAACCGACCGATGAACCGCATCTCATCATAACGTTTGATCGCAACCAAACAGTGGACCGCAGCCCAAAAGTGAACCTCTGACCGCAGCCAGGAATATGAACCGCAGCTCATGTAAAACGTTTGATCGCAACCAAACGGTGGACCGAAGCCCAAAAGTATATCTCTGACCGCAGCTCAGGTATAACCAATTTGATCGCAACCAAATTAGGGTATCATGCACACATAACACATAGTAAGCACATGCAACTCATATTAACACATTGGGAAAGGGGAGAAAACGTATAATGAAACCTATGCGTGGTCATCCACATAATAGGAATAATCCTAAGGGGTTCATACTTCTTTCACCTTGGCCAACGGGATACCAATTCAACTAGCATGCGATACACAAGACTCTTTTATCCTACGAACGGTACCCGAAACATCAAACTAGACTTAGGCACGATAAACGGAGTCCGTTGGGACACCACGAGGGTCGGGGAAACATCAAACGGGGGAAACCACCATCCCGAAGTGGGGAAACCAGCGGGTGGAGGACCACCTGCAGGTGGCGAGAAATCGGGCAGCGGGTGCCCGGCGGGCAATCGCCTGCCCGCCGGCTGCCCGCTGCCGGCGATGCCCAAATGGGGCAGCGGGTAGGTGGCGGGTTCCCCTACCCCCCACTGACTCTTTTACAATTCTTTGGTCTCGGGATCTTTCGTGGAACCCGAAACCATGTTTCGACACTTTTAAACACAAACGACGATACCACGTAGTCAAATAATGGATCAAAACCAAGAATCATATTGAACATATCCTAGCATGACTTCTAAACATAATTGACACCCGAACATGCGAAATCCCACCCAAATATATACCAAGAACATCACAATATAAAATTCCCAATTTAACCTAGGGCTCTAATCCCATTCAAATCATCAAGATCATAGTTCATCTTTAATATCAAGATTTATCAAGAACATTACACAATCATCAAGATCCTCTTATCATCATCAAGATCATCAAGATCACACATAAAATCATCCCATCAATCATCAAGATCATATCGTAATTATCATAGAAGATTTCATCAAGACACAAGCATATAGAAGGAGCCAAAGAAGAAGATTTTAGCAAGGAAAATAGGTTTTGTTGAGACATGGGTTACCTCTTAGCCTTAATTAGATTCCTTGGCTATTAAGGCTCTTTTCTCTAAGATCTCCTCTTCTTGATTTCCCCTACGTTTTGTGGTGGGGGATTCCTGGGAATTCTTGTGTGGTGATATTTATTATGGTGTGGGTTCTAGGTGCCTCCTATGCCCCTATTTATATATCTAAGAGTCCTAATTAGGGTCTAAATGGTATGGGTTTGCCAATTCTATTCCTTATAGGACTAAGGGGTTGGTTTTAGGGATGAGGGTCCATGGACTATGGTGGACCCTTCTTAGTTAATTAATGGATTTTAATTCTCTTTTTAGGGTAAGTAATTAAATAATTAGTTTGGCTATGGATGGGGGTCGATTTTCCGGCGAGAATTCCGGTGGCTTTTCCGGTAAATTCTCCAGCAGGCACAACGAACGGCGACCACGGCAGGGGCCTCCGCGCACGATGCAGCTGCGGTGGTGGGGTGGCGGCAGGTTGGTTCTGTGGTGAAGGGGGGTGGCGGTGTTGCGTGACTGGTGCGACGCGGTGGACTGGCGGTGGTGCGGCATTCGTCTAGGCGGTCGGCGGCGGTTGCAGAGGGCGATGTGGTGGTGACGGGCGGCTGGCGGTCGGCGGCCGGTGGTGCATGGGGCGTGACCAGGTGTTCGACGGGTTCTTGGGGGGAAGATTTCGGCTGGAGTGGGTGAGAGAGAGAGAGAGAAAAAGTGAGAGAAGAAGAAGGAGGAATAAGGGTTTTTGATTTGGGGATTTTGGGTTTTAGGGATTTGGAGGGGGTTAAGAAGGTTGTGTTCCCTTAAGGTTTTAAGAAACAATGGTGGTTTAATGGTTAAGGCATTAGTTTGGGAACAAGAGGTTGAAGGTTCAATTTGTATAAGTTACATTAGGGTTTTTTAGTGCACTCTTTTTATGCTTTTGACGACTTCCTATTATTCGTTTGTCCCAGGGTGGCAAGTGTTCCGATTAGGCTTTCTAGTTGTTTCCTTTGGTTTCACCGAATGTTGGTTTCGGGATTCGTAGATTTGTAGAAGGCATGAATTTAATCCTTTAATTAATTCGGGGTTGGAGTAAGGGGAATTTAAGCTGATTGAACTAATTAACTTGGCTTTTATTTAAAAGTATGGGGACTCTAAATAATCAAACTAAGTAAGTGATTCTACTAAAAGGTAGTTTACAAGGGTTCGTAGTTTATCTATCCTAGAAAGAATTCTTCTTCTGGATTCTCTTCCAATTGATTCGTAGGGTCCTCGTCTCCGAGGGCTACGTTTTCTACGTCGATCCTAGCTTCGGCTTCGAGGTCGAGTTGGGTGCGACTGATGACGAATACCTTTCCAGGTGCCCCGTAGTTCCCTCCATTGTTCGCATTCCCTTGTTGGACCGCGACCGTAGGCTTTTCACTTGGGGGTTGGGTGCACTAGAAGGCCTTGTGTCCTTCTCCTCCGCAGTTGAAGCACTGTAGGGCGTTTCCGAAACAATCCTTGCCTCTATGGTCCTTGTTACACCTTCTGCAAAGGAATGGTCTTACGTTGGCTTCGTTGTATCTTATAGGAGGTCCTTGATTCGGTGGGTTACCCGTCTTTGTGTTAGAGTCGCTCTGGTTCTCTTTGCAGTCGGTCCCCCACTTTCGTTATTCCTTTTTCGGATTTGTTCTTGGACTCCCTGTTGTAGAAGTTGGATCCCGTAAAGGTCGGCGACGCTAGTGTAAGCCTCGTTGAGGGTTCTAGGTTTACTTACGGTTAAGGCCTTCCGAGTTTCGAAATTGAGGACCGCCACAAACTTCTCTATTTTAGTCGCCTCTGTAAGCACCAACGCAGGTGCGAAACAAGCTAGCTCAAGGAATCATTTGTGGTATTCCATCAAGGTGGCCATTCCCTGCTTCAGGTGGAGGAATTCTTCGTACATGGCCGCCCTCACGTGTGCGGGGTAGAACCGTCCTCGTAACCGTGCCTTCAAGGATTACTAGTTGAATCCTGGTTTTTGCCTACAGGCAGGTCTTTCGTGAACCTACCAAAGACCAGCCTCGTGTCCGAAATAAAACGAGGCTAGTTCCACACGGCGTCCCTCTGGGCACTCCACTACCTCGAAGATCTTATTGAATGTTCAGATCCATTCTTCGAGGTTTGTGGGATCTTCTTCCCCTGCGAAGATGGGTGGGCGATGACTCGAAACTTGGCGGGCTACGTCTGAGTTCCCGTTCGGTGGCGGTGGTCGGTTGTTGTTATGGAGAATGGCATTACTCAGCTTCTCATTGGTGACTGACTTCTCAGGGGTGACCCTCAGGGGTTCTTGACTGACTTCAAATTGGTGCCATCCCGGTGTCTACAGGGTCAATGTCGACCGTAATTGTAACACCCCCGATTTTCGAAACTTTTGAAACTTATATAAAGAAGGTAAAATCTCATTAAATCCCAAAACATAATATAAAGAGTACGGGGTGCTATGCCACACCTGAGCTAGAGAACTCAGGTGCACAGGCTAACTAACTAATATCCTCAACAAAGTGAATGCATAACGTGGCATGCAGGCCGAAAGGGAAACTATCTACTACTATGCTTCATGGTTCTAGCGCGCTCCGGTGTTTACTCTTCTGTGCCTGAAAGCCAAATATATCTGTTCAGCGAGAGATGCTGGTAACCCACTCCAACGCATTGAAATACAATACATATATATATATATATATATATATATATATATATATATATATATATATATATATATATATAGATATACGAAAACCATTTTGAACATGAAGATATATCCTACGAACTCTAGCTTTTGAAACAGGGATAGACTCAACAGATAGGGCTGAGCACAGACAGCAATTATACCAAGCATATACAGTTTACAATAGGCAAGGCAGGTAAGATAAGCACAATTAATAATCATAACCCAACATATACGATTCCCGATATGAATCCCATAGTCACATCCCCAAGACACTCATAACAACAACTCATCCATACTTCATCACATAGCACACTTTGTTGGCGCCACAGGACCAATCGCATGTCCATACATGAGGGTCAGCGCATATAGCTCTGACACGGCCCCGCAGTACCCTGCCCCGTATCGCAACACGGAGGGGTCGATCGCAACCGACCGATGAACCGCAGCTCATCATAGTTTGATCGCAACCAAACAGTGGACCGCAGCCCAAGAGTATGTCATCTGACCGCAGCCAGGAAAGTATGAACCGCAGCTCATGTAGAAACGTTTGATCGCAACCAAATGGTGGACCGCAGCCCAAGAGTGTAAATCTGACCGCAGCCAGCTTCTGAACCGCAGCTCAGGAATAACCAATTCGATCGCAACCGAATTGGGGTGTCATGCACACATAACACATAGCAAACACATGCAACCCACATTAACACATTGGGAAGGGGAGAAAGCGTATAACAAAACCTATGCGTGATCCTTCACATACTAAGAATAGTCTTAAGGGGTTCATACTTCTTCCACCTAGGTCAACGGGATACCAATTCAACTAGCATGCAATATATAAGACTCATAACCCTACGAACGGTACCCGAAACATCAAACTAGACACGGCACGATGAACGGAGTCCGTTGGGACACCACGGGGATCGGGGAAACATCAAACGGGGAAGCCGGGGTCCCGAATGGGGGAGATTTCCAGCGGGTAGCCGGTGGGTAGGGGGCCACCCGCCGGTAAGCACTGTTCCGGGCAGCGGGTCGCCGGCGGGCAGCTGCCCGCCCGCCGGCTGCCCGCTGCCGGAGACGTCCCTTCTGGCCGCGGGTAGGTGGCGAGTCACCTACCCCCCACTGACTCTTTATACACAAAACGCCCCGGGAACCATTGTGGAACCCGAAACCATGCTTAGACACTTTACAACGCAATTAACGATCAACACGTAGACAATTAACGGATCAAATACGAGAAACGTACGGCACATAACCTATCATGCTTTTCTAAACATAATCGACACCCAAACATGCGATTTCCCCACCCGATACACCAAGAATAATATCATACGATACAACCTAGGGTTCTAATCACTTTTATACCAACAAGAATACGATTCGTCTTCTAATTACAAGATTCGGTAAGAATATCACATAAGCATCAAGAATGCCATACAATTATCAAGAACGAAATATAAACATCAAGAACTCCACATAATCATCAAGAACACCATAATTATCAAGAATCTCCCAATATCAAGATCACCCATGGAATTATCCCATCAATCATCAATAATAATATCACAAATCATCAATACACAATAATATGGGGAAATCCTATGGGGGAAATCATAGCTATGAAAATAGGTTTTGTTGAGACATGGGTTACCTCTTAGCCTTAATTAATTCCTTGGCTACGAAGGATCTTTCTTTAAGCTTTCTTGCTTTCTTGATTTCTTCTAAGGGGATTCTTGGAGCTCTTTTGGGGTGGTGGGGCGTTATTCTTGTGGTGGGGATTCTAAGTGCCTCCTTGTGTTCCCTATTTATATATCTAAGAGTCTTACTTAGGCCTAATTACTATAGGTTTGCTAACTCTATTTCTTTTGGGATTAAGGATTGAGTTTAGGGATAAGGGCCCATGGACTATGGTGGGCCTCCCTAATTAATTGTTGTGATTTAATTCTTTCTCTTAGGTGATTAATTAAATGATTTAATTGGTTTTAGGGGTCGTAACACGCGGTGTTACAGTAATAGTAAGTTAGGGATTCACATCCTTACCTCGATGCTATAATTTACGGGGGACTTTCAAGTTAAGCACAGAACAGATTAGGGAGAAGTTAAGCAGGTAATGATAGATAAACTCATAACCTCACCGTGTGTCCTAAGCTTCCTAGATCTTATGTACTTAAGTACCTAGAGTCTGAACTTAATGCCCTAAAGTCTTGTCTTAAGGGTCTTATCCTAGGGTCGAACTTTAGGCTCTGATACCAACTGTAACACCTCTAATTTTTAAAACTTTTAAGCTTAGGAAATAAAGGCAAATCTATTGATTAATCCCAAACAAAGCATAAACGAAACATAATAGTCGAGGTGCTATGCCACATCTAAGCTGGAGAACTTAGATGCACAGGCTAAACTAACTAATCTAAATATAAATCCATAAATCCATAATTGTGTACAAATCAGGGCTTGCAGGCCGTCTAACTAAATCTAAGGTTATTCCGACCAGATCCGGGAATCCATCTAGCGCACTCCAAGCTACTAATATGTACCTGAAAAACATGCAGTGTAACAACGGTCAGCGAATAATGCAAGTAACCCACTCCAACGCGTTAAGTACAATATAGGTAGATATAAGAAATCATTTTGAAACTGGAATACATATATACTTACGAGGCACTAATTTAAATCCAAGATCACGACTCATGACACAACAACAGACACGACATTATAGAGTAATTATAAAGACTAGCATCCATCCTAAGAACATGTTACAAGACATGATAGGCAGATAAGCACATAAATAACAAATAGAGACAACAAGGAATCCACGACAATCATTTAACAAGCAATCATCAAGCCACACAATCCATCTTCCAACCTTATACCAAGTTCCAACCTTGTAGCTCCCCTCCGTCCTTATATCAGTTTCAACTTATACCCCCAGGCCACCCATATATCGCCTCCCTTATTCTTCCGGGCAACTACATGACCCCACCGACAAACCACCTATCAACCACCAACATATCAAGATAGCGGCGCAGTGCCATTCGCATGATCCGTACCTCTAGTACCAATACCAAGGGGTCAGCGCATATAGCCCCGACATGGCACCGCAACACTTATAACCTGACCCATGCTCAATGGCAAGCAAGTCGAAGTTGGATTTGTGCCTTTAGCACAGTAACCGCTAGGCCTGTACCTTTAGTACAATGATCGGGCACTCGTTGTGCCAACCGCCAACAATCATTTCCACCAATCACAATCTCAACATCATTATCATCTGTCACACCGGCCATTGCGCAATGACCACGATACTCATCATCATTCAATCAATCAACACATAATCAAATAATAATCAAGACGTATCAACAACGACACGTACTATACATAAATTCCTAGAACGGTATTCAAAACATCAAACGAGACTCATACACGACAAACGTGGTACAATGGGACACAACCGAACACGAGGAAACAAAAACGAGGGAAAACACCATGCCCCGTACCCACTTTCCAGCGGGTAGGTGGCGGGTGGTCCTCCACCCGCCAGCCACCTGCCGGCGGTTAGCCATGATTCCAACGGGTGGGCGGCGGGCAGGCCACTGCCCGCTGGAGTTGGGCACGCCGGACAGCGGGTAGGTGGTGGGCGGTCACCCCCCCCCCCCCCTCCACCTACACCCCACTGGTACACAGACAACTTTTCAGTCCCGGGATCTCTCGTGGAACCCGAAACCATGTCCATACACATTCCAACACATAACGACAACATCACGGATTCAATTAACAGAATTAAATCAAGAATCGTTCCAAATACATTCTAACACGACTCCTAAACATGCCAAGACTCAACATCAATCATATAACGGTTCAAGAGCATCTGGAATCTCAAGAACATCAAGAAATCTATATGAAAAGTCCTAAAGATAAATCCTAGGCTAGACTTAACACCCGATCATGCACAATCCCACCCAAATATACCAAGAATATCACAACAACGGGATTCACGATATAAACCCTAGTGACAAGCTCTAGACATAATTAAACATACATATAATCAATCACAATATCAAGAACATCAAGATTATCAAATAAACACGATATAAAACCTAGGCAGGGCTCTATCATAACTTAATCACAGAATTACACATACAATTAACAAAGGAGCCAATGAATAAGATATAGCAAGGAAAATAGGTTTTGTAAAACATGGGTTACCTCTTAGCCCTTAGTCAATATCCTTGGCTACTAGGATTCTTCTCTAAGATTTCCCTCCAATGGATTCCTCTAAGTTTGGTGGCGGGGAATTCCTTTGCTAGGTTTCCACGGGGAATATCTCGCGGGGTAGGATTAATTGTGGCAGGGTTTCTAAATGCTTTCTAATTCCCTATATATACATTCAGGAGTCCTAACTATAATCTGAATAGTAAAGACCCACTTTTCCTATTCCTTATAGAATTAAAGACTTGGTTAAGGATAAAGGTCAATGATCCATTGTGGACCATACTAATTAATTAATGAGAGTTCTAGTCTTATTAAATCCTTTTTAATTATATGTTAACGGAATTAATTTCATGGTTCCAACACATTTGGAATCCTTCGACTTGTTCATCCAACAAATAAGGTTTTAAGATTGTAGGAAAAATGAACCGAGTCTATATAATCACAAAATAATATTTATATATATCCACACGAATATATATATATATATATATATATATATATATATATATATATATATATATATATATATATATATGATTATATTCAAATACAAACTGCTCTTAAAATACAAACATGCGGATTTGATGGGGCCGTTGGATGATACGATTGGGTGGTTAGGACTTGTTGATGGGTTTGAGTCGTTTTATTTCCTATTCGTACGTTTTTATGTTAGGGGGGGCGGGGGGTAATTATGGTATTTGACTCAATTAGTAACCTAGTCAGATTTCTCTATCAGTTTCACGCGCCTTTACTTTTTGCTTTGTACTTCGTATTTTTTTTATCGCTCTCTTTTTGTAGAAGGTGAAGCAACGCTGTAGATCACTCGCGTCATTTGGTCAGCATTCCATCGTCGTTCTTCACGTAGCAGTGGTCGTCGGTGAAGTCCGGGGTACAGCGAAGCGTTGGGGACCATATGTTCAGGATGTCGGCCGAGGTATTTTTTTTTTTTCCTTTTTGGCGGTTTTTGCATTTTTTTTTTTGCTGTTATTGTGTTCTGTGTTTGTGTTGTTGTTTTTGTTTGGGTTATGCAGACATGTCGGCAACCTAGTTGTCGTGTGTGGTGTGGGTATTATGGACCTGCCGGGTTTTTTTTTTTTTTTTTTTTTTTGTGAAATCCGTTTAGGAGTTTGTTTATGGATCTATTTCTTGTTCCTACGTGTTGTCAACTTTTGGTGGCCGGATTTTGGCTAGAATTTTAATGCGTAGTGTCTGTTTTTTTTTTTTTTTTTTTTTTTTTTTTTTTTTTTTTTTTTTTTTTTTTGGGTAAAATTCGTTTAGGGTTCTATTTGTTGTTCTTACCTGTTGTCAATATTGGGTTAAATTTTGCCAATTTATTTTTCTGAAGTCTTTTTGTCCACTTTTTTATTTTTTTTTTTTATTATTTTTTTTTGTTAATTTGGCGTTTTGATTTCGACATTTTAAATATATGTTCTGTTTTCCCCATATACATATTGCACTTTGGTAGTTTGGTATGCTTCAGATGAATGCCAAATAAACAATACTAAGATTGGATTACTCCATGAATGCCAAATATACATATTGCTTACTACTGGATTGCTCCAAGGACCATGAATGCCTCAGATGAATGCACTTTACTTACTACTGTGTTGAAACTAAGTAACCTGATGTCTAAATTTATTATTTTATAGGGCAAAGCTATATTATTTAAAAAAAAAACAATACTAAACTATTCCTAGGATTGCATGTTTCATTGTGATTAAGATAATAATTAAATTTGGTAATTAGTGAATCTCTGCGAATGATACTGTATTCAATATGTATATATTATTGGTTACTATTGTGTTGAAACTAAGTAACTTGAGGTCAGAATTCATTGTTTTTGTTGGTCCCGAAAGGGTGGCGAGAAGTCGAGAGGGGAGGGGGGGGGGGGGGTGGATAGACTTCTCTAACTTTTTCAACTTCTTTTGCAAACAACACTTTGGTAACTTCAACTCTAAGTAACAAGCATAAACAAGTATAACAACTTAGAGTGTGCACAGCGGAAAATGTAACGGCAAAGTGTTTTGCTTTAATTGTGTAGTGCTCAAAGAGAGATTCTATACATGCATCACGTTAGAAACACTTGATATAAATTAAGGATGATGTATGTAAAATTTCACTTGCATGCAAACGAGGGAACTATCAAACCCAGACAGATAAAGATACGCGATAAATCGTAACGGGTTAGTCCACAGATGATATAAGCATGCACGAAATTAAATGAGCAGTAAGTAAATAGAGAGAGAGAGATTTATAGTGGTTCAGAGGTGGTGTAATCCTCCTAGTCCTGTAGTCCACTCTTCTCCTTTCACTCCAAGGAGGAAATTCACTATTCTTCGATCACCCAGATACAATAGTGAATAAGTGCCCAGCGACACTTCTCCGAGTGCTTCGCACAAAGCTACACTCCACCAAGGTTTTTTGCAAGCTCCTCTTGTTACTCCGCCTTCCCGAGTACTTCGCACCAAGCTGTACTCCTACACCACGAGAACTACGCACCAAGCTACGCTCTCACCGGGTTTTCACAAGCTCCTCTTGTTACTCTACCCTTTACAACCGAGTGCTACGCACAAAGCTACACTTCAACTGGGTTTTTCACTCTCTCCAGTTACTCTACCCCTTTTCTACACTCAGTAGAAGATTTATAATGAAATACAATTTTTCTCTCACTCAGACTTGAATTCTTTCGTATATAGCTCAATATATCACTTGATGATTGATTGGATAATTTTCTTTGTTGTTCAAGTGTTTTCTGAATCTCTTTCGAATTGGTGTTTTTCTTCAAGTCTGCTTGGGCAATTTATAGCCAAAGAAAGCTATTTGCCCGTTGATCAACTTTCGATCTCGATCGTCCAATTTGAATTGTAGTTGATCAAATAATTTTGCCAACTCGGTCTGCAAAATCATTTCGCCGTCTGTCAGAAGATTTTGAGTAATCTTGCCGTTGCTCTCCTTTAATCTGACAAAGCTTTTCTTTGGAATGGGTAGCCTCCAAATTTGAATTTCTCTGGCATGACTTTTGTTAAATTATTGATCTGATGTGCCAAGTTGATCAAATAATATATATGCTGATTCATATATATGCTGATTCTTGCTTGAGTATTAAAAAGGTTTCCTTCATATATCAGCTTCAAAAGAATGTTTCTGTCTAACTATTTTGTCATGATGATGTCATAGCTCCTTTGATGATGTCATGTCCCAATAGTATATCATGTTCCACCTTATATCATGAGCTAGTATCATGTTTTTATAAAATTGCTTCAAGTGGGAGTTGAACTATAGATCATTTGATTTGCTTTGCAAAGCTTCTTCCATCTCAATTAAGTAACCAATTAATACATTTCAAGACTTAAATTCTTTTGTCTTATCTCTTCACGTGGATTTCACAAGCCATACCACACTGTGATGTCATCATCCGATAGTAGTGACGTCATCCTCCGATATATCTTGCTATCATGTTATAAAAATGTTTGTTTCTTCATGATAGTTCTACCCGATATCACTACTTCATGATAGCATTTCTCTTTACACCAAAAATGCTTCCAATGGGAATTGAACTATAGATCATCTCGCATTAAGCATGCTTCAATAAGTTTTCTACCATGTCATCCATCTCAACCTTTAATGACTTAATGCTTAATAAATGTCTTAAGCTATGATCCCGCTTTCATTTATTCTTCCTTCAAAACTGCTTTGTGTTATTATATGTTGTTTTGCTTTGTGGAAGTTGTGGGTGAGCATGGTTTAACAGTTTTACTGTTTGTTTTCCCTTTTTGCATCATATGCACACAACTACTCATTGTTGTGCACCTGCTTCATGATTCAGTTGATCCATTTTTATAGGTTATCCCATTGAATGATTTGTTCACATCGACCCATTTTTTAACGCAATTTATTGACATCAACTATCGTCGCATACAATTTTACATGCATGCTGGGTTAGATAACGCACGCGCTCCACTACGCTCATACACACAGTTAAATAATACTTCATATACACATGCATGGTAAATTTTATAAAATCAACGAAAAAACTAAATTTCAAATCTAAATCGTAAATGCTAAACCTTAATTAAGCAGTAAATAGTGAACCACTAAGCCAAATAAAATAAAACACCCAACAATAAACTCTAAAATTGAAACCCTAAGTGCATTGCACTTTCGCATTTTTCAACTGCAATCTTTTAATACTAAATATATATGCAAAATGTTAATACTAAATGTGCAAAAATGTTAATACTAAATGTGCAAACCTTGAAAAGTTTGACTCTATTACGTTGTAGTTTTTGTCTATACATACTTTCTCAACCTAGTGAAGCACAAATAATCAATTCCCTCACTGAGGTTCAAACCTGTGACATCCCATTTGGGAGAGCGAATCAAATAAAATTCTTATATGCAATAAAATATTAATTCTTTATATTTCGCCAAACACCTTGTGCTCAGATGGCACCTCTGTGGCTCCCCTTGAGGAAATGTCACAGGATTGAACCCCGGTGGTGGAGTATTGATTCTTTGGGCTCCAATAGTTGGAAAGTATAGAACAGATACTACCTTGTAATAGAGTCAATAGTAATAAAAAAATCTTTATATTGTTAAATAAAGAAAACGCAAGGAGAAGAAGGAAGAGAGGCTAGGAAGTGAAGGTAGGTGTTCTCATGGCAAGATATATATACAAGGTAAGAGTAAATATGTACTAAATAGAAATAAGTACATCAGTTACCACTATTACAACATGGATAATAATGTCCACAAGAATATTTATAACTGTAACACCCACTTTTCTATCTCTTAATCACAAATCTAAACCACAATTATCATAAACAAAGCAGCGGAATTAAAAGCTAAAAGATAACTAGTGGGAATGTCACCGCCACAACCACCACTCCGTGGTGATTGCACAGGCTAAGGGGTAGAACTAGAAACAAAATAAATATCTAACATCCATAATATAAACTGATATCATGAGGGGGAAAAAGGTCACCCCAAAAGTGTACATCATCATCGTTTGTAATTCATCATAAGTTTAAAACCTGAATAACAAAGTCATCAACATAACATAATAGTTTAGACATCTCAAACTACGAGACTAATCTAACTTGATCACTTCTCACTGATGGGCCCACCTGAAAGGGGTTTTGCAAGCAACACATAGACAAATAGGAAAACACCCGTTAGCACAAAGCTAAGTATAACCACACTCAACCATGTAAACTACTATAACATATACTTTGAAAACATTTGATTTCTCTTGTAAACAAAAAACTCATCTCATAAATATCTTTAGATCTATCATATACTTCCTAGATGCTTGCAACCTATAATATCAACAAACATGCTTCAAAACATAAAACTTTACAACCTAGATACTTCAACATGTAAACTTCACAATAAACTTAACAAGCAACTCATGCTTAAACGTAGTAACATGCTAATAAACTATACAATAGGTATTCTCATGCTCTCAAATTCTTATCGTATAAACTGAACATACAAGGCTTCAAATATAACTATACGATCATGCTTGATGTACAATCTTAAATCAACATTTTCATTATACAATCACATACGATATTCTAGTCAAATGCAATCTTGTGCAATACTATAGTCACATGCAATCTCGTGCAATACTACTCATACTCATATGCAATCTCGTGCAATACTATAGTCACATGCAATCTCGTGCAATACTATAGTCACATGCAATCTCGTGCAATACTATACTCATACTCATATGCAATCTCGTGCAATACTATACTCATACTCATATGCAATCTCGTGCAATACTATAAATATATATACTCATGAACACTCGTTGTAAAAATATAGTATGCTCTGTAGAGGTCTCTTTAAGTCATAAATGACTTGCTTTCTTTTCTCTTGAGTCTCTCTTGACTCACTTTCTTTTCTTCTCGCTCGTAGACGGCTCAGGGTTTCACCGTAGCGTGAATTGCCCCATCGGGAGCGGCGTAAATCCGACCCAATATCTCCTACCGTCTACGAAACCAATCTCGTGGTTCTCGCGCTGTGGAATCATGTATCGATCTATCAGTGTGCAGACCCCCTGACCAGGATTCCAAGCCTGACGGGCAGTTTCCAACCTCGTAACGTGGGAATACGCCGCGTTACATGTACTGGGACCGCAATGTCCATAAATATCTCCCGAGAGGATATAGTCCAAACGGTATCCTCCAAAACCTCACCGATAGATAATACATAGATATATCTCTCATGCATGCAACAACTCTACTACTCCTCACAATGCAACAAAGAATGATATACCTCATGCTCATGACTTTTTGAAAGTAATACTTGGGCTCACGTTGGCCCCTTATGCATTTTTGAAATATGACATTTGTGAGATGCCAAAATACTCTATAACATGCTTCTAAACCATGTATAAAAACCATGAAATACTCAAGAATATATTATCATGCTCGGTTTGCAATATAGCAAATTCTATACATTTCTATCAACAAAATATGCTTCAACTCTCATTGATCAAATATCACATTCTAGTCATGCTTTCATAATAAATCATATTTTCAAAGTGATCATGCTTCTCTACTCAAACCAAAAATATCATCAGATCACATAATCAAGCATTTCTCATACACAGTGAATTAGCAAATATGTACTGTGTAACAAATCAATCAACAAATCCTTCATAACATACTCACTTTTGATCCAAAATCCACGAAATCAAAGCCAAAACGTGCGTCGAGACGATCCTGAAGTACCGAGCCACAAGGGCCTGTGACACCTGGCCCGAAACGACACGTAGCTGAGCCACAAGGGCCCGACCACTGCACAAATTCTTCCTAGATCAATACTCAGGGACCTGGGGCGGGACTCCTCATGAGCCGCCCCATATGTCCCGTTACAACACCGGGTCTAAGCGGCAGCCCTCCTCTAGGGCCGTGCCCTAGACCCGTGTAGCTCCGGCTCTAGCCGGCGGCCGTCCTGATGGGCTGCGGTTAGGGCCGCTGGTCTGATCTGGTGCACCCTGTGTGTCCACCAGATGACATTTTTATCTGCAATATCAATTCAAACAAGTCCAAAATATTCTCAACAACACAAAGACAAATACTAGATCACTTTAAGCATAAACACAACAAAATCTCATAATTTCTATTCATTTATACTCAATATCAAGGCTTCACTGAGCCAAAGTTAAAGAAGGAATCCATGGGGTTATACCTCTTGTAGCTTCTTCTTCTTGTATAGATTCCCCTCTTCCCAAGCTAGGTACACCCTCCATCACCGCCAAGATGTCTCA
Source organism: Ipomoea nil (assembly GCF_001879475.1). NCBI lineage: Eukaryota > Viridiplantae > Streptophyta > Magnoliopsida > Solanales > Convolvulaceae > Ipomoea > Ipomoea nil. The sequence goes on from NW_017617577.1 coordinate 2,385,953, forward strand.
AACAAACTATACATCAACATACTATCAGGTTCTCATAGAATAAAGAAGCTTAAGGAAATGGAAGGCTAGGATTGAATGAAGAAGGTTGAAGAAGCTTACTGTGTTGTCTTCTTGAATTGCAAAGCTGATAAATGAGAAGCAAGGAGTGGAATCAAAGAGACAAATGGCTGATAAGGGTTCTATTTATAGGAGCACAAAACCCTAGGTTGATCCCATATGATGGGTTGATGGCAAAAATGTAATTTCCATTGGCTAGAAATTGAATCAGGCAAGGATTTTGGATGCTAGTGGTCCACCATGCTCCATGGATGATAAACATTATTTTTATTATTATTTTAATAATCTTTTTATAGTTAATATACAATAATTTATTAATTTTATATCTATTTTATTTATTATTATTGGTCATAAGTAGCTTTATTAATATTATTCTATTTTAAGATTGTTTTTATTAAATTTATCTATTATTTGAATTCCGTTAGTCCAATAATTTCTTGATCCTAATTTATTAATAATAATATTAGTAGTACATGATCAGTATGAGTATAATAAATGTAGATTAGTTATATATGGTGTCTAATAAGTTTATTATTATTATTATTAATATTATTAATATTATTATATTATTATTATTATTATTATTATTATTATTATTATTATTATTATTATTATTATTATTATTATTATTATTGTTATTATTATTATTAGTTTTAGCCCCATTTAATAAATCTCTGTAAGTCAAAATCACACCTACGAGAGAGGCGCAAGCTCAGCGAACAAGAACCAGTCTTCCGTAGAATAGGTCCTCTGACGATCCGATTGAAGAGTGGGGGAGAATTTGGCCTGAAGGAGTATAAATGGAGGGCGAAAATGGAATGCGAATCATCAATCTTGCTCCAGATCAATTCCGGAGGCGGTGAACAGAGACTTTCCAGTGGTTCGCGTAATTAAGCTATGCAGTTCTTGTAACACCCCTAAATTTCACAAATATTTAAAACCTATGAAATAATGGCTAATCTCTTATTAATTCCCAAACAGAGCATAACTAGTCATAGTAGACGAGGTGCTATGCCACATCTGAGCTGGAGAACTCAGATGCACAGGCGAAACTAACTAACAAAGTATAAGCCATAACTAATACCCAAATACAAATCAAGGCATGCAGGTCATCTCATCTAGTCTAGAGCTATTTAACTAAGTCCACGGATCCACTAGCGCGCTCCGAAGCTACTAATGGTTCCTGAAAAACATTCGGTATAACAACCGTCAGTGAATAATGCTGGTAACCCACTCCAACGCGTTAAGTATAATATGGGTAGATATAAGAAACTCATTTTGAAACTTGAATACATATATACTTAAGAAACTCTAATTTAAATCTGAGGATAGACTCAATCAAGCAATAGCAGATACTTCCAACACAATTAGACACAACCATAAAGATTATAGCATGCATCCTAAGGTCATACAACTACGCAATACCAATCATATCATTATTCAGTCATCATCACACAATCAACAACAAGACACGTAATGGTGTGCACACATATGGTGGTGCTGCAGGACCAATCACATGCCCATACATGAGGGTCAGCGCATATAGCTCTGACACGGCCCCGCAACACTTTAACTTGTACCGCAGCACAAGGAGATTGATCGCAACCAATCAATAAACCGCAGCTCATTTGTATCATACCCGGTGGTTCTCAACCCACCATATAGTCATTATAGCCAATCGATCGCAACCAATTGGGTTATCATGCACAACACCATAGAAGCCAAATAACATGCAACCTACATTAACACATAACGAGGGGGAATTATCGGGGAACACTTAACCCAACATAACTAATACGTAACAAACCACATTAACCCACCCATGACACTCCTACGGGATCATACACCTTCCTCCTAGGCCAACGGGATACCATTTCTACTAGCATGCAATACACAAGACTCTTTTATTCTATGAGCGGTACCCGATACATCAAACTAGACTCGCACACGACAAACGGGGTACAACGGGACACGGGGAAACATCAAACGAGGAAAAACACCACGAACCATGACGGGATTCCAGTGGGTAGGTGGCGGGTGGAGGACCACCCGCCGGTGGCGGGCACTATTCCAGCGTGTAACACCCCCCAAACAAGACCTATATAAAAGCCTTAAACACATGCAGATTAAGCGACAAAACTAGCATAGCGGAAGATAAAAACAAAACTGGATAAAAAGAAATCCAACGGGGTGTCACGCCACGTCTACCAAACACGGTAAACGCTACGGCAAACAATCTGCAAGTGTACATCTATCCCAAACATCAGTCTATCTAACTACATTGGCGCACAGGCCACAAAAACCACAAAGGTAAATGAGCTAAGCTACCAGGCTCTAGACATCGCGCTCGTCTAAACATCACCTGAAAGATACAAGATAAACATGGGACGACGTCCGGTCAGCGAATAATGCTGGTAACCCACCAATACCGTTAAGTATCATATATAGATAGATATAAGCCATAAAACCATTTTCGAAACGGAATACATAAGTATATAAGTCAAAAGCCAAGATCAATAATTAACACAAGACTCACCACTCACAAAGATAACACCGGGAACACATCCCAAACCACAAAGGTTAACCACACGCAAGGATAAAGACTCACCCAACGGCAACACATGCCAAACAACACAAGCCTCCGTGACTACACACGTCACGAGAGAAGATTACACAACGCCGGCTTTACAAGCCCTCGCAACATCACCCATCACGAGTTGGTATGCCTACCTTATGCCCTGTTCCAACCTTATGGCTACCCCCAACCTTGTATCTTCTTTCCAACCATTACCTCCAGGAACCCCTGTACTTCTTAGTCCAACCTTTTCCCTCCTGGGACCGTCGTCCCCCACCAACAGACCACCAACAAAACCACCAATTTCACACACATGGCGACACACGCCTCGACGACACACGCCTTACCCAAGAAATACGTGAACCTGACACACAGGTCACACTCCATAATCACGTCACGGCCACCACGAGGACCGCTGCAATACCTTGGTGACTAGTGTCCCATACCACTAATTGTGCAATCCAGGTAAAGCCACACACACCACACCTCAACAGGAATCAATCAAAGGATTGCAATGAAGGTATGAAACATACTCAATCAAGGAACGGGTCACAGCCCAACAACAACAACGATGAATAACACAAGTTATCATCAACCAAACGGAAGGTACAAACCACACACACGCTAGTATTAAGACAACGAACTAGCATGCTTAACAACGGGGGAACCCAAGATAGTTCCGAGGAACACACAAGACACCTCTTGGTCCAACGAAACACTATGTTGAACACTTAGCACAGTTCAAGACACCAAAGTCGTACATGGATACCTACCATATAGTTCTAGACCTACGAAACATCAAGAAGACGCTCAAATAGTTCCACACAAGAACATCGGGAAGCCAAAAGATCAAATACCAAGTCAAACAAATCACGGGGAACAAATCCCAAACGAACACCATCGTGTTCCCCGCGGGTGGACCCACGGGTAGTGCCCCACCCGTGGTCCCGCCCGCGAGTACACTACCCCACAGGCCTATGTACCCGCGGGTGGTGCCCCGCCCGCCGTTCCGCCCGCGGGAACATCCCTGTTCCACAACAAATCCCTTCGGGGATTTTCTTCTCCAAACACAAATTCAAGTCCAAAACATGCCAAATCTCACCCAACACAACAAAATGACTTGAACCATGGAAAATGCCAAGCAATGGCACAAAGGAACCCTAAACACAAGCTCTAGATATGCAATATCACAAGATAAATGCATAAACCCTCACATTTCATAGCAAAACACAAGTAGAATCCAAGAAATCACATATAGGTAAGCAAAATAGGTTTTGTAGAGCATGGGTTACCTCTTGAAGATCAAAAGACTTCACTTTACACCACACAAGCTCTCCACTAGGCTCACTTTCCAAACCCACTTCAAGATAAAACCAAAAGATCATAAAGATCCTACCTTTAAGAAAAAGACAACTAAGATGGAACCAAAAACACAAGACAAGCTTAGATCATACCCTCCTAGATGCCCAAATAGGTGAAAGGTTGAATCTTGGAAGCAAAACTTGGAATCTTGACAAGGGTCTCAACTTGGCTTGGAGAATAAGCTACACTTCTTTTCTAGAGAGAAGGTAGAGATATTTTTCTAGGAATTGTAAGGAATGAAATGAAGAAGTCTTCTAGGTTAGGTTACAATACTAACTCTTGGTGAAAAGACAAGGATACCCTTACTAACCCTTAGAAACTGTAAGGAACAAGGGAACTCCCCTCAAAGCACAAGGTACAACACAACTTAAAGGTAGTCAAATTCTAGTCCTTGAGTATTAAAAATCAGGATTTTAGGAATCAATTCCTCAAAAGATATAGAATTAATTACTCAATTACTTCATGGATTGAAATGTGGATTTTTGGGGTGTCACAAGCGGGTGTCTGGCGGGCAGTCCACCGCCCGCCAGCTTCTCGTTGGAACAGTAGAGGCGGGCAGCGGGTAGGTGGCGAGAGGTCAGTCCCCCACTTACCCCCACTGATACACAGGCAACTTTATGATCCCAGGATCCCTCGTGGAACCCGACACCTTGTCCAAACACATAATGACAACACCACGTATTCAATTAACGGAATTAAACCAAGAATCACACCAAGCACTTCCTAACACGATTCCTAAACATGCCATGACTCAACACCCGATCATGCAAAATCTCACCCCAAACATACCAAGAATAACATAATACGAAATCCGCGTTTTAATCCTAGGGCTCTAGACATAATCAAAGTACAAGATCGTTCATATAATTAATCATAGTATCAAGAACATCAAGATTACCACATAAGCATCAAGATCAACACATAAACATCAAGATTATCATATAAACACAATATAAACCCTAGGCAAAGCTCTATCAAGACTCAAGCACAGAATCATATAATAAAGGAGCCAATGAATAAGATATAGCAAGGAAAATAGGTTTTGTTGAGACATGGGTTACCTCTTAGCCTTAATTAATCCTCCCTTGGCTATTAAGATTCTTCTCTAAGATTTCCATCCGATAGATCTCCCTAAGCTAGGTGGTGGGGAATATTCCGGGAACATTTTCGTGTAATATAACTATGGGTGGTATGGGTTCTAATTGCTTTCTAATCTCCTATTTATAGAATCAGGAATCCTAATCATAATCTGAATAGTAAAGGCCTACTTTCTTTATTCCTAATAGATATATAGGTCTAGGATTCCTAATCAGAATCTGACTAGTAAGAGGTTTACTCTCTTTATTCCTAATAGGCTTAAGACTCTAGTTTAGGCAAGGGTCCATGATCCATGGTGGACCACATTAATTAATTAAATGGAATCCTAACCAAATTAAATCATTTTTAATTATCATCAATGGAATTAATTAAATAATTAATCCGGGATTAAAAACCGTAACACGGGGTGTTACAGTTCTGGGCATGGAAATTTCTGGGCTCGTAGCTTCTTCTCCGGTCGGTGGCTTCGGAAATTTGTTCCACTCGGCAGCTTCGAATTCCTGGGCGTAAATTTGGTTCGGCAGCATTTGATTTCAACAGCAACGTCTGGTTATGTTCCTTTTAAATATTCTTTTTCATTTTATGTTATTGGAGTGCATTTGAGTTGCTGCAATTCATTTACCAATATTGAATAGTCACTTTGATAAGGTTTTCTACTGAAGATAGAGCTTCCAATTAGATGTGGTGTTTGTTTATTATTTAGCATGGTTTAATTAGATGATGGTTCCAATGAATTGTATGAAATTAGTGGTAATTGTTTATGTTTTTAGTCTTTATTCTCTTGATATCTTGCTACATTGTTATTTTCCTGCCTTGTGTTTTTACTTGTAATTTCATTTCGTCAAATTAATTCCGATTGTTCAGTCAAATTAAATTCATTTAATATGTTTACCGTTTGATTACCGAAGAATTTAGATTTCGCATCAGTTACTGTTGGTCCCGAAAGGGTGGCGAGAAGTCTAGAGGGGGGGGGGGGGGGTGAATAGACTTCTCTAACTTTTCAAACTTCTTTAGCAAACAACACTTTGTAACTTCAACTCTAAGAAACAAGCATAAACAAGTATAACAACTTAGAGTGTGCACAGCGGAATTGTAACGACAAAGTGTTATGCTTTAAATTGTGTCGTGCTCAAGAGAGATTCTATACATGCATCACGTTAGAAACACTTGATATAGATGTAGGATGATGTATATAAAATTTCACTTGCATGCAAACGAGGGTACTATCAAACCCAGACAGATAAAGATACGCAATAAACCGTAACGGGTTAGTTCACAGATAATATAAGCATGCACGAAATATATATGAGCAGTAAGTAAATAGAGAGAGAGATTTATAGTGGTTCAGAGGTGGTGTAATCCTCCTAGTCCACTCTTCTCCTTTCACTTCAAGGAGGAAATTCACTATTCTTCGATCACCCAGATACAATAGTGAATAAGTGCCCAGCGACACTTCTCCGAGTGCTTCGCACAAAGCTACACTCCACCAAGGTTTTTCGCAAGCTCCTCTTGTTACTCCGCCTTCCCGAGTACTTCGCACCAAGCTGTACTCCTACACCACGAGAACTACGCACAAAGCTACGCTCTCACCGGGTTTTCACAAGCTCCCCTTGTTACTCTGCCCGTTACAACCGAGTGCTACGCACAAAGCTACACTCCAACTGGGTTTTTCACTCTCCCTAGTTACTCTACCCCTTTTCTACACTCAGTAGAAGATTTACAATGAAGTACAATTTTTCTCTCACTCAGACTTGAATTTAATCGTGTATAGCTCAATATATTGCTTCTTGGCTGATTTGAATATTGCTTGCTTTTCTCTTTGTTTTTCAGCCGTGTTCCTATTGTTGTTGTCTTCAAGTCTGCTTGGGCATTTTATAGCAGATGAAAGCTATTTGCCCGTTGATCAACTTTCGATCTTGATCGTCCAATTTGAATTGTAGTTGATCAAATAATTTTGCCAACTTGGTCTGCAAAAATCATTTCGCTGTCTGTCAGAAGATTTGAATAAATCTTGTCGTTGCTCTCCTTTAATCTGACAAAGCTTTTCTTTGGAATGGGTAGCCTCCAAATTTGAATTTCTCTGGCATGACTTTTGTTGAATTATTGATCTGATGTGCCAAGTTGATCAAATAATTTATCTGTTGGTCCCGAATGGGTGGCGAGAATTCTAGAGGGGGGGTGAATAGACTTCTCTAACTTTTCGAATTCTTTCGCAAAACACACAAGGCAAATAACACTTTGATAATTTCAACTCTAAGTAACAAGCATTAACAAGATAAGCAACTTAGAGTGTGCAGCGGAATAAGTGACGGTAAAGTGTTATGCTTGATAAGTGCGGTGCTCTAAGAGATATTCTAAACATGCAACACGTTAGAAACACTTGATATGGTTCAAGGATGATGTACGTAAAGTTTGGCTCGCATGTAAACGTGGGAACTATCAAACCCAGACAGATAAAGATACGCGATAAATCGTAATCGGGTTAGTTCGCAGTTAGAATAAGCATGCACAAAATATATGAGCAGTAAGTAAATAGAGAGAGAGATTTATAGTGGTTCAGAGGTGGTGTAATCCTCCTAGTCCACTCTTCTCCTTTCACTTCAAGGAGGAAATTCACTATTCTTCGATCACCCAGATACAATAGTGAATAAGTGCCCAACGACACTTCTCTGAGTGCTTCGCACAAAGCTACACTCCTCCAAGGTTTTTCGCAAGCTCCTCTTGTTACTCCGCCTCCCCGAGTACTTCGCACCAAGCTGTACTCCTACACCACGAGAACTACGCACAAAGCTACGTCCTCCAAGGGTTTTCACAAGCTCCTCTTGTTACTCTGCCCTTCACCAAGAGGGCTACTCACAAAGCTACACTCAACCAGGGTTTTTCACTCTCTCTAGTTACTCCGCCCTCTTTCTACACTCAGTAGAGAATATTACAAAGAAATAAAATTTCTCTCTCACTCAGACTTGAATTTTATCGTGTATAGCTCAATACATGACTTGATGATTGATTGGATATTCTTTGAGTTTGTATACTGCTCTTGTTCGTGATTCAAGTCATTCAATCTCTGCTTGTCTTCAAGTCTGCTTGGACAATTTATAGCTAGTGAAAAGCTATTTGCCCGTTGATCAACTTTCGATCTTGATCGTCCATTTTGAATTGTAGTTGATCTGATAATTTTGTCAACTTGATCTGCAATTGTAGGTAGATGTCATTTCTCCTTTTTGTCAGATGATTTGAATAAATTGCCCGTTGCCGTGTCTTGAATTTTGTAGCCTCCAAAATTTGAATAAGTTCGGCGCGGCGTGCTTGATTTTCTTCTCCTTCATAAATGCTCTGACATGTCAAGTTGATCAAATAATTTAACTGCTGATTCTTGCTTGAGTATAAAATTATTTCTCCGCAAATCAGCCTTCTTCGAGCGTCTCCGGTTCCACCGTAAAAACTTGATGTTCAGATGAAAATATATCAGATATTTTCTCCTTCATGATCCTTGTAAAATAATATACTGGAACCTCTGTAAGAACTTCACTGTTGTTCATGGTGAGATGCTCTGTTTCGAATTTCAAGCTTAGTCCACCATACTTGGTATGTTTCTCCATATGGTGCATGGCTTCTGTGAGACTTGTGCATTTTCCTTAGCTAGTCTCCATTCTAGCTAGTCTCTCCATTCTAGCTAGTCTCTATTTTAGAGAGTCTCCATTCTAGCTAGTCTCCATTCTAGCTAGTCTCCATTTTAGCTAGTCTCTTTTTCAAGCTAGTCTCCATACGGTTTTGTATACATTGAGCTAGTCTCTCATACTTCTCCAAGCTAGTCTCCCATACGGTTATACGGTCCAAGCTAGTCTCCCATACGGTCTTCGTATACATTGAGCTAGTCTCTCATACGGTTATACGGTCCAAGCTAGTCTCCCATACGATCTTCGTATACATTGAGCTAGTCTCTCATACGGTTATACGGTCCAAGCTAGTCTCCCATACAGTGAAGCTAGTCTCCAATACAGTGAAGCTAGTCTCTCATACGGTGGAGTTAGTCTCTCATACGGTCCAAGCTAGTCTCCAAAGCAAGCTTAAAAATTGCTTCACTTGAGATTCAAACTAAGGATTACTTGGCTTAGCTCAAACGCGTTTCTTCCAACTCCTCTAGCATGGTTCTTGGTGTTTTCTCCGCAACATAATTATGTTAAGCTATAATCCCGCTTAACATCGAAAATCAAAATATGATTTTCCAGACTTGTACATGGGTTGCATGATACAGGTGCACCATACTCCGTAGACAAGGACTGACTCAAATAGAATAAAATTGGGGACTACTTGATTTTTCAAAAATACATTCGGCTCATCAAAATTTACAATATATTCCTAACAATTTCCCCCTTTTTGATGATGCCGAAACTTATACCCATGTCATTTTGGCTTTGTCAATTTTGAAAAATAATTTCTTTTTAATCAATTTTATTTCAACTAGCCAATTGATGGGTTTAACAAAAATTGTGACTTAGAGATTTTAATTTTGGACAATCCTAAACGTATATTGAGACTATAACGCGGGGTTGCGTATTGATTTTTATCTTTTAATTTTTCTTCCCCCTTTCAATTTTATTTTCTCAATTGTACGCCTCACATGTAATTCCTAAGTCCAATTTTAAAATCTTGTGACATAAACACAAAATAAATAAATTAACTAGGACTTACTTCATATGGTACGAATTAATATCATCATGCAATTTAAACCCATTTTAGCTTAGCATATATAAGATGTCAAAACAAATGTGCTTAGCTAAAATATTTTTGTACACCAAAAATTTGAAACTGTCTTTCGAATTGTTACCTCCTTTTCAGCTTGTCATTGATGAACTCTCTTAGCTTCTTGAAATCATTCTCTAGCCCTTTGTGTTGATACGGTGCGGTCACTTGCCCGGTGATGTAGTTGCCATAAGCTTCCCGTATGTTGTTCCCTTTTAGTACTCCTGCTTCATGCCAGAAAATGCATTCATCAAATGTTCGGCCATCACACATTTGCTCATTGCGGTGTCCGAACTCCGTTTGAAGTTCTTGCAATTTTTGAACTCTTGTTGCAATTGGCTTCGGCATTGAAACAATTGGCGTCGGTGGCAACACTCCTAAAGATGTAGAACTTTGGCTTGGACAAGTTCCCTTGAGGTAATCAATCATACTCACACGGCTTGGAGCTCTTGGTGTTGTTGGCCGAATTAGCTCAACCAATGGTCCTCTTGGAGCTCGGGGTTGCGCATATGCTTGTGGCACAAAATGACGTGCCAATCCTTCCCCCTTTTCGGCAGCATCCATGAAACGTTGAAAGCTCTTTGTGGAAGAATCTTGCCTTTCACGCACTCCCTCTAGAAGGTCCATGTGAATACGCGATTGCGTGAGTAAACCTTGTACTTGTTGCTCCAAAAGTTTGAGCCTCGACGTAGTATCGGACCCATGCTTTCCCATTTCATTGAACAACTTCAACACATCTTTCTTCAATTCTTCCTTGGCCGTGTCAATTTCGGTTTTTAATAGGCCTTGCCTATTAAATAATTGTGTTGCACGATCCACCATCTCCTTGTGGTAGTCATCAAGCTTTGTGTCCATTGCCTCCATCTTTGTTCTCAATCCACCCGTAGAGTCTTGTACAATTGCCTTAACATCTCCAACAATTTCTTCTCTCAAGGCTTGTGCATTGAACAAGGGTTCATGTTGCACGGGTGCGGTTGAAATTGGCAAAGGGTGTGCAAAATCATCTCTTGGTGTGGTGATCATTGCATCAACAAAGCTTGGTTCGGCCTCTTCGGTGTTGTAGCAAAGAAGTAAAGTAGGTTGATGTCTTGGATTTGCTTGATCATAAAACTCATAGGAAGGAGGCAAAGTTGGCAAATTCCTTGTTTCATCCAAGTTCAAAGAGATCCCTTGACTTGGTGCATTCCCTTCCTCAAGAATGGATCCCGTAACCTCCGTTTCGGGATGTGGAAAATAGGACTCAAAGCTTAAATCTTCATTCATATTTGCATCTCCAAAATTTGCAGGATATGGATCAAATCCTAAGGGCCGTACATCATCACTTCTCACCAAAGATCCCTCACCAGGTCCTCTTCAGGTATCTACTAAAGACATAGTAGTGGCACGGCGAATATCATTCGAATCAAACTCTCCTAAAGGCTCCTCGGTTGTGGCTTCAACCATCATTCCCTTTTCGGTTCTCTTCTTCCTAGCAAGCTTAGTAGAAAAACAAGATTTAATCACCGAAAGCCGGGTAGCCTTTGCAAGATCTCTTGTGCCCAACCAACTCAACACAAATTCTTCATTTTCCAAAGTATTTGGCCCTATTGTTTCTGCCAACATACTATGGGTTCCCAATCTCCATGATCTCCAATCTAGTGCTCTTTTGAACTCCTCCAAGAGTACACTATCCGCTCCAATTGTAGGTGTCTCATCATCACTTCCAACTTCAACAACATCATTCACAACAACATTCTCCTCAACTCTATTTTCAAAACCTTGATTTTCAAGAATGGGGCGGTTCGGGTGGTTTGGGTTTTGAGTGGGTAAGGGTGTAGAGCTTGGGTGGCTATGTTGTTCCTCATTGGATCTCACGGCGGGAGAATTCGAGCCTTCATTACTCGGCTCACGGATAAATTGTCTTAGATTTAGGAAAGGGTTGGGTGTTTTTCTCTTTCGGGTGGGTTTAGGTACGCTTGAGGGTAAGGAGGGATTTTTAGGCTCATTTGAGTTGGGTGGCCGAAACAAGTAGCTATGGTTGGTAATGTGTTTGGCTTTTGTAAGGGTTACATTCTTGGTTCTCAAAATCTCACCAACGGCAAACCCGTAACCAATCTCTTGTTGGAACCATCCATCAACTAAAGGTTTGGCCTTCCTTATAGATTCACACAACCTCCCAAACATAAAAGCTCCCCAATCCACACAAACATTGTTCAAGATAATATCCATAATCATCAATTTCTCCTTAGACAATCTATCACGGCAATGATAACGTGATTCTACACATTTATGAATAATATCCAACAACAATCCATAATCCTTCTTCAAGTCTCTTTTAACACCATTAACCTTCGGAGATAGCGGTGCGTTTGCATCGCGTACCTCGGCCCATATGGCATTGACATCATGCACATAATTTTCAACTCTCAAGTTTGATTCAACAAGATTAAACATCCTCCGAAAATCACCGAGATTAATTTCTACATCAACACCTTTGATCATAGAAATAATAGAGCCATTCTCTATTCTAGCATTCATATATAGTTCGGTCACTTCATCCTTATAGAAACCAACATATCTAAAAGTGCAAAAATTTAACAACCCACTAGATTCGAGAGAGTTGATAATTTTTACCCCAATAGATTTGTTCTCCACATGATTGTTGAAGTCGTTGATGTCAAGAATCATCCCACTTAGCACACGGCTCGACCTTCTTGATCCTCCGGTTGTGAAAGACTCCATCTCCACTTGATGAGCATCCATTTGAGTAGAAAAGAATTTTTAGGAAATTTTTGGGTGCAAAAGTGGATATTTCGGCAGTGAGGTCCGAAAATAAGGTAAGAAGGGATGGGTTTTTGTGTAGAGAGGTTATTTGGGTAGGATTTTGGGTTTGGGTGATGGGTTTTTGTGTGTAGAAGATTTTAGAGTAGAGAAATTAGAGTGGGTATTTGAGCAATGGTGAAATTTTGGCTTCTCCTTGTGCTTGAATTCAGGCCGGCGAGAGGAAGAATGGAGAAGAGTTTGAGTTCTTCTTGATTTTCTCTTTCTACCCGTTAGGAATGAGGGTGAAAGGGTGTGAAAATACTCTTTTGCCCTCTAGTGGGTAGAGAGAGAGTCTTGATCTCCTTGAGGATAAATTCGACCTTCCACATGATTTAAATTTGCCAGCTCAGATTTTTATACTTCATTTGTGAGTACATGGCGCCAAAAAATTGTGCTTCAAATAACCGCCAACCTGGAGCAAATCAGATAAAAAAAATATCTCGAAGATAATCTGTTAGTCCAATAAATATGCTCCAGATAAATAAAATTAATTCAATTTCATATTTCAATAAAGCTAATTTTCTGAAAAGGTTATCTGATAAAACTTGAACTGATCTGACAGATACCTAATATCTGTAAAAATTACAAATTCCCAAATTGGTTGACTTTTGTAATTGGGCCAACATTTTTGACTTTTGAAAACCAAAGCTTATAATTTTTTTATCAGAATAAGCTTTCTTTAACACAAACCCAATTAGGCATCTAAAATTCCCTTTTAATTATATACTTAACATAATTAACCCAAAATAAAAGAAAATTCCCCCTAAATTACATACTAATTTCAAATAAGCAAATTAGGCAAATAAATTACACAAATTAAATATTTCAAAAACATGACAAATTAAATAAACGTACATAACATACAAATAAATCGCAAAATTTAGGTACGTAGATTCCGTAAGATAAAATTATAACACATTTAGGTACATACAAATTATACGAAAACATGTACACAATTAAGCATATATCATACGTACATGCCAAAACAAATTAAAACACATAAGACACATAAATTACATGCACAGAACGTATCAAAATTAACAAAAATTAAGAGTTTAGAAATTGCTTAGCTCATTTCGATCATTCCCATTTCATGCCTTAGAGTAGCAAAACGAGATTCACACAACGGCTTTGTGAGAATATCGGCAATTTGATTCTCCGTGGGAATATGATCGATTGTCAAATCCTTCTTTTCGACGTGATCGCGGATAAAATGGTGTCGAACATCAATATGCTTGGTTCGCGAATGAAGCACTGGATTTTGGGTTATGGCGATTGCACTTGTATTATCGCATAAAATGCTAACATTTTCGCACTTAATCCCATAGTCCAATAATTGTTGCTTCATCCACAAGATTTGTGCACAACAACTCCCAGCTGCAATATATTCGGCTTCGGCAGTGCTCGTAGCTATGGAGTTTTGCTTTTTGCTGAACCAAGAGACCAATCTTCCCCCTAAGAACTGGCATGTCCCTGAGGTACTTTTTCGGTCTATTTTACAACCTGCAAAATCTGCATCTGAATAACCCGTTAGTGTAAAATCTCCTTCTTTGGGATACCATAATCCCACATTGATTGTTCCTTTGAGATATCGGATTATCTTCTTGGTTGCAATTAGATGACTTTCTTTGGGCTTTGATTGGAATCTTGCACATACGCCAACCGAGTAGGATATGTCTGGTCTGCTCGCGGTTAAGTATAGTAACGATCCAATCATCCCTCGATACATCGTTTGATCGACGCCTTTTCCTTCATCATCTTTATCCAATTTTTGAGATGTGCTCATGGGAATTTTGACTGAGGATTTTCCATCTATGCCAAATTTCTTGATAAGATCTCTTGTGTACTTGGCTTGATTTATGAAAATTCCTTCTTCAAGTTGCTTGACTTGCAGTCCCAAAAAGTAATTTAATTCTCCCATCATACTCATCTCGAACCTGTTCTGCATGAGCTTAGAAAATTTCTCACATAAAGATTTATCAGTACTTCCAAAGATAATATCATCAACATAAATTTGTACTAATAAAATGTGATTATTTTCTTGAATTCTAAAGAGGGTTTTATCGACTAGACCTTTGGTGAATCCACAACTAATTAGGATCATCGACAAGGTGTCGTACCAAGCTCGCGGAGCTTGTTTTAACCCATACAATGCCTTCTTTAATTTGTAGACTTGATCACCAACGTCTTTTACCTCAAAACCGGGTGGTTGTTCGACGTAAACTTCTTCTTCAAGTAAGCCATTAAGAAATGCGCTCTTTACGTCCATTTGATATACCACGAAATTCTTGTGCGCTGCGTATGCTAGGAATATCCGAATTGCTTCGAGTCGTGCGACGGGGGCGAATGTCTCATCAAAATCAATGCATTCTTCTTGTGAATACCCCTTCGCAACTAATCTTGCTTTATTCCTAACAATGACGCCGTCTTCGTTTGCTTTGTTCCTAAAGACCCATTTAGTGCCAATTACATTTTGGTGTGTTGGTCTTGGAACAAGTTTCCATACGTCGTTGCGCTTGAATTGATCTAATTCCTCTTGCATGGCATCTATCCAACTTGGATCTGCTAAAGCTTCATCAATTTCTTTTGGTTCCAGTTGAGATAGAAAGCATGAGAACATTGCATCTTGTTGTTGATTCCTAGTAGATGATCGCGTTTTCACTCCGTCACTTGGATTTCCAATGACTAAGTCATGTGTGTGACTTCTTAGCCATTTTCGATTTGGTTGGAAATTTGTTGGATTCTCAGAGTTTCCTTCTTGTTGTGATTCCACTTGGTGTGACACCACTTGTTGTATATTATTGACGGGTGCTTCTTCGGATTCAACTACTGGAGTTTCTTCTTGTGCAATTTCGGGTGCAACAGGCATGCGTGACATTTCGGGTTCCTCATTGCATATTGCCTCAAATTGGTGAATACCCATGTCACTTGATTCTTCTACTTCCTGCAACACATCATCTTCGAACAACTCATTAGAATTATTCAAATCACAATTACCTTCACCATTTTTGCCATTTTTGTCGTGATTCTCGTCGAACACAACATGAATTGATTCTTCTACCACCATTGTTGATTTGTTGAAAATTCTATACGCTTTGCTGGTGGATGAATATCCCAAAAATATTCCTTCGTTCGCACGTTCGTCAAAAGTCTTTAATTGAGACTTTCCATTAACAAGTACAAAACATTTACAACCAAATGTATAAAAATAGGTGAGATTGGGTTTTCTCCCTTTCCATAATTCATATGGTGTTTTGTTATAGGACTTGTGGATTAGACTTCGATTTTGAGTATAACACGCCGTGTTGATAGCTTCTGCCCAAAATCTCTTTGGTAGTTCGGCGGCCGTTATCATGACTCGTGCGGCTTCTTTGAGCGTTCGATTTCTTCTTTCAGCTACACCATTTTGTTGCGGCGTTCGTGCGGCAGATAATTGATGTAAAATTCCTTGTGAATTGCAATAAGATTGAATTACTCTGTTCACGAACTCTGTTCCTCGATCGGTTCGTATTGTTGCAATCTTCATGTCTTTTTCGACTTGCAGTAGCTTCAATAGCTCTGGCAACTTTGATAAGACTTCATCCTTTTTCTTGATGAATATTGTCCATGTGTACCTAGAAAAAATCATCAACAACAACCAAAGTATATTTCTTACCACTTATACTTACTGGGTCTACTGGACCAAATAAATCCATGTGCAGTAGACTTAGAGGTCTTGATGTTGACTCTTGAGCTTTGACTTTGAATGATGCTTTGATTTGTTTTCCTTTCTGGCATGCATCACAAATTTGATTTTTCTTGAACACAATGTTGGGTAGTCCTTCGACTATATTATTTCTTGCAAGCTTGTTGATGGTTTTGAAATTCAAATGATTTAGCCTTCTGTGTCATTCCCAACAGACTTCATTCGAATTATTTGCCATCAAGCATACGGATTCCTTCGTTGTACTCCAATCCACAACATACATGTTTTTCTTTCTTGATCCCGGCGAGTACGACTTCATTCGTGGATTCGTCCTTGACTTGACATTTGCCTTTGTAAAATTCTACGAGATATCCTTTGTCGCAAAATGACTTGTACTAAACAAGTTAAATTTTAATCCTTCGACATAAGATACGTCATCAATTCGTAGACCATTTTTCACAATTGCGCCAGTTCCTTTTGTCATTCCATATCGATCGTTTCCACCGAACACTACTTTTGGTCCTTCGATACTTTTGAACTCAACTAGACTAGCTTTATTGCCGGTCATATGTCGAGAGCAACCGCTATCGAAATACCAAATTTCCTGCAAGAAAGATTAATTATTTTTAGGTACCCATGCTTGATTGGGTCCTTTTGTGTTAGTAATTTTTGGCATCCAAATCCACCTAGATCCCACTGATCCAAGAGTAGGTGATTTGTAACCATTAAAAACATTATAATCATAACGCACTTGCGAATAATGCTTTGGTGCGGTTGGGAAGCAGATAGTTGCTTGATTCTATGAAAAAGAGCAAATCTGGACTTGGTCCATGGTTTGTCATCAAGCGACCAATCTTGTTCTGAGGGATATAATCTCCCAGCCCCAATTCTCGGAATTCTTCCATATTCCTATGAGGTTTTGTTGCACTAGACTCGTTGGTTCTCTTTGAGATACAAATTTTTGCCTTTAAAATTTTGTTGCCTATCCGAGATATTGAATTTTGATTCGGCTTTGCAACATTTTTCTTGGCATTTTTTGTTTACCAACTCCTTGTCTCATTGTGCTATATTGACTTTTCACAAATTTTACCACTGGAACTTTATTAATTAAAGTAGTAGTAGAATTAGTCAGTTTTACAGGGGTTTGAGAACATGATGGATCGTAGCCTAGTCCGGCTTTATCTCCAGCGGGTTTCTGCATGTTTACCATTTTATCCATTATTTTGGATGAATTTGTAAATGATGCGATTACTTCCCGAAGGTTATGTTCTCGAACCTCTCTAGCTTTGCACTCTTCTTGAAGTCGAACATTTTCGGCTTTCAATTACTCATTTCATTTAGAGCATTTTGCAATTTTTGTGACATTTCTTCCTTTTCAAGAATTAACGTATTATTGCGCTCTTTGATTTGAGTATGAGTGGCCATGACTTTTTGACAATCTTCCATAAGACTTTGAAATGATTCTTGAGTCTGGAAAGAAGTGTCAACTGAACTAAAAGAACTAAAAGAGCTAGAAGATACCTCTTCGTCGATTTCACGCGCCATATAACATTCTTCATGTTCGGATGTCTTGCCCACTAGGCATAGTAGCGCCGTATCTTCTTGTGATGAATCACTCTCGTCACTAGATGATTCTTCGGATTCACTTGCTTCTAACGGATCGCTTATTAGAGCCTTCCGTTTGCCCTTTTTGAATTTCTTCTCTTTGGATTTGTATTCCACTTGTGGAGAAGTATTCGAATTTTTGTCCGCCTTGGTGTGGACATTCG